>NC_090021.1:234167303-234470333 GCF_037176765.1 Anolis sagrei
AGAGCCAAAGTGCCCCCGGAGGCGCAGTGGGTTAAACCACTGAGCTCCTGAACGTGCTGACCAAAAGGTCACCGGTTCGAATCTAGGGAACGGGGTGAGCTCGAGCTGTTAGCCCCAGCTTCTGCTAACCTAGCAGTTCAAAAACATGCAAATGTAAGTAGATCAATAGGTTCTCCCAGAGGGAGAAAACGGGAAGCATGAAGTCATG
Source organism: Anolis sagrei (assembly GCF_037176765.1). Lineage (NCBI taxonomy): Eukaryota > Metazoa > Chordata > Lepidosauria > Squamata > Anolidae > Anolis > Anolis sagrei. The sequence goes on from NC_090021.1 coordinate 234,167,512, forward strand.
AAGTCATGCTGGCCACATGACCTTGGAGGTGTCTATGGACAATGCTGGCTCTTCGGTTTAGAAATGGAGATGAGCACCAACCCCCCAGAATCTGACACGATTGAACTTAATGTCAGGGGAAAACCTTTACCTTTTTTCCCTATATTAAAGGTCTGGAGAACATTTGAATATTTTGGATAGCCCAAAGCAGGGAATGGTTCCCTGAAAACCAAGCCAGAATACAGAATGATGAGGGATGCTAGGAGTCCTTAATTCCTCAGAGCAATTGACATAATCAATATCTATTCCATCCAACCATGGCTGCCTTTCTGCGAAGAGATGTCTCGCATCCCACCAAATGCCTCCTTACCAGATCTATAGATTGATGCCTGATGCCAGGACTGCTCAGTATACACACAGGTCCTCTCAGTTCTCTGCCTCCATAACCCCCATCCTGAAAAATACAGAGAAAACCAAATGCTCAGAAAGCCAATGCGCCGTAGATTTTGAATTAGAGAAGGAAAGGAAAGAACTAGATAGTTTGTGTGGCCCTGTGAAAGTAATTGTCATTTAGTTCCACCAGCCCTGGCCAACATGGCCAAATATGAAGGATATTGGGAATTGCAATTCCACAACATTTGGGGAATCATAACCACTCGTTTCTCCTAACCCCACTTCTTAGGCCCCTTTTACATTCCCATATAATCAAGATTATCAAATCAGATAATCCATTTTATCTGCTTTGAACTGGATTGTATGAGTCTACACAGCCAGATAATCCAGTTCAAAGCAGATTAGGTGGATTTTATATGGCAGCGTAGAAGGGGCCTTATGGAGGCTTAAAGGCACTTTTAGGCACAAAGGGCCAGTGATAAGATAATTTACCCTCCCTATGTGATACACTAGTGAAAAGGCAAAGCAATATTGGGAAATGATCCAGACATTGATGCAATATTTTGATAGAACAAAAACTCAGCTCAATCTAGAATTGTTTTGATTGGGAACTCTAATGAACAAATTAAAAGACTGAAATACAAGGCAATACATTATATGTTTTAAGCAGAAATACTGATTTATCTTTAAAAGGAGGAAAATATTGATTCCCTGAATAAAGAAGAATTGGGGGATGGGGGGGGGCTTACCAAATGATTGCACGCAGTTTGCAGATTGCATGGCTGAGAGTTCACATCACGCAATGGAGCATGAACATTTGTTTTGGTCACACAGGAAGCACAATTTCTGGGAGAGCTTCAGAAATGCTTTCAGACAATAATGCCCAGAATTCACTAGCCAGTGGTAGGAGTTACAGTCTAAAATCAACTTTCTCAAAATGTTGTTATCTAAAAAGCATCTTTCCCTGGAAGAGGAAAGCGAGAGAAAGACAATTCTCCTACGTACCACAAAGGACTTATACAAATCCCTCAGGCTCTTCTTCAACCGACCGATGATGGCAGACGTATTGGGCACTTCCTCAATACATGTGGGCCCAGGGTCATTAGGGAACCCATGGCCTAAAGTCCAAAGCACAGTCATCATGGACATTAGGGGCAGGAATCTGTGCTGTCCTGAAAGAAAAGGAGATGATTCCAATTAAGGTAAAGGCCCCTTACACACAGCTGTACAAAATCATACATTATCTGCTTTGAAATGGGTTATATAGTGTGGACTCAGATAACCCAGTTCAAAGCAGATATTGTGGATTATCTGCCTTGATATTCTGAGTTATATGGCTCTGTTGAAGGTCCCAAACGCTAACCAAGCAAGGCAAGGCTCGATATATTTCCAGGGGGGGGGGGGGTGGGGGTGATCTCCATTCGATTCAATCAGAATTATTCTTTATGAAGATTCCCAGCTTTGAGTTTAGATTATTTCTTTTCACACAGATCAGTGCAACTATCTTTGCACTGGCTTTTCCCTATAAAATTAGAGGTTGAAAAATGCTGGTTTTGAATATTCTGTAGATGATTAGGGTTTTATTGTTTTTTGCATCATTCAGTCTGTTGCAAAACACTTCTTGTGAAAACAGCGCTCGGAAGAATACAAAGCAAAAACTTCCCAGTAGTAATCAGTACTCAGAAAAAAAACAGTAACAGCAGCAACTTTATAAGAAAATAGACCTGGTCATTTTTAATGGAAACCATGAACTCAAATAGAAACCCTCTCTAGACAATGGGTGGCATCCAGTCCTGCTGAAACTACACCCATTGAAATCAACAGGAAAAGTTTGTTTTGACCAACTTACATCTTAATTTTAGCAGTACGGCAATACAATAAAACCAAGAAATTAAAATAATAAAAATAACAATAACATTTTTTTCTTTTATTATCTAATTATTTTTTCCATGGCAGGAGCGACTTGAGAAACCGCAAGTCGGTTCTTGTGTGATAGAATTGGCTATCTGCAAGGATGTTGCCCAAGGGATGTCTGGATGTTTTGATGTTTTACCATCCTTGTAGGGGGCTTCTCTCATGTCCCCGCATGGGGAACTCAAGTTAACAGAGGGAGCTCATCCACACTCTCCCTGAGTTCGAACCTCCGACCTGTCGGTCTTCAGTGCTGCTGGCACAAGGGTTTAATGCATTGCATCACCGGGGGCTCCTAGCTAATTAGTAAGCACAGTGTTTAATTTTTTAAATTAAAAAGCAATTGGGGATAAACACCGATATAACCAAATGAATATTAGAAATAATAACTAAAACCAATGAAACACATTTAACAATTTACTAAAAACCAGTCGTATTTATTAATTTGGGAATGTTTTAAAACTGCTTTTTCTTTTCAAAATTCTGAAGCCGTGCACAGTAAAAACAGATGAAATAAAACAAAAACTTATAGATATAAGCATATATATAACTTTTTCATATATATATATATAATACGTATGTATGTATATTTGTATGTGTGTATATTCCACAAAGGCTCCTACATAGATTAATGGATCTGGACCAAACTTGGCACATATCCCCTTCATTATCCAGCTTAAAATACTGGCTGATTTCACCCCCTAAAAATCCACCCCATTTTGGGGGCCAGGCCCCCAAAATGAATCTCACACCACAATGCAGAGATGCAACCACAAAAGGGAGGAGGAGAGCAAAGGGGGCAGCTTCTTGAATTGTACCATTCCTAAAATTATGAAGCTAACAATGAGTATGTCTGATAAATAGCATTATAAAATGCAAACCCAAGAGACTCTGGGCGACGGCAGATATAGAGTAAATAATAAAACAGGCAACATGACTGTAAGCTCAACTGCATGTTCTTCAGGCAGAGTGAGAGAGACCCCACTTCCCCCGCAGAAAATATTTGTCAAGAGGGAAATGTACTCTGCTGCTTTGCTTCTTAATGCCTCAGAGCACAAACAGACCTAGAGGGACTTCCCCACAACAAGTGAGAAGGAAAAGCAACTTGAAGGAGGAACAGATAAGATTGAATAGTTGGGAAAGGTCAAGGTTATTGTCGGGTTCAAGGCAAGGTGATGCTGCCAGTAACTGATGCAGTCTCCAAGAAGGATTCCCTCACCTTTTATTAGCTGACACCTCCTGGCCTGTAGCAACTTATAGACACTTGATATTCCATAAAGCCAGCATTAAGAAAGCTACCTTTTCTGGATTGCAACCACTGAAATTCCTCAGCCAAGATGGCCATGTTGGTCAGGGACTTCTGGCAGCTGTGGTCCCCAAAAATACCCTTCCCAACCTCGACACAAAATTCTACATTCTCCACTATTCCAGTGTGGAAAAATTATGAGGCCAACACTGAAGTTACTTTTTGAGACTAATGCCCATATAATCTCCCAACCAATAATGATGTAGCTTAAGTTTTTGTACAAATGTTGGGAAAATTGCACTCCCAGAAGTAGCTTTCCAAGGTTCTGAGTGAGAACAGGGATGGAATAACTTCAAGTGTGAAGGATCTGCTTTGTTCTCTACTTGAACAATAAGATCCATCAACTGGAATATCATATAAAAGATACAGAATTAAGAAGTGTTGTATTGGAGTATTTATTTATTTATTTAACTGCCAGAACTTAATCAGGTTCATGGTTTTTTCATTTAAAAATTCCAACCCTGCTTATCCCTAAGCTTTATGTATCACAGTATTATAATTCAATGGGGATGGAGGAATAAGAGAATTGTATTATTGCTGTTGTTGTTAAAAAGCTGGAAGACAGGAGCATTGATTCATTCATTGAAAATCACTTGGGATCCATCAGTAGATCCATATCTAGCTTCAGTCAATTTCCAACTTGGACTATGCTCTTGAAATGCAAGGCATTTAATTTATTTCATGGGTGGAGGAAAGATAAATTGATATGAGGGAAACCAACCATAACTAAACAATGAGACAGAAAATGATCCCACCTGTACTTAGTTACAGACAGCTTCAACTTGGCATTATTGTAGGGTTTTTCACATTACAGGTGACTTTCTAAGCTCTGCTGAAAGGACCATGAGCTATATCTTACTAATCAAATTCTCCAGCCTCTCTTCTCTAGAGGCACTTCCACGCAGCCCTATATCCCAGAATACCAAGGCAGGAAATCCGAACAGTTATTGTGGGGTTTTCTGTCTTGATATCCTGGGATTTAGGGCTGTGTGGAAGGGCCCTTTATCAGCCTGGATTTGGTACTCCAAATCCACAGCTCCTGCAATAATGCATGGGTACCATCTTTTTGCTGGGCAAGATGGTATACTGACACATTCCTAGCTCCATACCAGGGAGCAGGCCCGTAGCCAGGATTTCGATTCGGGGGGGGGGGGGGGGCTGAGTTTGTTTCGGGGGGGCTGAGTCCGAGTGAAAGAGGGTCTACCCTAGCAAACCTTTTGTATCGTTACCCCAATACCCCCATGCATATGGGATATATTGAGTAGGGTGATCAGATCATGATATGAATAAACATAACAGTTTAAATAATGCACCAGTAAGGCCTTTTCGCGAACCCCATGATAATTTCAGGGGGGGGGGATGAAGCCCCCCAAGCGCCCCCCCCCCCCTTTCTTGGCTACATGCCTGCCAGGGAGCATCACCCATTTCCTTGTTTTTACTGAGCAGATGAGTTATGAAAGGACCAAAAGGGGAAAAAAACAAAGCAAAATAATAAGTCCTAGAAGTATCAGCCCTAACTTGCAAAAAACAAACAAAAAAAACACCCCAAATCCAGCAACTATGCATACCTACCTGCTGTTCTATGCACACGTGGCCTTGTTGACATGCTAGCAACCCTAAGGCATCTTTATGCTTGACTCATCACAGGACAAGTCAAAAGATGGTAAAGACACTTGCCCTTTGTTTATAGGCGAGTTAAGCATGCCTCCAAGGCTCAAAGAAAACTCTTGAACTGCAACAGAACAATCCAGGAAATCATGAGTAACTTCTCAAAAAAAAAAAAAAAACTAGCAAAACAGCTCAGTTTTCATTCAGATACCTAAACAAGAATCTGGATTGTTTTTTCAGTACTGTTCAGTGTCACAGTTGTGTGGGGAACTTGGATGGTGTTGATGATAACAACTCTGTATGCAAGAAGCTCACTACTAAGCTTTTTCCTTGCTAACGTTTTATCCAAGAAGACTTCCCTAAGTTGCACTCCACCAAGAATGCAGAATGAAAGTCATGATTGTTTCATTGTTGTTGCTAGAACAATAGCAACAACAATGAAACATTCAGCCAAGCATGTACAAGTCTGGTAAGTCTCTATACCAACTTTCAGATCTTGGAAGCCTAGGAATCAACAGACTGTGAAGACTGCCAAAAAATTAAGACAAAGTGGGAAATAGCCAAGTGCCCACATCTGGTTTTGAAAATCAGTAATTTTAACTGTCAAACCTCTGGGCTTGGTGCAATTTTTTAAAAAAGATGGATCATTACACCCAGAGGGCCAGTCTAACATTTGAAGACAAAAAGGGGTGATCCAGGGATTCTGGGGGCTAGGGAGCTACAAAATCAGCTGAGGGGGTCTACACTGACTTTTTCTAAACCTATTCCAATACTTATTTCCTCCATCCCCATCTTTCAGATACTTTTTATTACCCAGTCAGTTCATCTCTTTACACTCTCGACTAGGGAAACATCTAGGAAGGATAGTACAGATCTCTCCAGTAGTTTCTACTCACCCAGCTTCATCCTGCTAGAAGTTAGTTGTCTGGCTTCTGCCTTCCAGGGTCTTTATATCTCACCTGTTCTTGTGATCACGCCCCTACTCTGACATCACTCTAGCTTCCCAGGAAAAGCTTCATAATATTTCTGTGAATGGGCAGGATGTGGGAAACGAAGCTCTGAAGAAAGCAGAATGAACTCATTGGACACCTTGGGTGGGGCAGGAGAGGGCAGAACACTCCATGAAGGGTCCCCCATCAGAGGCAGAGCCAGATTGTGACAAAGATTAGCATTCTTGGAGAGACTGAGATGCTCACTCATCATCTTCAGAACAACATGGGGGTTTCCAACGCAAGGAAGTTATTGGAATCACGTAAGCACTTATGCAGAGCTGCAGTGGAGCCAACTGAATCCAGTTCTGATGATCACATATTCAAAAGGATGTTGAGAAACTGGAGAGGATGCTATATAACCCTTCAGGGCTATAGGGAAAGCATAGCTTGTTAAAAAATAAAGTTGAGCAACGCAATACTTTCTTATATAACTCCTTGTATAAACCAGCAGGACATTACCGGTTTTACTGAAATAGGAACCATATTTTGAAGTCATGGTGACTGGGGAGACCTTATCTTATGCCCCTACCCCCATTTTAAGACATTTTAAATCCATTGAGGATACGATTTATGACTGAGCTCTTCCCACGACACAGAGGAATTCCTGTCAGCTCCATCAGGATTCGTTAACGTCAGAATCAGTCATAAAAAAGGGAGGGTGGGGGGAATAATCCTTATGAAGCATTGACATTTCTCTCTCAAAATCCCAAAATGAATTATTTTGGGGAGAAAAGGCAAGAAAGAACAACATGTGATAATGAATGACAAATGGAACTATGTTCTTTGTAACGCTACAGGATTAAACACCATGAAAATAAAATGTAATAAATAAAATACCTGATGTAAACACAACTGGAATACAAAAGAAGGGTACCTGCTGTGATTTTGTTGACACCTGTGAAACCACTAAGCCAGAATCAATAGGTGGGCCCAGAAGCCAGAATGCGGGTGAAACCTTTACCAGGAATAAGGCAGAAATAGAGCCTGAAGTTCCATCTTCAGAGCAGAAAAAGATCTCGGGTGGAGCTGAAGCAGCAGAAATATCGTGGAAATTAATAACTGGTGATAACATTGCAATTACTGAAGCCACACATTCTGTTGGCACCCACTGTGAAGATACAAATGGAAGCTCAGAAAGATTAGAATAACTTTCAAAGTACTCATGTGTGCATGCACTCCGATTACAATGTCTACAGGGTACGATCAAGATATGATTCAGACTGGGGAGAGACAGGGACAGAACAAGATGACCAGGAAGACAGTGATGAAAATTATTCATATGAACCTGACACAGAATGTTCTGAAATTACTGGATTGCCAGAAGAAGATATCCCAACAAACAGGAAGATTCTATGGCTGTGGGCAGGCCCGTAGCCAGGATTTCAATTCGGGGGAGGGGGGGCTGAGTTTGTTTCAGGGGGGGCCTGAGTCTGAGTGAAAGAGGGTCTACCCTAGCAAACCTTTTGTATCGTTATCCCAATACCCTCATGCATATGGGATATATTGAGTATGGTGATCAGATCATGATATGAATAAACATAACAGTTTAAATAATGCACCAGTAAGGCCTTTTCGCGAACCCCATGATAATTTCGGGGGGGGGGGGGATGAAGCCCCCCAAGCCCCCCCCCCCGGCTATATGCCTGGCTGTGGGGCCAAGCATTCAACCAGTGAATACTGCAATAAGGATAACAGACTAATTGAATTGACAATTGGACAGACCTTGGTCTATGTTCTGGATTATGTGATTTTAATTGATGTTTTAATAATTAATGTTTAATGTATAGTTTTAATTGTATTTGTTTATTTTTATATTTATATGTATTGGCATCAAATCGCTGCCTGCTATGAGGCCACCCTGAGTCACCTTTTAGGGTGAGAAAGGCAGGATGCAAATACAGTAGAGTCTCACTTATCCGACCTTCACTTATTCAACAGTCCGTCTTATCCAACGCTCTTATATGACACTCACCCCATTTTCCTCCAGCATTTCCCCTTCAATTAAAGGAGTGCTCCGCAATTTTCTCTCCATTCCCAATAAGTGCAAAAGGTTGGCCCAGCTGTCTGTCAGATTTTAAAATGCAATGCAACCCCTGTGTCCAAAAGTTTGCCAGTACCTGATAAATATACATTATATATAATATAATATATAAAGACTTCTTGGGGCTCCACAAAAAAAAATTCTTCAAAAAGGACTCCGCAACCGAAACAGTTTGAGAACCCCTGAGCTGGAGAATGGATTGCACTGAGCTCCTTGAAGCCTCACCTTATGGTTAGCAACTCTGAGAGTTAAATGCATCTTGAAGGTGAAAGAACTGAGAACTCCTGGATTAGATGGCACTTTGCTTCAACCCTTGAGGATTTTTCCTTTGTTTTATGTAATACTGAATTAAAAACGAAAGAGTTAAAAATGAAGCAGTCATGAACACTAAGTTGTGGGTATTCTGTCAAATGTGAAAACTCAAACCTAGCCAACAGATAAACACCCAATGATTAATGCAAAAGTAACAAATGTTCATAACTGAAACATGTGGCATTGGGAGGAAAACACCAATAAGGAGAAAGGAATTGCTGAAAGAAAGAGATTTCTTAAAATTTGTCAATGCAAATTAAACAGATGTCTAGAATATGCAATAGCTATACCAAGGGCATGATTGGATTATAGCTGGAGAGAGGCCTACAGAGATGTTGCACAAGAGATTACATCCTGTATGAGTAAAAGTACAATCTTAGAAATAGCCCAGAGGGAAAGGAAATGATGGGCGAATTAATTAATGTTGTGGATAGAAAAATATTAAATCAAACATGTCACAGATGCTCTTGAATCATTTACCCATATAGCTAAAAAGATGGAGCAACACATAAATAGTTCCTAGGAAATAAAATTGAACAAGGGCGGGTGTGAGTAGCAACCAAAATCTTGGAGCAATTCTTTTTTTAGATGATTTTATGGGAGATAAGAAGTCTGGGAAAAATAAGACTGGAAAAGACAGATTTCTAGGGAACTTTTATTTCACATTCTCGCAATTAGTCAGAATTAATTAATACAATGAAAAGTGGTTATACATGTATGTACATTCAAGGCTTTCCAAGGATTTCCCAACTTTTCATATGTGAAAGATTGGTCAATGGTTCTGTATCTAACTGCTACATTTCAAAGGTTTCCCAAACTTCTCCCAACTTCCAAAGAGCCATGGAAGTTGATCCCACGCTTCACAATCCCAGGCTGTGCACAAGTCAGGCCACAAGGAATAAAGGAGTTTATCACACAAGGTAGGCAGGTAGACATTCCAGCAAGACAACAACTTTTTTACCTTGGACTTATCACAGAGCATTTATCCCTTCCCACTGTGCCTTTTCTGGAAAGCAGCCTGGAAAACATTTATTTTATCAAAGGAGAACATTAGTGGACTACTTGTTTTTGCAAAATAAATGTTTTCCAAGGCAAAGACACTGTTGTCCTGCTGTCATTGAGATTTGCCTGCTTCGTGTGATAAACCCATTTTTCATTGGAATATGTTGTAATTCATTCATATATATTTTAAAATATATATTTCAAAGTATATGTTAACAATATTGTCGAAGACTTTCATGGCCAGAATCACTAGGTTGTTGTACGTTTTTCAGGCTGTATGGCCATGTTCCAGAAGCATTCTCTCCTGACGTTTTACCTGCCTCTATGGCAGGCATTCTCAGAGGTTGTGAGATCTGTTGGAAACCAGGTAAGTGGGGTTTATATATCTGTGGAATTTCCAGGGTGGAAGAAAGAACTCTTGTCTGTTGGAGCTAGGTGTGAATGTTTCAATTGGCCACCTAGCTTGCCATTTAATGGCCTAGCAGTTTCAATGTGTGGTTTCTTACTGCCTAGGGGAATCCTTTGCTGAGAGGTGATTAGCTGTCCCTGATTGTTTTTTGTCTGGAGTTTCCCTGGTTTAGTGTTGTTCTTTATTTACTGTTATGATTTTAGAGTTTTAAAATATTGGTAGCCAGATTTTGTTCATTGTCATGGTTTCTTCCTTTCTGTTGAAATTGTCCACATGCTTGTGGATTTCAATAGCTTCTCTGTGTAGCCTGACATGGTGATTGTTAGAGTGGTCCAGCATTTTTGTGTTTTCAGATAATATACTGTGTCCAGGTTGGTTCATCAGGTGCGCTGCTATGGCTGGCTTCTCTGGCTGAAGTAGTCTACAGAGAATGCTTCTGGAACATGGCCATACAGCCTGAAAAACTTATGACAACTCTATGTTGACAATTTATTAGTCACCTCAAGATGGATGAATACTGGAGAAGAACCAAGAAGGCAATTTCTAATAAAAGTCAGAACGTAACTAAATTATTAACACCTTATTTTACTTAACACGAAAGGAAAATAAATGTGGGACTGATCAATAGTACGCTTATGCTGTATGTATCCCATCTCCAAAAGCCAAGGGATGCATGCAGGAAGCATTATACTGTTTTATATCTGATCAGGTCCTTAGAGATAATAGCAATGGTATCATAGCTAACACTTGTTAATACTGTGTAGAACGGGGTGTGGTAAAACCCTTCTACCAACAAAAATGCTATAATTAAATTGTCCAAATTGAAACAAGAGATGATGTCGGAAGATGAGGCTTCAAGGTTGGAAGGCATTCAACAAAGTACTGGAGAAGGTCAAAGGAGAAGTATGAGTAACACTGTGGCTACTGATACAACTGGACGCAATCTGAATGGATGTTCATCTGTTAGTAAATTGTACAACACATAGGAACAGGGAATGTGAAAGCATTAATCATGGGAAGCAAGACATAGTAAACAAGAAAGTGAACATATAATTATTAAAATACTTGGGGAATGAGACATTTTGAACCAGATAATACAATATTTTACTCAGGAAATATAAATCTATATAGCAGTGGGGTGACATTAATAGTAAGGAGATATGCAGCAAAAGCAAACAGAGAATATAATGAAAACTCTGACTAGATATCAATAAGACTTCAGGGAAAACCTACCAATATGAAGTTTATGCTCCAACTGTAGAGGCTGATGAGGGAAAAATTGAAGGATTCTGTTCTGGACTCCAGAAGGAAATTGATCGCACACCAAAACAGCACATGTTGATGATCACAGGTGAAGCAGGAGAGTGTCTGACTGAATTTTGAGAAGCCAGCAATTTATTAACTGCAATAACATTCTTCAAGCAAGTAAATAGATAACTATATGCATGGACCTGATGCTTCATATAGAAATCAGATAGGCAACATACAGTAAGTGGAAGCAGAAGATGGAGAAGCTGCAATGCACTCTATATGGGGCTGCCTTTGAAGACAGCCCAGAAATTACAACTAGTACAAAGATTGGCAGCCACGTTGTGGACTGGGGCCAGCTATAGGAAGCACACTTCCATTAAAGCAGCTCCACTGGCTACCTATAAGTTTCTGGTACCAATTCAAAGTGCTGATTATTACCTACAAAGCCCTACAAGGTTTGGGTCCAGCCTATCTACATGACTGCATCGGCCCCCTCAACCATGAACCTGTGCGGGCTTTGAGATCTGCCGGGAGGGGGGGGGGCTCCTCTCGGTCTCACCCCTGTCCTAAGCACAGTTGGTGGGGACAAGGGAAAGGGCCTTTTCGGTTGTGGCCCCCTCCAGCTTTGGAACACCCTCCCCAGGGGGATCAGGCAAGTCCCCACAATTCAATATCTTCGGAGGGAGCTGAACCCATAGCTATTCAAGCAGGCATTTGATAATGGCTAATGTATCATCTAAATTGGATGACCTAAATAGAATGATGTTGACCCTGACATTTTAATCTGTTTTGCGGCTGGGACGTTACAAAAAGCTCACAGTTAAGAATCAGACAACAGAAAGTGAAAGAAATCTATCTCTCAGGCAGGAAATTAACGCCTGTAAGAATTATCATGGGGAAAAGGTGTCTCCACTGAAGCTTTTTCACCAATCCCTGTTTCCACAACAAAACCAATTTTTCAAAATTCCACTATCACAGTGAGGTGAAATCTTCTGAACAGGGACACAGACAGCAAAACAAATATCACAGGGGTGTTAACTCTTCCTTATGCTATCCAAAGCATGCATGTATGTGCATATATGTGTTTGTATGTATATGTGTGTATGTATATATGTTTATGTATGTATGTGTATATATATGTGTGTGCATGTGTATATGGGGCTGGGGTTACACTTAAAAATGTACCTATTCCGATTTACAAACAAATTCAACTTAAGGACAAACCTACAGAACCAATCTTGTTCGTAACTTGGAGACTGCCTGTATTGACAATTTCATATCTCTTTCATATTGTCCATTTGATTTCCCTGTTGATTGAAACATGTCCAGGTGCACATTAGAATTATACATGACGACATGTAAATTACAGCACCTAAGATAAAAGGCAAGGGCAGGGCAGGTTCCCGAATGAACTTTAAGCAAAAGTGTTAATTTTCTGCATGCCAGTTCTTGCTAGCTTGCATCACAAGCCTTAAGACTGGAAAGTACACATTAAACTGAAAAACGTACAGATGAACATTGGTCTTTTAATATTGTTATTCAAAAATACATACAAATAAAATAGATTTTTATAACACAGACCAACACTAATACTGGCACTCCCCAAGTTGCAAACATCTTATTTACAAACGAATCATAGTTAAGAATGGGGGTGAGACAACAGGAAGTGAGAGAAATCTAACCCAAGGAAGAGAAATTCACTCTTTATCGTCAATCCTTCTTTCCACAACAAGCCATTTTTTCCCAAAATCCAGTTATCACTCGGAAAGAAACTGAGGTGAAATCTTCTGAACAGGGACACAAACAGTAAAGCAAACACCACAGGGATGTTAACCCCTCCCTATGCCATCCAAAGGTGTGCGTGCATGCGCACATGCCTATCTATCTTGGGGACTGCCTGCATACACATAGTATAACACACAACTACAACAAATATTCTTCAACCTCTTATTCATTGTCTTTTTATTGTTACCCCTTAACATCCTATTGCTTTTAGAAATACAATACATATAACATACTTGTACTTTTAATAAATCCAACAGCAAATGAACATTGGTCTGGATGAGATTAACTGGATTGGCTAAAGAGACTTTTATGCTTATGAAAAAATAGGAAACAACATGCCCAGAGTCTTAGGTTTGGCTGCTGACGTATGCTGTGTGCAATAGCTTCCATCTCCAAGAGCTATGTATCCTGGCAAAACCATTCCCTGCTTCCCTGCAGGAAGTTCTCTCTTTTCTTCTCTAATGAGAAATGAAATAAATAATATGGCTTGGGGCTGCCTCTTACTGTAATCCACAGGGATGGGTGAATGCATGCATGAGAAATAGTGTTTACATAAAAAAATGTATGCAAGAGGCATTTGCAGGAATACCAGTTCCCCAAAAGTCTACTTTTCCGAGCATATGAAATTAGGAAATGATTTCCCCCAAAACATGATTGATGTGTCAGGAAGACTCATTTGAGCCTTCTTGACAAGAAATGTTCTCCAGAGCCAAACTATTTTATTGGATTGCTTTTATCTTCCGTTCCCGTCAACTGTACCTTGCTTGGTCAATGGAGAGCTATGACTGGACGTTGACGTTCACCAGCTTCTGGAAAAACGAAGAGTTCCCAGCCCAGGTTTAGAAATCTTGTTAAAATATGAAAACTAAAATTTTAAAAGTCATGAAATCACAGAATAGATATGGGGAATCCCATAAATATATGAGATAGTGACAGTTTCAGGTGTTGGCCTTTGCAAGTTAGGAAGGGCTGAACTTTAGCTTAGATAGCTTGTCCTCAAGTAATTTAAAAGCTGGGTTGTGAAACTGAGTCACCACAAAATAATGACTTTTATTGGACTACGAGGGGAAAAAAGCATTATGGAAGCTTTCAAAACTGAACTGGTGTCTCCATCTGATAAAGATGTTTACAATAAATCAAGAGAAGTGACAATATTAGAGTAACAGGACTAGATTTTATTTATATATTTGTTTATATAAATATTTATACCCCATTCTATATCAAGAGATGTCAGGGCAGCTTACAATAGCATCAAAACAGGTTAAGCAACATAAAAAGCGTAAAGTCATTTAAACAAGTTAGAAACATATTAATATAACTGATATCATTCTTTATAATTTTAAAAACATGCTAAAGTTTTAAAAACTATAAATAACAGTCTTTGTTTTGCATTAATGGAGCCCAAAGGCTTTGGTGAACAGTCATCAACCAAGGTCCGTGGGCTGGATCCTTCACGTGCAGCCGCCGGGATCCTTACCATTGGGAAGGAAAGAAGGCAGGCAGAGCCACAAAGAGAGCCATGGGAACACTGTGAGGTAGAGACCTCTCTCAGAGCCCCCTACGCTCCTTCAGTTACTAGCTGCCTGAAGGTTGGTGGTTCAAATCCATGAGACAGGGTGAGCTCCCATCTGTCAGCTCCAACTTCCCATGCAGGGACATGAGAGAAGCCTCCCACAGGATGGTAAAACATCTGGATATCCCCTGGGCAACATCCTTGAAGACAGCCAATTCTCTCACACCAGAAGCAACTTGCAGTTTTTCAAGTCGCTCCTGACACACACAAAAACAAACTATCTGCCTACACAACAGCAGCAGATGTGATAACTATACGTGCCCATCTTAAAGACGTAATATCCATTTTGTATCCCAAGGAAACAATTATATCAAGGAAAAGAAAAATTGACACTGTTGCATCACTTGTTACGACTGGTGGTGACAAATATGGAATCGAACACTGAGGATCCCTGGATAAAAGCACTGGTGCCAAACGGGCCTCCAAGAGGAGAGCATTTCATAGTTGGGATGCCACGGCTGAGAAGGCCTTCCCCCATGTCCCAAAACAATGTGTTGACCTCAATGTTAGGAGATGGAGGAGAGACCCTCAGTACAAATAAATAAAAGTAAAGCTTTTGGTGGAATAGGGCCAAAAAATAGGGTTCCAAAAGTCATCGTTTGGACACAAGAACAAAGAAGTGAAGAAAATTGAAATCATGTACCTGAATTCTAGTTATAGTCCTGAGTAGAACTGGGTCTATTGAATCAAATGTACCTTGCCCAGGTACATATAGGAGGGGCGTTCCCTTGGATATTAAGTTTCTAATCCATTTAGGGCTTTTAATGTCATCACAAATATCTTGAATGTATTGGCAGCCAGTGCAATTATTTTTAAACTGATGTTGCATGCTGTCATCTACATGGTAGAATGAATGAAGGTTGACACCACTTTAACTGCTGTTGCTTAATGCTATGGAATCCTGGGAGTTGTAGTTTCACAAAGCAGTTAAGTTGGTGTCAAACTGCATTAATTCTACAGTATTGATGTATTCTAAGAATGAGGGTTTATTTGAGGCTGGATGATCATCTGTCAGGAGTGCTTTGACCCTCCCCCAACACCAACTGCTACTCTGGGACCATGCTGTAGATGACAGCATGCAACATCAGTTTAAAAATAATTGCACTGGCTGCCAATACATTCAAGAGGGGCCCAGGAAGATATTGTATTTATTTTATTTATTGTATTGTATATTACTTGTAAGCCGCTCTGAGTCCCCTTTGGGGTGAGAAGGTCGGCATATAAATGTCAAAAATAAATAAATAAAATATGTATCCTCACTTGGTAAAATTGTTGGAATTCGCAACCTTCAAATAAACAACAACAGCAACCTTCTTCAAGCCTCCACTAGAAATCTGTTTGTATATAATTCAGATTGCTTACTGTATTGTATATGTGTGTATTGGTATTCAGTTTTCCTTAACTTTATGTTGTGGGAGGGCTGCAGACTATTCAGATCTCAGACTCCATTTTAGAAACAGAAAAAAATCGGGTTGGACTGAATGGCCAGTTGACCAGTTGTTGAATGGTGACTCAGGATGTAAATGAAAGCATTTGATTCAATAGACCCAGTTCTACTCAGGACTATAACTAGAATTCAGGTACATGATTTCAATTTTCTTCACTTCTTTGTTCTTGTGTCCAAACGATGACTTTTGGAACCCTATTTTTTGGCCCTATTCCACCAAAAGCTTTACTTTGCTTCCCTTTCTACAGTCAGCTCTCATCTGTGGAGTCTGCATCCACAGATTCAACCATCAACAACTTGAGAATATCACAAGTTGTTACTAGCCTGTTACATATTGCTGTGGCCCATATTGATGTGGCCCAGTCTGGTGATCTGGAAAATAAAGTAATGAGAAAGTGTTGGTTTCTAATATGGGTAGTTTTTTTTATGCTTGTGAGTAAACAGTATTTCTTGCTGTTTCTTTGCCAGTGTTGATGTGGAGATTGCCTGGTTTGCCTACTCTGGAACATGCACCATATCATTGTCCTCCTTTAGGGGTCCTTTCCAAATCTATGATACTATATATGCCATATACACATATATATGTGTGTATGTGTGAATCATATCTATCTATCTATATCTATGGCTGGATGGCCTTAAGGCAGCATTTCGCAACCTGGGGGTTGGGACATATGGGGGGGTCAGAAGGATCACCAAAGATTATGAGAAAACACAGTATTTTCTGTTGGTCATGGGGGTTCTGTGTGAGAAGTTTGGCCCAATTCTATCATTGGTGGGGTTTGGAATACTCTTTGATTGTAGATGAACTATAAATCCCAGCAACTACAGCTGCCAAATGACAAAATCAATGTTTTTGAGTGATGGTCACTTCTTGAGTTAGTAGGTGTCTTGTGGACAAATTTGGCAATTAGTCCAGCAGTTTTTGAGTTATTAGTTGAGGGGTCCTCCCCCCAGCACCAACTGCTGCTCTGGGCCAGAGTGAAGAGAGAGGGGGCCAGGGGACAGTTCCACCTTGTCTCCTATGCTATGCTAATCATGTAATGTAATGTAATATATTGTATATACATATAATATTTATAATATTATAATGTAATACACTAGAATACTACAAATAATAATTTATTATAATTATATGTATTATATTACTTGTAATATTACTAATAATATTACAATATAATGGTATAGAACAATATATTTATTTATTTATTTATTTATTTATTTATTTAGTACACTTGTATACCGCTAATATCTCAGCCTGTGCGGCGACTCATTGCGGTTTAC
This sequence comes from Anolis sagrei, assembly GCF_037176765.1. Taxonomy (NCBI): domain Eukaryota; kingdom Metazoa; phylum Chordata; class Lepidosauria; order Squamata; family Anolidae; genus Anolis; species Anolis sagrei. Next base: position 234,184,802 of record NC_090021.1, read on the forward strand.
AACATATTTAAAAATACAATATTCACTTTAAAAATATAAAATAAAATATAAAAATACATACATATACATACATAGTATTGGGCCACCAATACAGACCGGAACATCTCATAGTTAAAGTCGTAATCCAATTCGTTATCCTTGATTGCTAGTCCATGATCAAAACATCATCACATCGGAATTAGTTGAAAACTTGCTCGAACATCCAAGTTTTCAGTTTTTTCCGAAATGCCACTAGCGAGGTGGCTGATCTTATTTCAGTAGGGAGGGCATTCCAAAGCCGGGGGGCCACCACAGAAAAGGCCCTATCTCTCGTTCCCGCAAGCCGCACTTGTGAAGCAGGCGGGATGGAGAGAAGGGCTTCTCCTGAAGATCTTAGGGTCCTGGTGGGCTGATAGGCCGAGATACGTTCGGATAGGTATGTAGGGCCAGAACCGTTTAGGGCTTTAAAGGTCAAAGCCAGCACTTTGAATTGGGCTCGGTAGCTAATCGGTAGCCAGTGGAGCTGGTACAGCAGAGGAGTTGTATGCTCCCTGCGCCCTGCTCCTGTTAATACCATGGCTGCCGCCCGTTGGACTAATTGGAGCTTCCGGGCCGTCTTCAAAGGCAACCCCACGTAGAGAGCGTTGCAGTAGTCAAGGCGGGATGTAACCAGAGCGTGGACTACCGTGGCCAAGTCAGACTTCCCAAGGTACGGTCGCAGTTGGCGCACGAGTCTTAACTGTGCGAATGCTCCCCTGGTCACTGCCGAAACCTGGGGATCCAGGCTCAGCGATGAGTCCAGGATCACACCCAAACTGCGAACCTGTGTCTTCAGGGGGAGTGCGACCCCGTCTAACACAGGCTGTAACCCTATACCCTGTTCGGCCCTGCGACTGACCAGGAGTACCTCTGTCTTGTCTGGATTCAATTTCAATTTGTTCGTCCCCATCCAGACCGTCACAGCGGCCAAGCACCGGTTCAGGACCTCGACAGCCTCCTTAGTAGCGGGTGGGAAGGAGTGACAGAGCTGGACATCATCTGCGTACAGATGACACCGCACCCCGAAACTCCGGATGATCTCGCCCAGCGGCTTCATGTAGATGTTAAACAACATGGGGGACAGTATTGAACCCTGAGGAACCCCACAAAACAAAGGTTGTGGGGTAGAACAGGAGTCCCCCAGTGACACCTTCTGAGACCGACCCTCGAGGAATGACCGGAGCCACTGCAGAGCAGTACCTCCGAGACCCATTCCCGCGAGGCGTCCCAGAAGGATACCGTGGTCGACGGTATCGAAGGCCGCTGAGAGGTCGAGTAGCACCAACAGGGACACACTCCCCCTGTCGAGCTCCCGACGGAGATCATCCACTAAGGCGACCAAGACTGTCTCGGTACCGTGTCCCGGCCTAAAGCCAGACTGTGCCGGGTCTAGATAATCCGTGTCTACCAAGAATGCCTGGAGTTGTGAGGCCACCACACGTTCCATGACTTTGCCCAAAAAGGGAAGATTGGAAACAGGCCGATAGTTTACCAATTGAGTGGGGTCCAGTGATGGTTTCTTCAACAGCGGTTTTATCACAGCTTGCTTTAAGCTGGCTGGAAAAATGCCTTCCCGAAGGGAGGCATTAACCACCACCTTAACCCACTCGGCCAATCCCCCTCTGGCCTCCTTTAGAAGCCAGGATGGGCAGGGGTCTAGGATGCATGTGGTAGCTCTCATTCCTCCAAGCACCTTGTCCACATCGTCGGTTTGAACCAATTGAAATGAATCCATCAAAATCGGACAAGCAGATGCTCGTGTTACATCCTCAGAGACTGCCGTTAATATGGTGTCCAGTCCAGAGCGGATCAAAGCGATTTTGTCTGTAAAGAACCGAGCAAAAGCTTCACAGCGAGCTGCCGCGTCATCAGGGCACCCATCCTGAATGGTGGGTTTTAAAAGGCCTCTGACAACTCGGAACAGTTCAGCCGGACGGTTCTTTGCAGACGCAATAGTGGCCGCGAAGAAAGTTTTCTTTGCGGCTCTTATTGCCGCGGCATATGACCTTAAAAAGGACACAAACCGTGTTCGGTTTGGCTCGCTCGGATCCGAACGCCACACGCTCTCTAGTTCCCTCTTCTTTCGCTTCAACACCGCCAGCTCCTCAGTAAACCAAGGAGCTGGTTTAGTTCGGCTACTTGAGAGGGGACGTTCTGGAGCGATCGTGTCTATTGCCCTGGTCATCTCCCCATTCCAGAGAGCGACCAGGGCATCAACAGGATCACCAACCGAGGTGGCGGGGAAATCCCCAAGAGCCATCAGGAATCCTTCCGGATCCATAAGCCTCCTGGGGCGGACCAGTTTAATAGGTCCTCCACCTCTGCGGAGGTTAGGGGGCGCAGCAAGTCTAAAGCTGACCAGGTGGTGGTCGGTCCATGGCAACGGAGAGATGGATAACTCCTCAACACCGCCACCTTCCTCCCATCCCTGGCAGAAAACCAAGTCCAATGTATGTCCAGCACTGTGGGTGGGGCCAGATACTTGTTGGGACAGACCCATGGTCGCCATGGTAGACATGAAGTCCTGAGCCGCTCCCGTTAGGGCAGCCTCGGCGTGGACGTTGAAGTCCCCCAGCACAAGCAGCCGTTGGGACTCCAATGCCAGGTCCGAGACTACCCCCGCTAGCTCAGGTAGGGAGACTGTAGTGCAGCGAGGTGGACGGTACACTAGCAGAATCCCTAATCTGTCCCCTAATCTGTAATATATAATATTGATCTTGTACTATGCTAATAATATAATATATTGTATGAATATATATCTTGTAAGCCCTTCTGAGTCCCCTTCGGGGCGAGAAGGGTGGCATATAAATGTCATAAATAAATAAATAAATGATGTCACTCAAAATGAACAGAGTATATATATATATAGAGAGAGAGAGAGAGAGAGAGATTGACTAATGAATGGCAGCCACTGCACTTTGATTATATATGCTTACGTTTTGCCCCCCATGGCTTGAAAATATTTTTTAAAATAAATTTAAAAACATTGACTTTGTAATTTTATATAAGGGGCTTAAGTACACCATTGTATATAATGGGACTTGAGCGCCTTGGAAACAGACCCCCAGCAGATACGTGACCGCATTTCTGTGTATGAACCCACACAATCTTTTTGATCATCTGGAGACGCCCTGCTTGCGCTCCCGCCTCCCTCGCAGGCGCGATTGGTGGGGATGAGGGAGAGGGCCTTCTCGGTGGTGGGCCCCCGACTCTGGAACTCACTTCCAAAGGATATCAGGTATGCCCCAACATTGGCAGTCTTTAAGAGGAGCCTGAAAACGTGGCTGTTCCAGTGTGCCTTCCTGGAATAAGGGAATAACTCCCAGCAATATGTCCTTACAAATGCACTTTAACCATTGGGTTGCATTGGACTGTACCCCTTTTTAAAACCCTCCTATGAGATATATACTATCTTGTCATACCCAGCGTTATTTTTTAAATTTTAATTTATTACATCTGACCTGACCATAGGCTTTTAAATCCTGTGTGTTATTGTTATATGTGATTTATATTATTTTGTATTGCGCCTACAAAGCCCTAAATGGTTCTGGCCCCTCTTACCTCTCCGAACGCATCTCCTCCTATGAACCGGCGCGGACATTAAGATCATCTGGGGAGGCCCTGCTCTCGGTCCCGCCTGCATCACAGGCACGATTGGCAGGGACGAGAGACAGGGCCTTCTCGGTGGTGGCCCCTCGGCTATGGAATGCCCTACCGGTTGACATCAGACAGGCCCCCTCGTTGCTGGCGTTTCGGGGAAAGGTCAAGACTTGGCTCTACGAGCAAGCGTTTGGCTAATCAGTGCAACTGAACAACTGAACACAGGAAGTCGGTAAAACTGAACATAGGAATGGCACAAGGATTATGAGAATGGATCTTGTTCTATTGAGGCGTTATGAATTGATTAGGAATTGATAATAATTGTTGATTTTGTTGTAATGTGTGATGTGTTTTTAATCTGTATATTACTGTATAACTTGCACTGTGTAAACCGCATTGAGTCGCCTAATCTAGGCTGAAAAATGCGGTATAGAAGTAAAGCAAATAAATAAATAAATAAATAATATTGCTTTGTATTGTTGCTTTTGTTTTGATGTGTTATTGGGCTTGGCCTCATGTAAGCCGCTCCCTTGGGGAGATGGTGGCGGGGTATAAATACAGCTTTATTATTATCAGCAGCCCACTGTATTCATCATATAAAGAGGGGGGGGGGGGGGGAGGAGAGTATTTTAGCAGGTCTCTAATATAGGCATGAAAATCCCCATCTGGCAAGCATAGAGGCACTCATTTCCATTTTATACACGTTTTTTCTGTTAAATCAGGTATCAAAAGTCAACCCAATGGCGAGTGCCTCTCTCTCTCACACACACACACACACAGGGTGCATCTATACCGTACAATTAATGCAGTTCGACACCACTTTGGTTTCCTGAGATTTGTACTTTGGTGAAACACCAGCACTTTTTGGCAGGGACGGCTAACTACATTGCAAGGCTACAAGCCAGAGGATTCCATAGCACTGAGTCAGGGCAGTTAAAGTGGAGGCTTAACCCTGGAGTGCAGATGCACCCGAAGGACGAACAATGGCTCGGACCGAAGTTTGCCGGCGAGGCGCGCGCGCGCAAAACCAGAGGAAGACATGGCCGGAGTGGGCGGAGAGCACCGGAGAGAGCGTCCAATCGGAAGGCGAGGCCGCGTTCCAAAGAGCGCGCAGGCAGCCAATGGGCGCCGGGCGGAGAGGTTCCCAACACGCTCGGCTCAAGAATCTCAAGTATTCAAGATGGACGGAAGGGAATGCGGAGGGAAGGAGCAGGGAGCGCGAGCGCGGGGCGCGCGCCGCTGCCATAGTTGGCAAACAAAGCGGGGGCCGAGGAAACCCCGCCAAAGTTTGGAGCCACGCCGCTGGGGCACGCGGGAGCAGACGAGGAGGCCCCGGGCACTGCTGGAAGGGTCACGCTGGCCACGGAGTCGCTCCCGGGCACGAGGAGGAGGAGGAGGAGGAGGAAGAGGCGGCGCCTCCCCGCACCCCCCAGCCCCGTTCACACGAGACACGTGTCTTGCTGCAAAGTGGGAGCGCAGCGCAGGTCGTGAGTTGCAGGGGGGTCGAAGAATGGGGAGTTGGGGGGCGTTGCTGCAGACCCCTTCGAGTACTTCCCGCTTCAGATTAGGGTGCATCTGCACTGTGGGAACAATGCAGTTCGATCCCACTTGTGACTTCATCAAACTAGAGAATGAACCCACTTTAAATCCGGTTTCTGCCTCTTGCAGAGTTCTGGGGTTTGTAGTTCAGGGGGGCTGTTCAAGGCTCCTCCCTAAACTACAAACCCCAGAATTCTGCAGGAGGCAGAAACCGGATTTAAAGTGGATTCATTCTCTAGTGTGAAGAGTACACCTCAACACAGTAGAGAATGCCAGGGCTCAATGCTGCACGGTTCTGCGATATGTAGTGAGGCAGCCGCTCGCTTTGCCAGAGAAGGCTAGAAAAAACTTGCAAAATTACATTTTCCATCATTCCATAGCATTGAACCATGGCGGTTCAAGTCCCATCAAACTGCATTAATTCGCCAGTATAGATGCATCCTCAATCCCACTTAGGTGGACTTCATTGGGGCCTCAGCACACTAGAGCAGGAGTCCTCAAACTTTTTAAACAGAGGGCCAGGCCACAGTCCCTCAAACTGTTGGAGAGCCGGATTGTAATTTGAAAAAAACATGAATGAATTCCTATGCACACTGCACATATCTTATTTGTAGTGCAAAACACACTTTAAAACAATACAATAATTAAAATGAAGAAGAATTTTAACAAATAGAAACTTATTAGTATTTCAATGGGAAGTGTGGGCCTGCTTTTGGCTGAAGAGATAGGATTGTTGTTGTTGTGTGCTTTTCAGACTTAGATTGACCCTGAGTGAGGGACGGGTAAATGACCTTGAAGGGCCGTATCCAGCCCCCAGGCCTTAGTTTGGGGACCCCTGCATTAGAGAATGAATCCACTTTAAATCCGGTTTTTGCAGGAGGCCGAAAATGGATTTAAAGTAGATTCATTCTCTAGTGTGATGAAGTAGAACTGCCATGGCTTATTGCTATGGAACTGTGTGATTTGTAGTTTAGTGGGGCAGCAGCTCACTTTGCCAGAGAAATCTAAAAAACCTTGCAGAAATACAGTTTCCAACATTCCATATTATTGAGTCATGGCGGTCAAAGTGCCCTATCAAACTGCATTAATTCTACAGTATAGATCAGGGGTCCTCAAAAAGCAAAACACTTAAAACAATACAATAATTAAAATGAAAAACAATTTTAACAAATATAAACTTTGTGGGCCTGCTTTTGGCTGATGAGATAGGATTGTTGCTGTTGTTGTGTGCTTTGAAGTTGTTTCAGACTTAAATTGACCCTGAGCGAGGGCCGAGTAAATGACTTTGGAGGACTGTATCTGGCCCCTGGGCCTTGAGGCCCCCTGGTATAGTTGCATCCTCAATCCCATTTAGTCTCATCACATTAGACAAAAAATACATTTAAAATTCGGTTTCTGCCTCCTGCAGAATTCTGGAGTTTGTAGTTTAGGGAGGAGGCTTGAACAGGCTCACTAAACTACAAACTCCAGAATTCTGCAAGAGGCAGAAACCGGATTTTAACTGGATTCACTTCATCACATGAGAGAAAAAATCCACTTAAAATCCTGCAGAATTCTGGAGTGTGTAGTTTAGGGAAGAGCCTTGAACAGCCTCACTATACGACAAACCCTAGAATTCTGCAAGAGGCAGAAACCAGATTTCAAGTGGATTTTTTCTCTCATGTGATAAATTTTATTTATTTTGTATATTTTTATCCCACCCTTCTCCCCACAAGGGGAACTCAGAGTGGCCTGAAGTGGACGAGCTAAAAGCAACCCTTTCACCTGTTCTTGGCATGATCTATTCAAAGGGGATTTCTTGTTCCTTCCTCTGAAGCTGAGAGAGAGTGACTTGCCCAAGGTCACCCATTGGGTTTCCATAGCCAAAGAGGGAACTGAATCCTGGCTCCTACAGATAAACCACTGCACTAGGCTGTGGGATAGAAGAATATTGCACCCTTTTGAACTCACCAGTTCATTATATCACACTGGCCAACACACCTCAAATGTTAGCCCTGTGTCTGGATAGATTTGGCCTCTGGTTTCCAGAAATTGCACCCATTTCCCCCTGTCAACTCTAGTTTCTGAGATTCAAAACATAGGCTACTAGTCTTCATCTGCTCGCCCATAGAAAACCATATCAACCATATCTAAAGAACACAAACTGATGGAGTTGAGCCAATGCAAGTTTCTGAATCAGTGTCCTAAGTCACTCCAAGAACAGGCCTAAAATCCAAGACACAAAAGATTTTGTTGGGCTGTGTCATTTTTTGTCAGTCCTATGCATCTACACCAGGCATGGGCAAACTTTGTCCCTTGAGGTATTTTGGACTTCAACTCCCACAATTCCTGCCCTCAGGCCCTTTCCTTTTCCCCCTCAGCCGCTTAAGGGACCTGAGGCCAAGAATTGTGGGAGTTGAAGTCCAAAATACCTCAAGGGACAAAGTTTGCCTATGCCTGATCTGCATTATGGAATTAATGCTGTTTAGTACTGCTTTAACTGCAGTGGCCAAATGCTAAGGAATCCTGGAGCTTGTTGTTTAGTGGGGTAAAAGCCCTTTTTGTCAGAAGACCTTGTAAAAAGACAACTCCCAGGATACTATAGCATTGAGCCATGACGGTTAAAGTGATGCCAAACAACATTAATTCTGAAGCAGTGGTTCTCAAGCTGTGGGTCCCCAGATGTTTTGGCCTTCAACTCCCAGAAATCCTAACAGCTGGTAAATTGACTGGGATTTCTGGAAGTTGTCGGCCAAAACATATGAGGACCCACAGGTTGAGAACCACTGGTCTAAAGTGTGAATGCACCCTTGGCCTAAGGTTTAAACACCACGCTGGCTCTACATTTCTAAATTTGGGGGAACTTGCCTGAGTCCAAGGAAAGTCCTGTTTAGATGGGGGTTTTTTTGTTTTCATCCCATCTTTTTCCCAATATAGGGACTCAAGGAAGCCAACCAGAAATAATGCTTCTGAATAAGGAGCAGAAGTTGGACATTTTAATATTTTTGACAACTCAAGGCTTCTGTGAGATGCTGTTTCACAAGGTCGCAAGCCTTCCCTGCCAAGGAGTGAGGAGGACATTTGAACATTTTGGACTACAGCTCCCAGAGTTCCTTATGTTAACAGTGAGGAGTGAATTGGATTGGAAATTGGATTGGAAGAGACCTCATGGGCCATCCAGTCCAACTCCCTGCCAAGAAACAGGAAAATCGCATTCAAAGCACCCCCGACAGATGGCCATTCAGCCTCTGATTAAAAGCCTCCAAAGAAGGAGCCTCCACCATTCACTGGGGCAGAGAGTTCCACTGCTGAACAGCTCTCACAGTTAGGAAGTTCTTTTAATGTTCAGAGGTGGAATCTCCTTTCCTGTAGTTTGTTGAAAAAGTAACTTTCCTAGGCTCTCCTGGTAACTGGAGAGTCAGTGAGAGCAACCCCGTAGTTGGATCCGGTTTCACCCAATATGGTATAGGACTTTTAATATTAACTCCCCCCTCAAAAAAAAAAGCTCATTTGCATTTCTTTCCTCAGATTTCAAAACTGTTGGCACATTTTAGTAGTTTGCACACTACTTGCAGGAAATGCAAAAATGCTAGGATATGTCCAGAGAGTTTTTTTTTTAAAGCAGGGATATGACTCTTTCGTGACCTCTTTTACTGTACTTTGCCTCATCTTTGAAAATATGGTTCTTTTTCCCCTTTCTGATCAGGATAATGGAAGAAAAGGATGACGTGAGGTGTGTTTGGTGTGACACATTCCCACACGCCTGACAGTGATGACAGTGCCGTGCTTTCTCTTCCCAGGTATTGCTTTCTCTTCGTATGACACATAGGAAGCGCCTGTGCTCCATGCCCCAGACCAATGTGCAATATGGAGAAACGAAGCCTGCAGAAACACATCAGAATGCTATAAGCTTTGCAGATTCTCATTCAGTCATTCAGCAATCATCAGGTTTTTCAGCGCTTCTTGGAAGAAAGCTCCCTGGAGTGCCATTAAAGGAGTCGTTCTGTAGATTTTCAAGCCCCAGGGACCAGAAGGGTTTCACCAAACTAGCAATTCTCTTTAACTTGTATAGTTTACATTTTGACCCTGTGAAAACGCATATTTGGTGCTTGAATAAAATTGGCTCATTATGATGGCATCATTTCATTATAAATAGGAAATATGCCAGTTGAATCATCCGTGTCTGCAGCGGCCATTCCCAGACTGTTCCCCAGAATCTAAGGGTCCCACGAAAAATCTTAAACCAATTTAGCTACTGTCTGCACATTTCAACATTTCACAGTAGGAGTGTTTCATCCATCGCCAATTTCTCACTGATTTTTCTTTTTTTCCCTTTCTTCTACAGTTTTGGAGATAAAAGACATTTGGGATACTGGGATATTATTCAAAAAATGACAATAATTCTTTTGCAATAACTAGATGTTATGTTGGGAGCTCCCGGTGGCGCAGTGGGTTAAACCGCTGAGCTGTTGAACTTGCTGACTGAAAGGTTGCCGGGTGAAATCCGGGGAGCGGCATGAGCTTCCACTGTCAGCCCCATCTTCTGCCAACCTAGCAGTTTGAAAACATGCAAATGTGAGTAGATCAATAGATACCGCTTCAGCGGGAAGGTAACGGCGCTTCATGCAGTCATGTCAGCCACATGACCGTGGAGGTGTCTATGGACAATGCCGGTTCTTTGGCTTAGAAACTGAGATGAGCCCCAACCCCCAGAGTCGGATATGACTGGACTTAATGTCAGGGGAAAACCTTTACCTTTTACCTAGATGTTATTTAAAAAGTTGGGAGCTCCTAGTAGTGCAATGAGTTAAACCCTTGTACCAGTAGGACCGCTGACCAATAGGTCAGAGGTTTGAATCCAAGGAGAGCAGGATGAGTACCCTCTCATCAGCTCCAGCTCCCCATGTGGGGACATGAGAAGCCTCCTACAAGGATGATAAAACATCAAAACATCCAGGCATCCCCTGGGCAATATCCTTGCAGACGGCCAATTCTTTCAAACCAGAAGCAACTTGCAGTTTCTCAAGTCACTCGTGACATTTAAAAAACCCCCAAAAAGCAATCCAGAACATATGAGGGTTTTACAAAACATTTCTGCACTTTTTAAACTCTTACTTAGAAATTTTCAAAAACAAATTGCGTCACTTTTCTTGCATAGTCCCCTTCCTTTGTGATGCATTTTTTCCCAGCAGTGTACCAATTTTTAATCGCATCAGCACAAAATGTTTTTGATTGAGTGCATCATATTTGATGCACTGATGTGAATCAGTTACAGGGTTTTTTCCTTATTCTTTGGGGTCATGGGTGTAGCTCAGGCATAGCCAAACTTGGGCCCTTGGGTGTTTTGGACTTCAACTCCCTCAATTTCTAACAGCCAGTAGGAATTAGGTTGTTAGGAATTGTGGGAGTTGAAGTCTAAAACACCTGGAGGGCCCAAGTTTATTTTATTTATTTAGCAGTTTTGTATACCGGTCTTCTCACCTCCGTCGAGGGACTCAGGCCGGTTTCCAACATCAATATTACAAACAATCATTAAAAACATCGTATTCCAGATTACACTAAGACATTAAAAACAAAATACAATCATATAACTGCTATATATATATATAACTGCTTTGCCTATAACTGCTGTAGCTGGAGGCCTGGAGCGCTCTGCATCCGTCACACCAGTACAGTCATTTTTGAACATTTAAATCCATTCATAGATGACTGTATGAGAGAGAATTTTATCATTTTTTGAATGTTTGCCATGTATGTGTACTGTGATCCGCCCTGAGTCCCCTTGGGGAACATCCTTGCATACGGCCAATTTTCTATCCAGAAGCAACTTGCAATTTCTTAAGTCGTTCCTGACACTTTTTTTCAATACATAAATCCCCTAATTCCTTTCTCCTTCTCAATTTTCCATTGTAAAATTTGGTCTTCCCTTTCTTTTCCATTCTGTTACCCTTTGATAACATAATAGCCAGTTTCTTGATCCGCACTTCCTCTTTTACTCCTCCCATTTTTAATTGATCCATCAGAATTTAATAACTTGCCAATGTTTGTTTTTCCATTGTGTTTCATATTATTTATTGATTTCCCAAATATCTGATCTTTTTATTATCTATTAGTCCTATTGGAAGCAGATCTATTTTATTTATGGAAAACGTACTTTGCCATTTTTCCCTCATTGCATTGTTGAAATTAGTGGTCCACCTTTTATTTTCATTATTTCCTTATTATCTAACTTTACCTTACTACATGAGCAATGTTCCCACCCATTAATTGAATTGGTAATTTCTTTATGTCTTGCAGTCATAGCAAAATGGTCACTTTATGACTCTTTGAGATGTTCTCCCACCACTTGACTATCCAAGTAAAAACCACTTTTAACAAATTATTAGAATTATCTTCACGTCCTCTCCTGGGCTCATGTTTTTGCTATTGTCATATATTCTTGTTTTGCAATTTTTGTGGCATATATGTGAAACCCAAATGATGTCTGTCAGGGATTTCTGAATTGTTTCTTATTTCAACCATTTGTGACTGTTTTGCAGTGCTTTGACTGCCAGAAGGGTTGGATTCAGCACTGTCTATGTTTTTCCAAAAGAGCTACTGTGGCCAGTTATAATTCAATATGCTCAGTCAGTACAGTAATCCCAACAGTCCAGTGAGTTGTGTTGTAAAAAAGTGTAACTATGTGATCTTGATTAGTTCTTTGCATTTATTTCTGTCTACTATCCACTGGATTGTTGCAGATATCCTATAATAGAAAACTAGGCTCCTACAATCAAACAGAAAACTTGTTTTAAGGTGGAGAATAGAATACCTATTAAATGTAGATCCCTCACCCCAGAGCCATGTATGAGAGAAGGAAGAAAGCTATCAAGGGCATTGCATGTAGATACTTTTTTGTACAATTGGCTAACATCAGGCTCCAACCAAGGGCTGTGTCTCTTCTGCTTTTACTCCAAAAGCTTGTTGTTTATTTCTAGTTACCATTTGCTTAATGTCTGGCTCCAAGGTCCAACAACATAGGAGTGGGGTAAATAACCTGCTGGGTGAGGACACGATGTTGCAGCGGTGTCCCAAAACTTTGTAACTAAATCATCTATTTCTCTTTCTCTCCTGGTGCTGCTGACAGCCATTGAACCAGACAATTTTAGGGAGATCTTTCCTTTGTTAAATAATACATTTGGATTTATTTCAGGTGGTAGATTGTTTACTGGTTCTCTTTTTATGTCTCTTTAAGTGGATGTTTTGGCTAACAAGAGGTCTAGAGAAGGAAGTTCTGCTCTGGGTTCCAGTTTCTCCACCTGATGTTTACAGGAATCAAATTCCAAGGTCTTCTGTGTTGGAATATCAAAATTTTAGTCAGGGCAGCAGTGCAAAAGGCCCCCAGTCTCAGCAGACCTTAGGGGCTACTTGAGTAAGTTCTCATCTCACACCTTCACCTCTGTTTATCTTCCTATCCCTTGTCATCTGTTTACTTTTGAGCTTTTCTGGGCAGAGAAAGTTTTTTGTCCTGTATTCCAGCATAACCTACAACTGTGGACCCCTTCTCTTTGATACATCAGAGCTACTGGGCTGAAATGTGTGGGTTTGCTTGGCATTAAAGAATGGAGAAATATAGCATAGTGTGCTGGTAGCTGGGAACTATAAGTACTTGACTGGTATTCATGTGCCAGGATGAAAAGATTCGCTGTTGCAGTTGCAGACTTGAAATTGGAAAACTTGATTCTTTTCCTTAGGATGTTTTTGACATGTCAGATGACAAACCTAACAAAACAAGACTAGTGCAGCTATGAACCCACACCCAGAAAAACACAGACACATGAGAATTATTATTCAAGTCTCTAGAACAGTGGTTCTCAACCTGTGGGTCCCCAGGTGTTTTGGCCTACAGCTCCCAGCCAGTAGGATTTCTGGGAGTTGAAGGCCAAAACATCTGGGGACCCACAGGCTGAGAACCAACTGATCTAGAATAATTTTAGTATCTAGAATATTCTAGGCACATAAGATCTAGTAAACAACCCAAAACTACCGTATTTCTTGTATTCTCATTTTGAAGCAGAATATTCCCCATCACGGGTTGAAATTTCAAAGAATTCTAGGATAAACTAATTTCTGAGGCATAATAATATGGAATCAAGGTTTTTTAACCCCTTTTGCATGGTACGTAAGCAAGTCAAGCACTCTACATGTGCCAGCATCAAGTGTGTTCCCACTTGAATATTAACTCAGAGCATCTTATGTTGAATTTTGGTGTGTTTTAGAATTTCAATCAGAAATTTCATAAGTCATACCAAAGTAGCCTCAACTGAATGTCCTTCTGCAGTGTTGAAGAATTCGAGCTGATGGGTGTTGTGAGAGCTATTTATTGGAAGAGGCGAGTTCTCTTACATGCCTCTATTCCCAAACCACCACCACTATCCCTTCATAGGTGGAATTCCTGTGTAACCTTTTAGAAACTTGAAATAGGACACTACTTCTGGAAGAAGGCTGACATGTCTAAACTGATTTGTGCATGACAGCAGGAGCCAAGCATGTTCATACTAGGCTTTATAAAGAAACTGCCCTCGATAAGAGTTAAATAAATCATCCTCATCCTGTGTGATCCTTCCCCCTTCAGAGAGGTAACGGTGTTTGTCTTCTTTCAGCAGAGAGACGCGGGGCCTTCAAGTGCACTGGGCATGGCCCCTGTCCAAGGCTCTTTTCACATTGTGCTTCTGTCTGCCCGACCCAAGCAGTGCAATGTTAAAAGGGCATTGGGTGGGTGGCTGCAGCAGCATGAAGCCTCCCAACCTCAGGCATTGAGCCTCAGTACATGCGAGGTCAAAAGGTTGCATCTTGGAGAAAAGGTACAGTGCCCAAAAGTAGGCAGTCCATCTACCCCTGCCTTCATGTGGGGCTGACCAACATCAATTGCTGGGTTAGATAATTCACCAGGCATTGGGGTAGCTGTGGGGATACCTGAGGGAAAGTTAATGATGGGTTCATTCCTTGTAAGTCAGCTGTGGCAATCTTTTTGAGGCAAATGTCAGCAGGCCAACCTATAGAATAAATGTTCATGTATCTGGGTCTCCCTTGTGTTCTTGTACATTTAATCAGTTCTCAGTCGGTGATCGTCTGAAGGGAGGAAAAGGCCTTCTAAGTGAAAAGGCAGATGTGGGAAGCTGTGCCAACAAATGCCTGAAATGAAATAGTTTTACACACCAATTTCCCAATTATAAATGGGAGAAAACATTATTGACCCATGGATTGTGTACTTGGGTTTCCTAATGTTTGCTCAGTAGTGCTGCTGCTTGTTTTGAAATGTTGAGTTAGATATTTTAGCCAAGGCAATCAGCTGTTGTTTCTGTTTCAAACAAATCCTTTTGGAATATTTGACCAGCAAGCTTTTTCCCTTGTGAATGGAATTGCTGGCTTTGTGTTGAACCCTAGCAAGGAAATAGGACGACGGACGCAATTGTTACTATGCCATTTGTTGGTTTGTTTTAAATACAAAACACTTTTATTATACAAAAAGATACCTGCGCTGGTGACAGTGCTTGAGGCTTTGCTCCCACTTGATTCCCCCCACCCTTTCTTTGTGTGTGTGGTGGGGGGACTGTGGGGGTCCAAAGTGCCCCGGGATCACAAGCACATGACGACCCAAAACAAAAGAAACAGACTCCATAGAATAAACATGGGGAAAATACCACGGCAGTGTTCAGGGAAAGGGGATGGTGACAGGGAGGTGAACTACCATGGCCCCATGTGGAGAGGGACTGTTCCTCTGTCCCCTACCTCCAGGATACTTGTTATTTCATGATGGGAGACTGAGTCTCCCTCCAGCCTTCTCTGTCCAACACCGATAGGCTGACAAACACTTTCCATTTCTCCCCACCAAAAAAAAAAAAGAAAAAAAAAAGAGAGCATAAGAAGCTCCCTTAAACTGAACCAGACCACTGGGTCCTTCCTGCACAGTATTGTCAGTTGTGACCATCAGCAGTTGCCCAGGGCCTTGGGATAAGATCGGTTGCAGCTCCTTGAGGTTCTCTTTTAAACTGGGAAACGAGCTGTCAACATGCACTATGTGCTTTAACCACTAAGCTGTGCCCCCTCTGTCAGAGCTCCCAGACTTTTCTGCCTCATCCAGAAAGGACTGTGTCTTTCTTATACAAAGGACTGCCTAAGTCAAGCCGGCTTCCAGGCTTGCAGTTCCGAGTGCCCCAGTTTTTCCTACGCAACAAGTGCTTAGCTGGGGAAGGGGTAGCATGCCCTGTAACGGGTCAAGTAGAATCCCACTCACAATCCTCCCACATTGGCCCCTGTACCCTGTGAACTTGCCCTTCTTCTGTAGGGGTGGCGTGGGGCCCTCCAAACTGTGGATCCAACATTTCAGGAAGTACAAGAGGTTTGGGAGAAGGGTCCTGGTCTTTCCACTTCCACGGGTGATGCTGTGCGAGAGATGGGGTGGGGAAGGGACTGGGTTAGTTGTGCCGGGGTGCCAGCTGTGGTTGTGGGGTTAGGAAAGGGCAAGGCATGCTACGCAGGAAGGTGTGCATCCAGAGAGTCCCTCCTCAGTCCCAGCCGTTGTCCTTCACCATATGTGACATCTCAATAATATACTTTCCTTCTTTGTACTTCTGGCTGGTCTCGAAGGCTTGTTCCTGGTGAATAAGGAAATGGGAAGATATGAGCCCACTCACTTCAGACAGTATCTGCCACATCTGCCTCCCTACAAATCTGTAGTATGCGGACACAGACTGCTTCCAAAAAGGGGGAGACATATGTGCAAGAAAACCATAAATGACAATAGAGGTATTGGAGACTGGCATTTCTGCTGGTATGATGTGAGAGCTGGAGACTAATCTGGATTTACAGGGTTTCCATGCTTTTGACCCATGATCTCACAGAGACACTAGCTTCCCCGTTTTCAGAAAGATTTCTCCATGAATCCTGATTTGAAGAGGGTTTGTTTTCTATACAGGTTCAATACTGCATTCAATACTCACATATTTCCACCCCAGTGTAGTCTTGCAGCTTTCGCAGAATATATCAGCAACCGAATGGAGACCTGTGAGCAAGAGGCGTTGCTCAGCCGGACCACAGCCCACATTGACCCTGCAGTAAAAGAAATTAAGAGGAAATTAAGCATCTGTAGTGTTACCCTCACCAGTTGCAATCTATTCTATGACATTTGTAATAGATTTTCACATAGAAGAGAAAGAAAAGTATTTCAAGCACACTCTTGCTTTCAGGGGTAATATGACTATTAAGAAGTTCTCTGTAACTTAAACATAGTTTATATATTCAGTATGAAATCCCAACACTTCCAACTTCTAGATCTAAATCTATTGAGCAACTATGGATACAGAGGTGTCACAACCATCCTGTCATCTCTTAAATTTACTCTTTCACAGGAAAAAAAAATCCAGTCTACTGACTGAACCTGAAGATGGAGCTCTGAGAACAGAGGTACTCTGATTTTGGTCCTGTAGTGACCTCTCATGGCCAGGAGAAGGACCTACACAACAATGAACCTTACCCAGAACAAGAAGGTTGGGACACATCCATACTGCAGAACCATTCTAATTACCACACTGGTGTCTAGGAAAGAAAGAAAGCTAGGACAAACATGTTCTGAGCTTACTCATACTTCTACATACCTTCCTTCTAGATTTAGTGTTACGTACTCAGATGCAACTATTGTGTATTGAGAGTTCTTCAAGTCATTAAGGTGTTCTGGCAACTTGAGAATAGTAGGAGCAACAAAGGTTTGAAGTTTCAAGAAGCCAAACATCGTCTTCCAAGTCAGGTAAAGATGATGGAAGTAGGAGTAGGCAGGCTGCTAGCTGCAGAAGTTGAGATGGATCTAAACCTAGGAATTGCTATGTGCCCTGGAGGCACAGATGCATCTCTTAAATACATGATGCATATGTTCACTGCAGTAGTCTCTTAATATGCAAACACATGAGTTATTGCCATTGTAGCATGATATAACAAGATCCTTCAGGCAGCAGAAAAATGAATCCTGGGCTGCCAATGAGGTAGTGCTCCTTAATTTCAAGTTGATACAAACCAGAAATTAAATTACACCATCCTGAGGTGTGGCATTAGTAAATTACAGGTGAAGAACGTTCACTCTTGTCCAAATAAGGTTTTCTTGTGGATTTCCTTCCCTTTTGAGTCTAAGATGACCTCTTCTTTCTAACAATCCTTTTATTTATTAAGGGTTTGATTGCAGAAGGCCTTTTGACTGAGAAGTACAATAAATCACCATGTTTTAACTGCCTTTAAAATTACTGTAAATTAATATATTCAATAAAGTGGGTCCTTGATATCTAGTGGGATTTGGTTCCAAGATCTCCCAAAATCCATGGATTCTCCTATCCCATTATATACAATGGTATAGAAAAATGGTACCCCAAAAAGCAAAAAGTTTGCTTTTTGAGTAGTTAAATCCATGGATATGGCTGGATCCATGAGTATAGCTATTCTTTTTGTGGGGTGGTGGCATTGTGCCTTATTTTAATTTATTTATTTTGAATTTTATTATAAGCTGCCTTGAATCACATATTGGGAAAGGGTGAAATGTAAATATATAATAAAACCACAATGGCTGCCATGCATTAGCCAGTAACCAATATGGACCATCAATGGGAACCTCCTACAAGCTGTTAAAAAGAGACCTTTTTTTTCACCAACCTGATCAAGCACATCCTATCACTGAAAAAAAAGGTCAACAGTTTCTGAAGATAGCTATAATATCCTAACAGCACTGAATTCTATTTCTGGGGAAAAGAGATGATTTACTATTCCAAAACAACAGTTTGCTGGGCTGGGTTTGACAGCTATGGGAAGCGAATGTTGAATTCCTATGACTCAATCAAACTGACTTGGAGCTAAGCCAAAGGCCACTGAAAAATGAAGAAAAAGAAAGTGAGTTTTTCTTCACTGCCAGAATCGCAGCACAAAGGTCCCCAGAGAACCTTTTGCACCTTAAGCTGTATTTTGCATATATTGTATCAAAAAGGAAATGCACAGCCTGGTAAGGAAGAAGGGCACTGAGGAATTTGCTAGTTGAAGAGTTAATACTCTAATCAACCTTTGCAGAAGTATTCAGTATTAAAATAAATACAAAAGGCAAGAGGAACAAATGGTTCATAATTGAATTGGAAGACATAAATGGTAAATAAGGGACATTTCATAGGCACTATAATTGATCATTCAGACAGAGTGAGAACTGTTCCTGTCGCCAGCAGTAAGAGAACCAAGAGAAGATCAGGCTCAAAGGTCAGCAATGTATCATCTTGTAGGTGACTCAGCCCGGCAGCCAAAAGAGAACTCTGATGACACAAGCAAGGAAGCCAGGCAGGACTTCTAGTGTAAGGCCCAAAGATCAAGCACAGACTTCCAACAGGAGGATGGATGGAAGGCCAGTGTTGAATTGGAGACCGGCTTTGTACAACAAGGGTTGGACAAAGAGACAAATGAACCATTACTTCCTTTTCCTTGAATGTGATTTCTTCCTAAAAGGGTAAAAGATGCTAGAAATTGACCGCTCATCTCTAATTCCATGTGGGTGCTAGTGGGAGGGCATCACTGTGTTGTAAGAGTTTCCCTCTGCATAAATTCGGCAGTGCTATTTTGATGTATTGTCGAAGGCTTTCATGGCCAGAATCATTGGATTGTTGTAGGTTTCTTTAGGTTTCTTCCTGACATTTCACCTGCATCTATGGCGTGCATCCTCAGAGGTTGTGAGGACCTCTTTGCCTGCCTCAGTACTCATATTCTCCCCACATTTTCACCCACCCCCCAACAAAGAAAACCAATGACAAGAGGACACTCACACAGAATTGAAAAGATAGGCGCGACCGTGACTTCCCTGGAAGGACTGTGGAAATAAAGTATACGAGTTACAACTCTCTTCCTTGGCAGGTTTTTTTAAAAAACCAATTCCCCCCAACATTTTGCCCCAAAGCATGTATTTCCAAAAGAGACCAAGAGTATTCCTGGACCCAATAAGACATCATGGTCTTTCTTTTCATGTCTGGAGCAGCTTGAGAAACTGCAAGTCTCTTCTGGTGTGAGAGAATTGGCCATCTGCAAGGACATTGCCCAGGGGAAGCCCAGATGTTTTTGATGTTTTGCCATCCTTGTGGGAGGCTTTTCTCATGTCCCAGCATGAGCTGACAGAGGGAGCTCCTCCGGATTCGAACCTCTGACCTATTGGTCTTCACTCCTGCCAGCACAAGGGTTTAACCCATTGTGACATGGTAGGATGTTGTTATTACTGCTGTTGCGAAATAGTGCCCTTTGGCGGTTCTTGGAAGTATTTTGACTGGGATAGCATTGCTAGTGGATACTGAGAGCTGTTTGGATGTTTTTGGGGGGAGGGTAGGGGAAATTTTCCAGGCGTAGTCCTGAGATGACACAGGAAAAGCATTAAGTGCCAGAAAGTCTGGTAGTTGTTCTTTAGCTTCTCACCAGGATTGTGGGGCATGCCTACCTTTGAGATGAGTTCATCATGCTTGGCCAGGTGTGCCCGACAGTGGACACAGCTGTATGTACGGTGACACCGCGGCAGGTAACTGCGGAAAGTCTTGGTGGGGAGGCACGGTGCAGGTGGCACTGGCTCACAGCTAGGCATGACAGGCTGGAGAGCAATGCCCTGTCTAGGTGGAGGAGCTGGCGCCGTGCAGCCTCCACACAGGCGATCGCAAGTGAAGCAGCGGAGCAAGTTGGCTAGAGCCGTGTTTCAGAGAAGGGAAGTTTGGGGGGGCTGCAGTGCCAGGCCCCCCCGAGATGAGAACCAGACCGAAAGGGGAGTCACCTGCAGAGGAGAAGAAAAACCATGCAAATATCAAGCAAATCCCACTTCCTTTTCCCTATGTGTCAGATACTAAAGAAAGTGATCTCAATCTCTTATGATACTGGAAGCAATAACGGTTAGTGGCTTCCATACATTGGAGCAGCAAATCCATGCTGTGTTTTAGGCCTCATCTACACTGACCACGGGAGCTTGTTGTCTGGTTGCCACAGTTTGAAACATACACATCCATGCCATGTTTTAGGCCTCGTCTATACTGATCATTTAATAAACTAGTATTGAATTTCGTTGTGCAGATGATTGCATAGGAACCAGTTTGAGGCCCAGATGATGACTGCACAAGCCACAGAGCATCAAAGACTTCTTTTGTGTGCCTTCGTGGGAGTTTGTTGTCTGGTTGCCACAGTTTGAAGCTAAGTACACACACACACACACACACACACACATAAAAGGTAATCATTACAAATATTCTCACTTAATTTTATGTTGATTTCCTATTGTCTGAATTATTCCTGATGAATATGCATAATGGGTTGTTCTATACCGATATAATAAGCTAACTTCAAACTGCATTAAAGGGTATGAGGAAGCTACCTAAGATACTGAACCCTTATTTTGAGAGTAGGGTGTTGAACTTTCGGTCTTTTAAAGGTTAGACTAAAACCAGGAGCAGATTAATGACATGGAAGCTGCCAACTGTCTCGTAGTTTTGTCTTTAACTGCATTATCCTATTCATTGATCTGCAATAAGAACAATTGGACCTTTGTTCCACAGTCACAATAAGTAACATATGTGAGTCCTCAAATTACCTGTAAAACAAAGTGGTGGGCGAGAGGGGATCTACCCAGTTTGTGCCAAGCTCAAGAGATGTGTTAAAAGAGAGCTATGTTCTGAATTAAGCCATTTTGGATACACAGAATTCAAACCCTTAGCTCAGCCTATTGTTCCTGTTTCATGTAGTTCTTGCAAAGCTGAAGAGCGAAGAAGTTCATTGAAATCAGTTTTCTCTGTGAGCCAAAGAGTGCAGATGTCTCACATTATACATTGTTTATCCTCCCAACTTTGATCATAAGACAAGCCAAGGGAAAGCTGCTACTGGTTCTTGCTTTTGTTTAAACACACAATCGCATATATGCAACTCATGCCTGGGCTGAACAGTCACGGGTATGAGCCTGAGTTCTGTGGGATTGACTTGTGTTTTTGGCTTCTGCCATTATCACGTATGAATGAAAAAGCAATGAACTCTTTCATGTTCACTGGATTTAGAAACTTGCCTTGTTTCCTGCCCTCTTCCCACAGGCTCCCAGGTACCTGCAGCCATTTTAGCCTCCTGCCAGAACCCGAGGGTGCATCTACATTGGAATCAATGGAGTTTGACAAAGCTGCTTTAACCTGGGAATTGTTGTTTGTTTGGTTTGTGTCTGTGTGTGTGTCAGGAGTGACTTGAGAAACTGCAAGTCGCTTCTGGTGTGAGAGAATTGGCCGTATGCAAGGACGTTGCCCAGAAGACTCCCGAATGTTTTGATGTTTTACCATCCTTGTGGGAGGCTTCTCTCATGTCCCTGCATGGGGAGCTAGAGCTGACAGAGGGAGCTCAACCTGCTCTCCCCGATTTGACCCGCTAGTCTGTCAGTCAGCAGTCCTGCTGGCACAAGGCATTAACCCAGTGGTTTTCAACCTGTGTGTCCCCAGATGTTTTGACCTTCAACTCCCAAAAATCCTAACAGCTGGTAAACTGGCTGGAATTTCTGGGAGTTGTAGGTCAAAACACCTGGGGACCTACAGGTTGAGAACCACTGCTTTAACCCACTGCGCCACTGTTTGCTGAGTCCCCAGTACTCTTTGGCAGAGGAAGCTAGAGACCTTGTAAAACTACAACTCCCATGATTCCATAGCATTGAGCCATGGCAGTTCATGTGGTGTCAAACTGCATTAAATGGACCCCAAGGCATTGGACTTTTATTTTGGAGGAAGAGACCCCCTTCTGGTATGGAACTGAGGTAGTGCCACACAACAAGGGCTTGATGTTGTGTGGACTCATCACGACTGACCCTGTGTGCCAAGGCGACGTCTCCCATTCCCCAAACCAGCCATTGCCATTGCCAGGACCCTCTGACAGCCTCCCTGGACACGCCCCCTTTCGCGACTCGCCTCCTCCTCTCGGCTCGCGGGAGCCCCCTAGCGGCCTCCCACGGAAATCCCACCGAGCCCCGTCCATTCAAAGGCGCCCACTGGCCCCCTTGGCTGAATGGACCCCAGGCCCCGCGGGCGCTCCCCCTGGCGGCGGGAAGGCGGCACGGCGCCTCTCCCGGGCAGGCTTTCGGGGAACTGTCCTCTGGGCCAGGGGCGCTTGTTGTCCCCCCCCCCCCCCACTCGAGGTTATTTTGGTCCCTTCCGGCTTTTCGTGACGATGCAGCCAGAAGAATCCCAGCAAAACATTCTCAAAATAGGCTTAGAAGGATCAAGGAAAAAAGAGGGAGAAAGAGAGAGAAAAGGAAGGGGGTTTCATGGACCCCACGCGCGGGTGGCCGCAAAGTCTGACTCGGGTGGGAAATAAACGCGGGGTTGAAGTTCCCTTTTGGGGGGGGGGTTAAGGAGAGAAAGGAGCCGGTGTAGAGGAAAGGGCCCCACGGAGACCAAGGGGACACGAGTGGGGGGACTGGGGACGGGGAAAGTTTGCAATGGAGGAAAAGGCAGCAGCATCGGAGGAGCCTTCTCCTCCTCGCTTCCCTCCTCCTCCTCCCTTTGCCCGGCTCACCTTGAAACCCGGTCCCGTGGGAGCGCCACGAGTGGGGGGCCTCCTTCTCCGCCCCGCGGGCCCTGCGTGGGGTCGCGCCAAGGAGAGCGCCGCTTCTTCCTCACCGGCGGCGGCTTCGGTGCGCCCTCTCTAGCCGAATGTGGCGGTGTGTTGTGGATCCGCATCATAACATTGTGAGTCATGCATCCCGCCCGCCCTCTTCCTCTCCTCCCCCTCCCTCTCCTCCTGCCACAGCTACGTCACAGACACGGGGGGCAAGAGCATGGGGGGCAGCCAGGCAGGAAGAGGGGAGTCGGAAGATTCCCAAAAGATGGGGCAAAAGAGGGCGAGAAAGGGCCCCTCGCCAAGGTGAAGCGCGGGGGGAAATAATCCGACCCACGTCGCGCGTCCCCGTGGCAAACCTCTGACGCAGGGAGAAAGGAAGGAAGAGTCACAAATCTGCAGCCTCACTCTCGGGGATGAAATGCCCAGCAGCTGAGCCTGGAGACTGAGGAGGGACGCAGCCCCGACACGCGAGGACCTTCAGGTTCCTGCGCCACCCTTGACACGCGGTCAACCTTGAGACGCCCCAAACCCCGGTCGACCTGAAGAGGAACCTGTTCCCACAGCAGAACGAGGTGGAAACCAATCTGAGAGTCAAAAACATGGGGCCAAAGAGTACTCCCCACTCATGTCCCCCTTCAAAAAAAGTTCTGGCATTGATTTCTACAAGCCAGAGCTGTAGCCATTCACCAAGCAGCAGCACTAACTAGTTCTGTTGATCCTTCTATAGAGAATCAGAAACTTTTCTCTTTAGCATGCATCTATACCAGGCCTGGGCAAACTTGGGCCCTCCCTCCAAGTGTTTTGGACTTCAACTCCCACCATTCCTAATAGCCTCAGGCCCCCTTTTTTTTCCCCTTAAGCGGCAGAGGGAAAAAAGAAAGGGGCCTGAGGCTATTAGGAATGGTGGGAATTGAAGTCCAAAACACTTGGAGGGAGGGCCCAAATTTGCCCAGGCTTGATCTATACTCTAGCCCAGTGTTTCTCAACCTTCCCAATGCCACGACCCCGTAACACAGTTCCTCATGTTGTGGTGACCCTCAAACATAATACTATTTTCGTTGCTACTTCATAACTGTGATTTTGCTACTGTTATAAATCAAGTAAATGTCTGATATGCAGGATGTATTTTCATTCACTGGACAAAATTTGGCACACATACCCGATACGCCCAATTTTGAATACTGGTTTCGATTTTGTCATTTGGGAGATGTATTTGCTGGGATTTATAGTTCGCCTACAATCAAAGAACATTCTGAACTCCACCAACGATGGGATTGAACCAAACTTGGTACACAGAACTCCCATGATGAACAGAAACTACTGGAAGGGTTTGCTGGACACTGATCTTGAGTTTTGGAGTTGTAGTTCACCTGCATCCAGAGAGCATTGTGGACTCAAACAATGATGGATCTGGACCAAACTTGGCACACTCAATATGCCTAAATGTGAACACTGGTGGAGTTTGGGGAAAACAGACCTTGACATTTGGGAGTTGTCGTTGCTGGGATTTATAGTTCCCCTACAATCAAAGAGCAATCTGAAACCCACCAATGATAGAATTGGGCCAAACGTCCCATACAGAAACTCCATGCCTTGAAGGGATTAACTGGCACGAGCTTCCCTCCAGCCTCACACGCTCTCCCTCACCCACACATGCGCAACACACTGTCATGTACAGAGCACGTCTACTCTCTCCTCCCCCGCTTGGAGTCTCAGAAACAGCCCTCCCCTCGGCTGAGAGGCCAGCCATACCTAATCGTAAAGGACTGTGGGAGTTGTAGTCTAAAACATCACCCGGGCTAAAGGTTCCTCTTCTGCATTAAAATTGAAAATGTGTTTTGACAGGGAATCAGACTGAAACATGAGAAAGGGGCAAATACAGATGTACAAATATAGTTCAAATATTTGGTTGCTAATTTTTGTTTTCATTGTGTTTTGTTGTGTTAGTTTATCCCCCCCCCCCCCCCCAATATTAAGAATGCTATTCTTTATTGACTCTTTCAGTCCTTGGATACTTATGTTGGGAATAGAGAAACATCTGGACATGGTGTGTTAAATCTGTCTTAACATCCAGTTCACGACGACATTTTGTTGTCTGAAGCAACCTCTGCTTCCTGTTTCAATTGTTGATGAGACTCAATCTTACTTTATCACTCATGCCTGAGATAATATCCTCCCTCACATACAAAGGCAGCATGCTAATTTTGGGGGTACAGTGAAGATCACAAATGTCTTGCCTCCATACACACTGTCTTCTGTGTGATATCCTGAACTTTTTTTGTGTTCTAGGAATGGGGCCTTTGTGGCCTGACCGTATAGATAACAGAGAAATCTCCCTATACACAGTGATATTTAGTTTCTTTGTAGCATTCTGAAATACAGTATAGACCTCTATGCTCTATAGTTTTCAGGACCAGCGTCAAACTTGATGAGCCCTATTTGAACAAGCTCATGATAAATTAGACAAATGGCAAGATCTGTCATACCAGTAGCTTCTGTCTAAATTGTGTTGTGGGATTGCTTTAATTACAGTGTTATAATAGCAGAGTCAAGTTCAGCTTGTTGCATATATACAAATAATGCAAGGTATAAATGTTTTACTCCTTCACTTGTGCTTGGCAACTCTTTGTTGAACTTGCTTCTCCTAGAGATAGCATTCAAACACTGTGTTGTCCTTGATTGTACCCACATAAGTTCAGCCGGATCATTCCAAAATATATTTTTATTCATAGGGGAACATGGATTGGTCTTATCTAAATTGGATATATTCTTTTTATTTTTACTCAACACCTAGTTGAGTTGGGTAGAACTTGCTCTTTCAAGTTAATTGAGCTTGTTCTGCCAGTCTGTCCTACAATTGTTACAAGGATGTTGGTTTGGGCCTCAGCTGCTGTTGATTTCCTCTCATTTTAGTCTTCCTGTGTGTGTCAACAGTAGTGGAAGCTTCTGCTTTCATGGCTCCCCCCACCCCCCACCCCCAAAAAGAGACATTGATCCTTGTATTCTCTTCTTCAGACAGTGCCTTGGCCACAGCTAAACTGACTGAGATTCAATCAAAACAAACAAACTAATTGACCTTGCTGAGTGCCTAGAAAAGTGGAAGCATTGTGAACATTTTTTCTTGTGACATTTTCTGCTGTCTTTGTAATGTTCTGTTTTACCATATTATCAGTGTTCTGGTTTATAGTGTGAATGCCATATTCCCTCAAACTTGAATCTGTATTAAGTCTGGATAGGAGGGATAATTGTTTCCTAAGCAGCAGTTGCTATCACATACGAATTAGAGTTTAACCGGTACATTGTCTAGATTTTCACTCTATGTACAGAAGTTATGATATAATATATAGAGTGCACTACTTTATTCTAGACCCTTTCTGACTTTTCCTGTTGCTATTCCTTTTTTCAGCTCCCTAATTTCCCTAGAACCTTTTAATCAACATACCCTTACCCTTCCAAAACCTGATGGACTGCTAAGGTTATTTCAACAGTAATGTTTGACAGCATGTGTTCTGCCATAAGTACAGGAAATCTGGAGTCTGCACTCTAGTTCTGGTTGAACATCTGAAGCTTTACAAAATAATCTCCCTGCAAAGTAGGAATGTAGCAGAGAGTTTAGTCCAGAGGCACTGGCTATATCAGATAAACCCTTTCAGCACCTGTTATCTGTGTTGAAATGCATCTGACTCCCCAGTCAGATGAATTCAGCTGTCTACCCAGACGGTTAAATCCACATCCAACGCCATTTGGGATAAATTAAATATCAATGTTATGCTACAACTTGAAGAGCAAATAAAAAGGTACAAATATTCAGGGAAGAAAGGAATGGAATCAGACATATAAAGCAATATAAAGTAATACCGAAGGATATTTTTGAAAGGGAGGGAAGGGACAACAAATTAAATATCTGTGGAGAATCAGATTGGAGAGGATATCTTCTTGGGACAGCCTATCAGACACAATACAAGGATCAGGCTAGATAGATCATTTGCTAACAAATGTGTACAAAAGGAGAAACACAGCTGTAATAACAAACCTAGGGCAATAAGATATGGCACACAGAGCTCAGTCTTTCAACTCTTCCTGTAATATCTGCAACCTGAGACAGCCATCTCATTCTTCCTAAGTACAGGGCCAACCCTATACTACATGTGTGTGCAGGTGTGCGTGCAAAATCTTGTTGCAAAGGAATGATTTGAAGGCAAGATCATTCTTGTTGAAGATAAATGAATGTATTACTTCAAAATTTTCAGCCCCCATATTCTCCCAATCCTTTCGTTCCTACACATTACTTCTACAGCAGGAATGCTGAATCCAGCAAAACTTTCCTGGATGAGATTTCTTTGTAAGTGGCAGCTTTGCATTTTTCAAATTATCTCTGCCCCCATCTACAATATATTACAGGCAATTCCTATGTTACAAAATTCCAACTTACAAATGACTCACAGTTACAAACAGGGGTGAGACAACTGGAAGTGAGAGAAATCTATCCCTTGGAAGAGAAACTCATTCCTGGAAGAGTTCTCATGTGGAAAAGGTGCCTCTACTGAAGCTTTATAACCGATCCTTGTTTCCTCAAGCCATAATTTCAAGACCCAATTGTCACAGGGACAGAAAAGAGGTGAAATCTTCTGAATGGGCACAGACAGCAAAACACTATGCTACCCAAAGCTTATATATATATATATATATATATATATATATATATATAAACACACACACACACACACACACAATCCAAAGCTTATATATATGCTATATGTATGCTTATATGCTATCCAAAGCCCACACACAAATATACACTCACATGTGGCTAGAGTTACACTTTAAAAAGTGCCTGTTCCAATTTACAAATTAAATTTAAGAAAAAAAAAACTACAGAACCTATGTTGGTTTATTTATTTATTTACTATATTTATATCCCACCTTTCTCAACCCCAAAGGGGACCCATGTTGTTCATAATCTGAGGACTGCCTGTTTATAGTCAGTGTAGGTTCGTATAATATAGGCTGGATCTACACTGTCATATAATTTGGATTATCTGATTTTACATTGATTATATGAGTCTACATTGCCCATATACTGTACTGGTAATATAGTTTGCAACTGCATTATATGGAGCATTATATAGTAGATGTATCAAATCTGTGGAAGGGCCTTTAGTCGCTGCCTAGCTCTGTAGATCACTGTGACTACTAGGTCAGAAGAGAACTATGACTATTTCAGATAAGATACGTATTAGTGTTTTATCCCAGTTGTGGGATGAAGTATTGTTACGAAGTACATCTATCTGACCACTGAGATTACTTCCACACAGCAGAATAAAATCCCACATTTTCTGCTTTGAACTGGAATATATGGCAGTGTGGACTCGGATAATTCAGCTCAAAGCAGATATTATGGGATTTTCTGCCTTGATATTCTAGGTTATATGGCTGTGTGGAAGGGCCATGAGAACCTGCAGAAAAATGGTACTGTAACTTGAGTTATACTCAACTGTTTGGCCTACAATTCCCCTGAATGCTCCTTGCAGACATAAAATTCTCAGATAACATTAATTCTATGAGGCAACAACATGTGAGTGGGGAGTTGGGAGCCTTTCCCTTGTATACAAATGACATATTATGAGATTGGCTTCAATGCTTCGTAAAAACAGTAAAGTTAATTATCCCAAATTAATTAAATGAAAAGGGGAGTACTGACGCCTTTTGAAAGCCAGAAAATTTCTGTATGACGTTGACTTCAATCCATGAAAGCTTATGCCATGATAAACATCTGCAAATATATGAGGTGTTTCAAGACTTGTGTGAGCTGCAGCGTCTACTCAGCTTCAATTAGTCATCAAATATTTAAAGGACATGATACGGCATTTTTTGGTCAAACAGCAACACAATAAGATAGTTCTGAAAAATTAAATTTTAAACGGAGAGGAACAGTGGTTCCCAGAGGCAGGCCTGGCTCCTGGAATCTATCTGGAGGCATCCCAGTTTCACAGTCCTCTGCAGACAAAGAGCTCTAATAAATCTATTTCCAGTGGATGAACCGAGTGATGCATCTACACCAGGCATGGGCAAACTTGGGCCCTCCAGGTGTTTTCAACTTCAACTCCCACAATTCCTAACAGCCTCAGGCCCCTTCCTTAAGTGGCTGATGGGGGAAGGAAAAGGGCTCAAGGCTGTTAGGAATGATGGGAGTTGAAGTCCAAAACATCTGGAAGGCCCAAGTTTGCCCATGCCTGATTTATGCTGTAGAATTAATGCAGTTTGATACCACTTTACCTGCCTTGGCTCAATGCTATGGGATCCCAAGACTTGTAGTTTGGTGAGGCGCCAACCTTCTTTGGCAGAGAAGGCCAAAGACCTTGTAAAACTACAAGCCCCAGAATTTTATAGCATTGAGCCAAGGCCGTTAAACCGGTGTCAAACTGCTTTAATTCTATAGTGTAGCTGCACCCTGAGTTAGGTAACTAACAGCCATCCTGAAGGGTCTTTGGTGGGCCTGACAAATCGGGAAAGGGCATTTTCTGCTTTGAAGCATGACAGAAAAACATTTATTTATTCATTTATGACCTTTATATGCCGTATTATATTGTATTACATTATATTATCAATATTATATGTGTATACATTATTAGCACAGCACAATATTAGTATTATATGTTATATTGTACTGTGCCACTATACTTGAATATTATTAGTAATAATACATGTAATATAAAATATATAATTCTTATATTGTATTATTATTAATATTATATTACATGCCCCCTTCCTTTCCTTTCCTGGTTTTCAACTCCCAGAAATCTCAGCCAGATTTGATTATTTGATAGGTCCTCAAATGTGACTCTTGGGATGCTGACCATAAATCCACACTGGAGGACCTAGCAATTCCTAGACAGGTTTTTGTAGGTTTGACACCACTTTACCTGCCTTGGCTCTGTATGTTGTTGTAGGTTTTTTCGGGCTGTATGGCCATGGTCTACAGGCATTCTCTCCTGACGTTTCGCCTGCATCTATGGCAAGCATCCTCAGAGGTGTTGAGGTCTGTTGGAACTAGGAAAAGGGGGTTTATATATCTGTTGAATGACCAGGGTGAGACAAAGGACTCTTGTCTGCTGGAGCTAGGTGTGAATGTTTCAACTGACCACTTTGATTAGCATGCAATGGGCTGACTGTGCCTGGAGCAAACTTTTGTTGAGAGGTAATTGGATGTCCCTGCCTGGTTCCTCTCTGTTGTTGTGCTGTTGCAATTTTAGAAATTTTTAATACTGGTAGCCAGATTTTGTTTATTTTCATGGTTTCCTCCTTTCTGTTGAAATTGTCCACATGTTTATGTATTTCAATGGCTTCTCTGTGTAGTCTGACATGGTGGTTGTGAGAATGGTCCAGCATTTCTGTGTTCTTAAATAATATGCTGTGTCCAGGTTGGTTCATCAGGTGCTCTGCTATGGCTGACTTCTCTGGTTGAGTTAGTCTGCAGTGCCTTTCATGTTCCTTGATGCGTGTCTGGGCAATGCTGCGTTTGGTGGTCCCTATGTAGACTTGTCCACAGCTGCATGGTGCACGGTAGACTCCTGCCTTGGACAATACAATTCCTAGACAATTGGACTTTCAGGCTAAACCAGGTATGGGCAAACTTTGACTCTCCAAGTGTTTTGGACTTCAACTCCCACACTTCCTAACAGTCCACCGGCTGTTAGGATTTGTGGGAATTGAAATCCAAAACACCCAGAGGACCGAAGTTTGCCATGTCTGGGCTAAACCATATAACACAGTGGTTCTCAACCTGTGGGTCCCCAGGTTTTTTGGCCTACAACTACCAGAAATCTCAGCCAGTTTACCAGCTTTTAGGATTTTTGGGAGCTGAAGGCCAAAACATCTGGGGACCCACAGGTTGAGAACTACTGCCGTGGCCGAATCGGAAACTACATTTCCCAAGAGGCCGAGCGAATGCTCACGGATTTCTCTCTCCCCCCCCCCCCCTATTTTGCATAGGGGAGGGAGCTGCCTTTCCTACCCCGTCACCAAACGACGAGGCGTTCCTAAAGCCAAGGCGCCTCACCAACATTGTCCAATCACCGAGTGACGTCACATCCGGGGCACGAGGCGCTTCCGTTTCCCGCCCGGATCCGGGACTGGAGGAGCGCGAGGCCCCCTGAGGATTCCCTAGGTGGGTGGCTCTCCGCGGCCCGTCGAGGCCGAGGCTCCGTTCCCATGGAGACGCGGCGAGGCGAGGAGGGCGGGAGCGGCGCGGCCCTCTTCCGTGCTTCGCCGGGGCGGTTTCCCCACTGGCCCTGGCCCACTCCAACCAACAGATGGGATGGAACGGGGGCTGTTCCCACACAGTGGAAATAGTGCAATGTGACATCACTTCAACTGCCACGGCTCAATGCTATGGAATCATGGGAGTTTCCGTTTTACGGTGCCTTTCACCTTCTCTGCCAAAGAGTGGTGGTGCCTCGCCAAACTACAACTCCCAGGATTCCATAGCACTGATCATGGCAGTTAAAGGGCTATGAAACTGCATTCATTCTACAGTGTAAATGTAGTACAAAGCTGAATCCACACAGCAGAGTTATAGTACTTTGACACCATCTTAACAGTCTATTGAACTCCTGTGGGATTTGTAGTTTTGTGAGATATTTACTTTTCTCTGCTAGACAGCTCTGGTGTCTTAAGTAAAGGGAAAGGTTTTCCCCTGACATTAAGTCCAGGGTTGCTGCTCATATCCACTTCTAGGCCAAAGAGCCGGCATTGTCCATAGACACCTCCAAGGTCATGTGGCTGGCATGACTGCAAAGAGTGCTGTTACCTTCCCTCCAATTGATCTATTCACATTTCCGTGTTTTCAAACTGCTAGGTTGGCAGAAGCTCACGCCACTCCCCGGATTCGAACCCACAACCTTTCAGTCAAGAAGTTTAGCAGCTCAGTGGTTTACCCCACTGCGCCACTGGGGGCTCCCTGAACTAGATTAGGTGCATTTTAAGGAAGGGGCCTGAGGCTGTCGGGAATTGTGGGAGTTGAAGTCCAAAACACCTGGAAGGCCCAAGTTTGCCCATACCTTGCTCTAGTGTCTTACCAAACTACAAATCCAAGATTCCATAGGGTGGTGCCTTGGCAGTTAAAGTGAGGTCAGCCTGCTATAAGTCTGCAGCACGGATGGTTTCTGAAACCCTGGGAAATAGTCCTTTAGTGAGTGACAAGATAGATCACTCATGTGGCTCTCCAAATTGATGCTTGACCACATCTCCCATCAGCACTCACGCTTCTGGCAGATATGAAAGGAATCCTCATCCAATCATACGTGGAGGGCAGGAGTTTCCCATTCCTGCATCTACAGGATAAATTATATTGTGTGTTGTTGAAGGCTTTCATGGCTGGAATCACTGGGTTGCTGTGAGTTTTACAGGCTGTATGGCCATGTTCTAGACGCATTCTCTCCTGACGTTTCACCCACATCTATGGCAGGTGTCCTCAGAGGTTGTGGGGTCAACCCTGAGTATGCCTGCCATAAATGTGGGCGAAACATCAGGAGAGAATGCTTCCAGAACATCTACCCTTTTGTTTTTTAACATTAAATTTAGAATGGTGTTAGCACTATAGGAAAAGAATGTTTCAGCATGGAAAGTTGCTGGCCATTCCCTTGAGTGGGAAGAACAGGCTTTTGTCCCTTCTTTCCTTTCTTTGAACTGTTCTAGTAGTAAAATGAGATGACTGTGGAATGGTCCAACTAACCTGCCCTGACCCAATGCAAACTCCTGCAAAAAAAGGTTTATAACACATGATCCATTTTATTGTGTGTTACAAACAGAGAATGGGAATGATCACAACTTTTTCTTCTCATGGTCTTTACAAGGAAAAATGTAGTGTAATAAAATGCCTAGGGCATTAACATCAAAGAGAAAGATATGTTCCCAAACTTGTTCAATAAGATGGGAAAAACCTGTCTAGCCAAGATCTGATTATCAGTTAAACCAAATTTCCTGCTAAATATTCTTGATTACAATTCCCATCTGCCCCAGCTGAGAAAGCATGAATTAGTCCTTAAATATAAAAGCTACATTTGTTCAGCCTTTGAAAAATACAATTGGCCCTCCACTTTTGTGATTTTTATCTTCTACAGATTTGATTATTTGTGGATTTGATGGGTCCTCAAATGTGACTTTCAGGGAAGCTGATCATAAAGCCACATTGGAGGACCTAGCAATTCCTAGACAATTGGACTTTCAGGCTAAATCAGGCATGGGCAAATTTTGGCCCTTCAGATGTTTTGGATTTCAACTCCCACAATTCCTAGCACCCTACTGGCTATTAGGAATTGTGGCAGTTGAAGTTCAAAACACACGGAGGGCTGAAGTTTGCCCATGCCTGGGCATGACAGTTTTTGTTTGTGGTTTTTCCATTTTCATGTTGGGAGTGGGAGAGCTACAATACTCATCCCATCAAATGTGGAGGAATGACTGTATTTGCTTTTAGTACATTTTTTGTGTTGTCATAGTTAAAGCTGTATATAAAATGGAACATGTGGAAGTAAAGAATTCTTAATATTTTTGCATGCCATTCAACAAGAGTGTATCTCTTGTACTTACAAGCTAATTAAATGGTTCATATTTTGTTTGTATAGAAATTACAAATAAAACAAGATGGCGGAGGAAACCGGGGATGAAAAGAAACTGGTAGCTAAGTTTGAACTGGAAAGAGAGACAGAGCTCCGTTTCGAAGTTGAAGCCTCACAAACTGTCCAGCTGGAGCTTATGACAGGCATGGCAGAGATTTTTGGGACTGAACTGACACGCAACAAGAGATTCACCTTTGATGCGGGTGCAAAAGTGGCTGTATTCACCTGGCATGGCTGTTCAGTGCAGCTGACTGGCCGGACTGAAGTAGCCTATGTTTCTAAAGACACTCCCATGCTGTTGTACCTTAACACCCACACAGCTCTGGAGCAGATGCGATGGCAGGCAGAGCGTGAAGATGAACGGGGGCCTCGAGTTATGGTGGTGGGTCCCACAGACGTAGGGAAGTCAACTGTATGCCGCCTGCTCCTGAATTACGCAGTCCGGCTGGGCCGCCGACCCACTTTTGTGGAGTTGGATGTAGGCCAAGGCTCTATCTCTATCCCAGGCACAATGGGGGCACTCTATATTGAGCGACCTGCAGATGTCGAAGAAGGATTCTCAGTTCAGGCCCCTCTGGTCTATCACTTTGGGTCTACAACACCTGGCACAAACATCAAGCTCTACAACAAAGTGAGTACCATGTTTGACATGTGTATAATATGATGAGTTTCTGTATGCATTCTGATCCCCAAAGTCATTCAGGGCAAAGCGAAGGGCATGGGGTTTCAGACCCTTATTAGAAGGAATGAGCTGGAGAACCTCCATACACAGCAAGGTTTGCTATAACAGTCTAAAGCAGTGGTTTTCAACCTGTGGGTCCCCAGATGTTTTGGCCTTCAACTCCCAGAAATCATAACAGGTGGTAAACTGGCTGGGATTTTTGGGAGTTGTAGGCCAAAACACCTGGGGACCCACAGGTTGAGAACCACTGGTCTAAAGAGCCCTGCCATCATGACCATTCAAGTCTGGTGTCCAACATTTCCTTATTTCCACTGCTTGATCGCATTAGGATGTAAAGGGATAACTTTCATATTGTGCTCAGATAGACGTCAGGGGTGATAGCTAGCAGTAGTATTTTCCTGTTCACCTCCGATTTCCACATGTTGGGGTTGAACAATAAAAACTTATCACCATACTGTTCCTTTTGCGAGTTTTCTTGTACAAACATGTGATTGGTGGCAGTTAGAAAAAGAACAATGGCCTGACATTAAAGCAAAAGTAGAAATCTTGGGCCCAATCCATCCCCCTGAGGGTCCCCAGGTCATATGCCTTTCTCCATGATTATATCATTTCCCATTTTTCCCCACCCTTATTTATTTACTATATTTATATCCCGTTTTTCTCGACCCCAAGGGTGACTCAAGGCGGCTTACACCCTTGTCCTAGAGCTCCTCTTTGCTCTCAGCGTATTCTTATGAAAGATAAATGCAGTTTCCCTCCCATATTGTTTAAATGTGTCTGTTTACACAAACAATGTGGGAGGGGAAAGATAGCAAAGATATCTTGATAGAAGCCTTTGTTTTCTAGAATTTTGTAAGGCGGAGAGTCCAATTATGTATTTAGGTAACCAGTAATTATGCCTGTGAGAAGTATGAAACTCTTTCCACAGTGATTCTGGAGGCATATCTGAAAGCATAGATCTGTGTATTCATTTATTTACTGACTTCACTTGTATACCGCTTTTCTCACCCCAGTGCGGGATGCAAAGTGGTTTCCAACATAATTATGACAAAATGTAATGCTCATGTATAGAAACCTATGCCATGGTGCTAAAATTATTGCTCTCTAATCAATATTTTCTTTTTCATAATCTGGTTAAACTGGTTCTTCATGCATTTGTGTTCCAGTCCTGATTAATTCAGAGTCTGATTCAGGGCTGCCTAAACCCATTGATTTTAACAGGCTTGCCGATGAGTAATTTCAGGACTAGGCTGTTGATGGACGATACATTTAACTAATAAATCTATGCAAGGACAGTAGTCTAATGTTCATACTTAATTCATAAATAGTAATATTTATTTACAAATTAGATTCAATGGGAGTTAAAAATCATGCATTAACATTTGGATCATTTTCATTTTTACAGTCATAAGATTAATAATAATCCCCATAACTTGGAAACCATTTCCAAGTCCTGCTATCTCACCTTTATGTCCCTTTCTTGGACATCCTTAACTTTACCATGCAGTTAAATCACCCAACATGAAGCATGGTAAAGAAAGCGCCATTAAAAGGAAATGTTCTAGAAATAAATGCCGATGATGATGATGATCTACAATGAAAGTACAAGAGCTTGGATTTACTTAGTTTCAAAAACATCAGATGAATTTGCAAACATGTTACAATGCACAATGGCCTTTTGAGATTACTGACAAACAAACACAAATTATGTTTAACCCTTTAAATGTTGCAAAGAGCTATGTTTCCAAATTATATAGCTACTTGATTGATGCAAAGCACAAGTAAATGATGGGTATAATGCCAGCTAGAAATTAGTTTATAAATTAGCTCCAATGGAATTGGCTGTAGGTGTTCCTCCTTTTAAAATTACTTTCTTCACAATTATATGAACACTCTCCAAGATCATTCATCACTGTGACATGAACTGATATTGCTCATGAACTGGAGAAACTATGGAAAAGAGGAATCTTTAATCCACGTGTGGCTGTGTTTGCTCCCCAGCTCACAGTGCTTGGAGCAAATATTTTCCTCTTAAACCACTAAAATAGCAGTGACTGCCATTGTCTGTGTAATTTAGTGATAATGAGAATTTTGTTCACAAGACATATCTTTTTCTTATCTGCTACAACATATTTAGAGATTACTGGGTGCTGGAAAAATCTTGATGGCCATTGTGTTAAATGGTGGCTAGATCATGTATGAACAAAGGTGGTAAGGCAGCAGGAGTTATAAACAGAACAGACAATTTTCAGGTATTTAGTCCCATTTTTTATTTTTGCGGACAATGACCCTTTGCTGTATGGCAAACTAGTACAGTGTATGAAGTACTAGATTTGTTGCTTTCATCTCAGTTTATAAATTCAAATCAAACAATTTTTTAAATTTACATTTCTTGGTTAATATCCACCTAGTATAGTGATTTCAGCATGGCATTACAACTCTGAGAGACGAAGGATGCACCTACACTGTAAAATTAATGCAGTTTGACACTTTTACTATCATAGCTTAATGCTATGGGATCCTGTAAAACTACACCTCCCATTAGTCAATAACATAGAGCCATGGCATTTAAAGCGGTGTCAAACTGCACTAATTCTACAGTATAGATGCACCCTAGGTGTGAACAATGGCTTTGGCCGAACTTTGCCAGTGAGGCCAAAGAAAGAAAGAGAGAAGGAAAGGAAGGAAGGAAGGAAAGAAAGAACAAAGGGCCGGAGTGGGCTCATCATAAAACAGAAATGACTTCAAGGCACACAGCAAGAAGTCTGTGGAAGTTTGGCTGCTCCTTGTTACTTAGGTCCTCAAAATGTTCTATTTTTCATGTTGTTCTTGCAGGGTATAAATAACGTTTATAATAATAATAATAATAATAATAATTATTATTATTATTATTATTATTATTATTTGTTAAGTTATATCATGCTTATAACTGAAAATATTATATGTTTGTGAGACCTCCAGAGAGAAAAACTTTCAAAGGGGGCCAGCTGGTTATTTTTTTTATAGTTTTCTGTTAATGAAGTTTTGATTCTTCATCTCTGCAGATTACATCTCGCTTGGCTGATGTATTTAACCAGCGCTGTGAGGTGAACCGCCGTGCTTCAGTCAGTGGCTGTGTCATCAATACCTGTGGCTGGGTGAAGGGGTCTGGATACCATGCACTTGTTCATGCTGCTTCTGCCTTCGAAGTTGATGTTGTAGTAGTGCTGGATCAAGAGCGCCTTTACAATGAACTGAAGCGGGATTTGCCTCACTTTGTCCGGACAGTGCTGCTCCCCAAATCTGGTGGAGTGGTGGAGCGTTCCAAAGACTTCCGGCGAGAGTTCCGTGATGAACGCATACGTGAATATTTCTATGGTTTCCGCGGGTGCTTCTACCCCCATGCCTTTGATGTCAAGTTCTGCGATGTGAAGATATACAAGGTGGGAGCTCCCACTATCCCAGATTCATGCCTGCCCCTGGGCATGTCACAAGAGGACAACCAGCTAAAGCTAGTACCGGTCACACCTGGCCGTGACATGGTACACCACCTACTAAGTGTTAGTACTGCTGATGGCACTGATGAGAACATTTCTGAGACGAGTGTGGCTGGTTTCATTGTAGTCACTGGAGTGGATCTTGAACGCCAGGTCTTCACGGTGCTTTCACCAGCGCCTCGGCCATTGCCCAAGAACTTCTTGCTCATCATGGACATTCGTTTTATGGATCTCAAATAGTGCCATCACTGGCAGGAAAAGGCCAGACTTCACCAAGCCATTGTTAGCTCCAGTATGAACAAATCATTTGAACTGTTTTTTATGCTCCTTCCTGTTTTTCTTGGGTGTTTAAAGGAAACTCAGAACCAGAGTTAGAATTACAAACGATGAAGCAAAAACGATCTTGGAGTGTGACCTCAAAACTGCTGTAAGGAACAAAAGCAATGTCTGCTAGCAACTTCTTTTATTCCCATTATTCCTCTAAAATTTTATTCCCCCTAAAATTTAAATATAAAATAAACTGAGATATTTCCTAACATTGTCATTGTACCTTCTGAAAATGATCTTGTTGTAGAGATGGCAAAAACATTGATTTTTCAAAACTTAAATAAATTTCAAAATATTGATATTTTAATGTTTATAAATAAATATTAATTTTAGTATTATAAAAACCTCTCATATGTGCATAGCTATAGTGAGTAGAAGATGTTGGGTACTATGAATGGAAATTCTCCACTATCTTTTTTTCCTGGAAAGGATGATGACTACCATGGGAATTAGGTCCTTCCTCTGAGCCTGGAACTCCTTAAATCTTGAATCCTGAGGTTGGGTCTCTGTCATTAATGCTCTGATACTCCTATGTCAGGGAAGTATTTCACAAAGAAAATTAAATAAACAAATTAGTATTTCAAAGGCACAGGAGCCTGCATTTGTGGTATTTAGGGCTGCAAGAACAAGGCAATGCAGGCCCCTTCTACACTGCCATATAAAATCCAGATTATCTGCTTTGAACTGGATTATATGGCAGGGTAGACTCATATAATCCAGTTCAAAGAAGATAATGCAGATTATCTGCTTTGATAATCTGTATTATATTGCAGTGTAGAAGGGGCCGTAGAATTCAGCATCTTCCAGGGTTAAGAGTTTTAAGAAGGAGAGAATCTAGCACCATGAAGAGGAATATCATGGAAAAGAAGACACACCTCTTTAATTTAATCTTTGAATATGAAACAATCTTCAATGAA
The DNA here is from genome assembly GCF_037176765.1 of Anolis sagrei. NCBI lineage: Eukaryota > Metazoa > Chordata > Lepidosauria > Squamata > Anolidae > Anolis > Anolis sagrei. The sequence continues at coordinate 234,223,560 of NC_090021.1, forward strand.
TGAACAAATAGTTTCTGCATGACTTCACTTCCCATTTTCTATACAATATGTAGGCTTTTAGCACTAGTATGGTTAACTATACTGTCAAGAATGGGAAACCAGATACGAATTACCAGTCTCATGTACCATTCACCATCATAACATGAATGACATTTAGAATGTCACATTTTAACTGGAGAAGTGGTTGGTCCAGACTGATTGGCCTGAATTAGAAGAACTTCAGTCTCACCTGAATCCTAACTGTGGAATCAAAGCACACACTAGTGTAAAGGCTATGCAACACTGTATTGCTATTGGGCGGGAATTTGCTTGCTAGAATGTGATTGTTTTTTTCAAATACAACAACCCCTATCCACTTTTACAGGGCTTGACAGTGGTCTTCTACAATTGTATAGGCACTCACGGGAAATGAGAGAAATCTATCCCTAGGAAGGGAAATTCACTCCTGAAAGAGTTATCATGGGGAAAAGATGTCTCTGCTGAAGCTTTTTCACCAACAATTGTTTCCACAACGAGCCAAATGTTTCAAAATATAAATATGACTGGGGGAGAAAGTGAGGGGAAGTGAGGGGAACAGGGGCACAGACAGCAAAGCAAACACCACAGGGCTATATGCAAGGTTGTTTCTTTACGTCAATTCTGTGAGTGTTAGAATACAACCAATCGGCAAGCAATCACTTGTTCTTCTAATTATTCACTGTGGCCATGAGACCTCCCTAGGAAAAGTTAGGCCTACTATTTTAAACTTTTCTAATTAGCACTTAGGATTCCAGACAGTTTAAGAGAAGAAAATATATGGTTAAGTCTCACCATTAAGACATTAATATACAGCTTTGACACTATTTATCTTTTTCACTTTTAACTCCAAAGTGGCTTACAGTAAAACCAATACAATGGAAAACCCAAAAATATATTAATGATAAAGATTTCCCCTTGACATTATGTCTAGTCAAGTCCGACCCAGGGGTGGGGTGGTGTTCATCTCCATTTCTAATCCAAAGAGCCGGCATTGTCCGTAGACACCTCTAAGGTCATGTGGCCAGCATGACTGCATGGAGCGCTGTTACTTTCCTGCAGAAGCGGTACCTATTGTTCTACTCATATTTGCATGTTTTAAACTGCTAGGTTGACAGGAGCTGGGGCTAGCAATGGGAGCTCACCCCATCCCGTGGATTTGAACTGCCAACCTTCCAGTTAGCAAGTTATACAGCTTAGCAGTTTAACCCGCTGCGCAACTAAGGCCCGCTAAAATTCTTCACTAGACCCAAATAATTAAATATCGGCATTAAAAATAAACAGGTTAAACCAATTTAAAAATATTTAATATGTGAAGCTATATCTTCAACGAAGAACATATATCGAGGATTTGAATTTGCAATGATATATAAGGATTCTTCACTATTTCAAATATATTACGATCTGCCATTCTGAAGTTCAAGATATATAGCCAGTAAGATCACCTCTGGTGGGATCTCTTTTGGATGAATTTCTATTCATTGCTTCTTCTCCTAACCACTATAGCAGGGGTCCCCAAACTAAGGCCCAGGGGCCGGATGCGGCCCTCCAAGTTCATTTACCCGGCCCTCGCTCAGGGTCAACCTAAGTCTGAAACTACTTGAAAGCACACAACAACAACAACAATCGTATCTCTTCAGCCAAAAGCAGGTCCACACTTCCCATTGAAATACTAATAAGTTTATATTTGTTAAAATCATTCTTCATTTTAATTATTGTATTGTTTTTAAGTGTTTTTTTGCACTACAAATAAGATATGTGCAGTGTGCATAGGAATTCATTCGTGTTTTTTGCAAATTATAATCCGGCCCTCCAACAGGTTGAGGGACTGGCCCTCTGTTTTAAAAGTTTGTGGACCCCTGCACTATAGTTTACTGGGTCTCCTGGAAAAATCCTTTTCAAAGCTATAGCCTTTTTGTGTAGCATTACAAGCCTCTAGGCTCAAATGATTTTCCCACAACAGGATATCCTTCTCTTTCTCTTAAACTTCAACAATGTTCTTGACTAAATGGGAGCCATCTTTTAGTCCCTTATTACAGCAAAAAAGAAAAAAGTGTTCTGGCACATTATATCATTTGCCACAAGCATCAACTCAGTTCATCGGATGCACACATCCAACTTGGCTGCAGTCCACAAAACCTTGTGCCAAATTAGTTTTTAAGAGCCCCACAAGACTAAGATATCTGCCTCTCTCCCTGCATTTCATTAACACACAATTTTTAACATAAAAGTCTGCAAAGCTAGTAACATCAGATTCCACGCAAGGATTCTTCACTGTTTCAAATATATTTAATAGGTTTTGATGTCATTTTAAAAATGTATTTTAATATTTGTACTTACCGTTTGTTTTTAATTATATATATATTATAGTAAGTTTATTCGATGCTTAGACTATAGGTCTTTCACATACAAGGCAAGGCAAATAAATAAATACATGAACACCAGATTATTAAATACAATATAAAACACACAATAAAATCCTATAAATCATTAAAATGCTACATATATCGATGGCAAGATGCACGTTTAAAATGCTACATAATGTATAGACTCATACCTGCGTAATTAAAAACCGAGTAAAAGCAAATAGATGCAGCATTATATAGATATAAATATAGATATATATTCTGACTTCCGTATTGCTTTTCACTTGTATTGTTTTAATACGCTTTTAGCTGTCTTGAATCTCACTATTAGGAGAAAGGAGGGAAATAAAATATAACAACAACAACAATAATAATAACAACAATAATAATAATAAATATTAAGACTGGCACAAGCCAGTAAAGGTGGTCCCAGTGGTGATCGGCACACTGGGTCCAGCACCTAAAAACCTTGGCCTGCACTTAAACACAATCAGCACTGACAAAATTACCATCTGTCATCTGCAATGGGGCCACCCTACTAGGATCTGCATGCATTATTTGCCGATACATCACACAGTACTAGACGCTTGAGAAGTGTCCGACGTGTGATCCAATACAACAGCCAGCAGAGTGATCTTGTTTGCTGTGTACTAATCTTGTTCTGTTTCTAATGATAATGATAATAATAATAATAATAATAATAATAATAATTATAGCATGAGCTCCTTGCTGTGTTTGAATGTTTTGGGGAAACCCCCTTTGAATCTAAAAAAATTAAAATGATACGTATCACCGTAACAAATATGCTGTTACTTAAATGTTTAAAAACAGCAGGAGGTGGGAATTAAAAGAATAAAACAATACTAACAAATGTACTGTCAAGGGCTTTCATGGCCAGAATCACTGGGCTGCTATGAGTTTTCAGGGCAGTATGGCCATGTTCCAGAAGCATTCTCTCCTGACGTTTCGCTCACATCTCTGGCAGGCATCCTCAGAGGTTGTGAGGTCTGTTGGAAACTAGGCAAGTGGGGTTTGTATATCTGGAATGTCCAGGGTGGGAGAAAGAACTCTTGTCTGCTGGAGGCAAGTGTGAATCTTGCAATTGGCCACCTTCATTGGCAATGAATGGCCTTGCAGCTTCAAAGCCTGGCTGGTTGATGCATGAGCTCCTTGCCATGTGTGAGTCTGGGTGGGAGGCACCTTTCAATACCTAAACATAAAATTTAAAATAATATATTGTCGTAGCAACTATGCTGTTACTCAAATGTTAAAAAACAACCGTTTTAACTAGACGTTTCCGCGTTAAACCAATAGGCTTGTTTGTCACGTTAGCAGGAAGGCGACAACTGAGTGGCTATCAGGCTTGTCAATCGAAGCCTCGTCAGATTTGTGCAAATAGGATGGCGAAGAAAAAAACCCATATAAAGGAAGGGAGAACTGCGCATGCGCTTTGCGCGGAAGCTCCTCCCAGCTGTTCTAAAGCTCCGCTGCCACGCATGCGCCTAAGCCACGCCTGTTGCTATTGCTCCTGCGCTCGTCTTCCCTCAGCCACGATTGGTAGAGGCCAGGCTCCTCCCCTTCCAAACGAATCGTTCGCTTACTTGGAGCCGAGCGCTTCCTGCGCATGACTGCCGAGAGCGCGAGACAGGAGGGGGGGAGAAAGGAGCGAGCGCGCGTGCGCGCACGTTGGCGACGACCTGGCCAACCGGCGAGCTCCGTCGCGAGCCCGAGCCGTTTGGAGACTGCGCGTGCGCGCCCTGCCTGCCTGCCTGCCGAGCTGGTGCTTCTTGAGGAGGACCTTGGGCCGAGTGGCTTCGCCTCACTCTCGGCCAGGCGGCGGCTCCGAGGAGTGGACCGGTGTGGGCAGGTGAGTGCCAGGCGCGCCGGGGCCAGGAGGCCAAGGTGGCGGAAAGGGCGAGGTTCCCTTCCGGGCGGGCGGGCGGGCAGGCAAAGAGGGGCGCGGAGGCAGGCGAGGCGGGCCTCACAGCTCCCTGCCCTTTCCTGAGGCGATAACGGGGGGGGGGGGGGGGGAGGAGGAGTGAGAGGGGGAAGCAGCCACCATAGGCGCCTCCTCGGCCCCCCTCCCCTCCCCCCTTTTCCTTTAGGCCTCCAGAGCCGCTTCCAGCTCGGCAGGAGATGTGGCCCCAGCCGCCCTTGTTGTAATGCCTCTACTAGATTCTAATCCCTTCAACAAGCCCTACTGCACCTTTCTTCCTTTTTTTCTTTCTTTTTCTAAGTTTAATTGTAAAGTATTCTTCTTTGGACCCATCTTATTTTACCGGTCATTCTCGTGAGTGGATAAATTACTTTCTCCAAACTTTCTTCGAAGTAATTATTCGCCCCACCCTCTCTTTTTTGCTTTATGAATCACGGCCATTGGACAAGCCGGTGGCCTAGTTGTGGCCACTGTTTAAGGGAGCCTTGTGTGCCTACTAATAGGTCAGCGATTACAGTTCTGGGTTGTGCCTGGAAGCGTGTGGGGATTGGGGTTTACAGATTGAGCGTCCCTTATTCCAAGTGCCAGGTACCAGAAGTACTATTTTTTCACAACGTGCATATATGTAGATACGGACCCACCCACCCCCCTTTTCGTATTTACATATATGCAGGTTGTGAGAAAGATCTAATATGAGATCCGGCTCCAAACAAATCCATGTATGTTTCCTACACACACACACACAGAGCCTGAAAGTAATTTTCATGCGCAAAGTGTATTTCATTCATAAAATGATGTAAGTTTCATGCACAAAACTAATAAAAATATTTAGCACAGTAGATCTCAATATTCCTAATACTGCAATCCCTTAATACAGTTCCACATGTTGGGGGATCCCCAACCATAAAATTATTTCTGTTGCTACTTCACAACTGTAATTTTGCTACTCTTATGAATCATAATGTAAATACTTGATATGCAGGATGTATTTGCATTCACTGGACCAAATTCGGCACAAATACTGGGCGTATTTGAATACTGGTGGGGTTGGGTGGGGGATTCATTTTGTCATTTGAGAGTTGTAGTTGCTGTGATTTATAGTTAACCTACAATCAAAGAGCATTCTGAACTCCACCAAGGATGGAATTGAACCAATCTTGGCACACAGAACCTCCCTTACCAACAGAAAATACTGGAAGGGTTTGGTGAGCATTGACCTTGAGTTTTGGAGTTGTAGTTTACCTACATCCAGAGAACACTGTGGACTCAAACAATGATGGATCTTGACCAGAGTTGGCACAAATACTCAATATGCCCAAGTAGAAACACCGGTGGAGTTTGGGGAAAATAGACGTTGACATTTGGGAGTTATAGTTGCTGGGATTTATAGTTCACCTGCAATCAAAGAGCATTCTGAACTCCACCAAGGATAGAATTTGACCAAACTTCCTACACAGAACCCCCATGACCAACAGAAAATACTGTGTTTTCTGATGGTCTTTGATGACCCCTCCTCATGACCCCCCCAGGGGTCCCAACCTCCTGGTTGAGAAACGCTGGTCTAAGATGAGATCCATCTCCAAACAAGAAACCTATGTATGTTTCCTATACACATACACAGCCTGAAGGACATGAGAGAAGCCTCCCAAAAGGATGATAAAACATCAAATCATCCGGGCGTTCCTGGGCAATGTCCTCGCAGACAGCCAATTCTCTCACACCAGAAGTGACTTGCAGTTTCTTAAGTTGCTCCTGACACGACAAAAACAAACAAACAAACAAAAACGCATAAAGTGTGTTTCATTCATAAAATGAAGTGAGTTCCATGCACAAAACTACTAAAATATTTAGCAGAAAGCAAAGGAATTACTACCAGCCATTCACACCATTTCAGACTTTGGAGTGTTTTGAATTTTGAAATTAAAAAAGAAGAAGAAGAAAAGAGAGGTTCTCAATCCGATATAACTTACTTAAAAGTGTAGAAAATTAGTCTGGATGTCTCTTGCATGCTTGATGTTTGAATGGGGTGTATCACCATGGTGCTTTGGGCTCTTCCACACAGCCATATAACCCAGAATATCAAGGCAGAAAATCCCACAATATCTGTTTGAACTGGGGGGCCTTCCATACAGCCCTTTACCCCATAATATCAAAGCAGAAAATCCCACATCTGAGTGTAGACTCGGATAACTCAGTTCAAAGCTTATATTGTGGGATTTTCTGCCTTGATATTCTGGGATATAGGGCTAGTGGAAGGGCCCCGGGTTATCTGAGTCCACACTGCCATTTATCCCAGTTCAGAGTAGAAAATGTGGGATTTTATTTAGCTGTGTGGAAGGGGCCTCAATCTCTCCAGTGAAGATAGTATTATTTATAGTAATTATGATAGTTATCACCAAAATATTTTGAAATAAGTTTGTTGAAAAACAGATATTAAGTACCAAATCAGCAGTGGGAGATGAGAGGCAAAGCAGGGGTAGCCCTGTTATAAGAATGCATTCTTTTTCTTCTCCTTCTTTTTCTTTGCACTCTTTCTTTTTAAACTGTGTGTTTTTGGAGACTGGTTCAAAAGACTATTGGCTGAGAAATCAAATAGAACTTTAATGAAATAAGCAGTTTGATGGCTAAATCCTGCATATTTTATTTTTTTACTTTGACCTTCCTGCACACTTCTCCATTTCCCAGCTTGTGCCCATAAAGGAAAGATGAACCATGATATACCGTATTTATCTTGGCATTTTCAGGAAAGCGTTCCTTGTATTTCCTGCATGGAAGTACATACAAGGAAGACTTCATTTAGTGAAAAGCGTAGTGCTTTCCTAGACATTGCTCTACTTTCCAGAAGTATTTTTACTTCTTGTGCACAAAGTCACCTTGGTAATAGAGGAACATTTTCCCCATCATGTTTGCTTTAACAAGTACATTCAAAAACTTCTCAGTAAGAATGGATCAAGTAACTTTTTCTCAAATCAGTTTGACTCACTTTGAGGTTTTAATTTAAGGACTACATAGTGATAGTAACTTGGGGCAGATGTGTATGATAAAGTTTCAACTTTGCCTATTTTCTGTATGTTTCAAGTAAATATGTGTTAAATGACTTCCTCTCTGGCCCTTTCTTCACTGCGATATAAAATCCAGATTATCTGCTTTGAACTGGATTATGTGGCAGTGTAGAAGGGGCCTCTGTAGCTAAATAATATACATAGTTTTACTAATGTTGTACTCCAGCTCCTCCCCCTCTCCACCTTATTAATTTTTCCTGCCATGTTACAAGTAGGGTGTTCTGTCCCTCCCATGTTACAAGTACACACACTTCAGTCTCCATATTTTTTTTTCTTGTATTGCCATTTTTCAGCATTCCAGCCTTTTTACTGCTTTCACATCCATGGCCCTCTGTAGTTCCAGTCGTTCTTTCTATTTCTAAGCAAAACCCTTCACCCTATTAGGCTATTTTCTGTCTTTCTTTACATTACTGTTCACTAAATGTTTCTTCATTCCTATCCCAAACTTCTGTATTTCTTCCTTCATCTTTTTGTATCCTCATCTGTGTTCATTTTTGCTGATCTCTGTGGTAAAAATAAAGAGATTTAACTTTCTCATTGGTGAATCTCAGATTTTTGCAGTGCCATTGTCTAATGGCAGTGATGAAAAAACTAGTGCTAACTTTCAATATGCAATGTTGAATTATTCACTGTTATTCATGTTTAGTAACATCTAGGATGGACTGACTGTTTTATGTTGTATATGGAACTGCCTTTGAAGACTGGTGGGAAAACAAAGGCTGCAGCTACATTGTATAATAAATGCTATTTGACACCACTTTAACTGCCATGGCTCAATGCTGTGGATCCTGGGATTTGTAGTTTTATGAATTCTTTAGCCATCTCTGCCAAATAGTGCTGTGCCTCATCAAAATATAATTCCCAAGATTCCATAGCATTGAACAAGGACACTTAAAGTGGTGTCAAGCTGCTTTAATTCTGCAGTGCTGATGCATTCACAATTTCTGAAAAATACTGTTAACCTGGGCTGGTCATGAGAACATATCTCATCAGTACTGGAAGCACTGGCTTTATGTCAGTTTCCAAACACTTTTAAGTATTGAAGTTCTGTCTTTCAAAGACATTTTGTGACACAGTAATTAAGTTTTACCTGCAGAGATATAGACATGTACTGTATATTCCGGGCTATTAGACGACTTTTTGAACATTGAAAATCCTTTGAAAAGTTGGGGGTCGTCTTATCTCCCGGATATACCAGACGATGAATGGCAGCTGCAGCGGAGCCAATGCAGCCGAGGAAGCGGATGAGAACCTCCACTTGCAGCGGCCTGCTTGCCTGCCTGACTTCCAGGGCTGCGCAGGCCAGCGCTGGCTGCGGAGGCCTGCACAGACCTCCGCAGCTGGTGAGCGCGCCCGCCCCTGGTGCTTCCAGCAAGGCTTCCAGCCTCTGTCTTCAGCCTCCAGGAGCAGCGTGGCGTGAGCCAGACTCTCCGTTGGGCCCCAGCTGGGCCCAGTGAGAGAAAGACGCAGCTTGAGGAAGGAGGCTGGAGGGCAGCCTTCCTCACACTACCCCCCTTCTTCCTGGGCCCCGTTGGGGCCAATGGAGCATCTGGCCCGTGCCGTGCTGCTCTTGGAGGCTGTAGACAGAAGAAGCCTCACCAGAAGCAGCAGGGGTGGGCGCGCTCACCAACTGCGGAGGTCAGCGCAGGCCTCCACGGCCAGCACTGGCCTGCTCAGCCTTTCCTGCCTCTACCACTGAGGAAGGCATCTGCGAGTGGTTCTCATCCACTCCCCCGGCTGCATCATCCGCTTGCTGCTTACGCCAGTGCAGGCCTCCGCAGGTGTGCACCTTTCCCTCCTCTTCCCTCGCCCCGCAGATGCCTTCCTTGGCAGTGGAGGCAGGAAAGGTGTGCGAAGGAAAATGGAAATTTGAGGGTCGTCTTATACGCCCAGTCATCTTATACACCGGAATATACGGTACATAAATTATAATAATGAATTGTATGGGGACACAACATATTTAATGAAAATCTTTCATTTATATTTCCAAAAATATATAATTTATTACTTTTTTCACATAGACTTAGAGGTTTCCGTTATGTTCACACAGCACACTGGAACCAACACACAGTAACGTGTTCCAACACAGTCTGGAAAGCTCTATCTTAAGGCATAGAATGGAAGCACCTGAAGTGCCTCATCTCATAACAGCCTGTGGGTGCATTTTAATTTTCAGATGCTGTATGCTCCAATCATCTGTGACTGGATCCTCACTGCCCTATATCACAGGATCTAATCCCATATAATATGCTTTGAACTGGATTATGTGAGTCTACACTGTCAAATAATCTGGGAAAAGAAGATAATCTGGGATCAGATCCTGAGATATAGAGCAGTGTAGATCCAACCTGAGAAAAAGATATGGTAAGAAGAGAAAGGCTTTTGAATAGGTTTGCAGAATTCTCTCCTTAGAGGTCTTTGTCCTGTTAAGATTTCTTTTCTTCTGACATCAAGCAAGAACATTTCTATTCTTCCAGGATTTTTGCTCTATTTCCCTTTAGAGCATTATCTTTTGTTTGTATGTGTTTTCCTTGCGTTAGTAAACTTATGTTAAACACTGTTGAAAGGTGCTCTATCAATGTTTAAATCAACAATAAGACTGGACAGCTAGAGCTGGGATAGCAGCAATTAATACACAGATCACTGTAAATATTCTTAATCATGTTCACATATTGATGAAACTGTTCAAATTTGGTTCACTGGTGAAGACAATCTGATAGAGATCATAAACTTTAAATGTGTTTTTTGAGGGAAAATATAAATCATAAATAATGTGTCTTGTTCTATTGGCTTTCTACAATTATGAATACCTGAATCACTGAGGGGAGAAGTAGACATAGATAAGGGTATTTGTTGGTGTTGATTCTTACAGCAGAAAGTCTGTACTGTATGCTGAAAATCTTTCCCTGCCCTATAGATAAGGAACAGAAGACTTAGGTAATTACAGCTGTTCAAGCAAGGAGTCACAATAGGATAGGAGTTTAGAGACTATTTTAATGTGATGATGGGGAATACAATGAAACCTTGATATCTGAAAACAATAGAACTAGAAGATACTTTTTAAAGAATAACTACTTCTTGGGGTTAAAGGCTAGACCTTTCAGGTTTTAATATGTGATAATTCAAGATTTGCTTCTCCTTCTGTTAATGTAGAAAGGGAAAAAGGAAAGACCGGGGAACTTAAAGGGCTGCTCCATATGGAAGTTGCTCTCACTCTCCCCCATGCTAATTGAGAAGAGCCATTGTGGTCAATTTTTCAATTGTTACTAGTCCATATTATCACTAGGTAGCTTTGCAGTTAGGTTGTACATTGTGCAGAGTGATTGATGACAGATGGCTCTTCATATAGAATCAGCAGTATAGCAAGCAAAGTTTTGCATAGGGACCTAAAGGGTGGGTCTGTGTGGCTCACATACCATTGCTTTCTCTCCACTAACTCAGCAAAAGACACAAAATGACAGTATTGGGCCTCTAGAGTTCGAGGAGCTAAATTTGTAAGTAAGGAGTGTTTAGTTAGTTTCAGAATGCCTAGAATGAGTCTTGCATGGGTATTGTGGGGTTTCAGCAATATTTAGTCAGCAATGTAGTAATCACTTTTGCATAGCTGTGAGTTGAAAGCCAGTGTGGTGTAGTTGTTTGAGTGCTAGACTACAACTTGGAGACCAAGGTTTGAATTTCTGCCAAGCCATGGAAATTTATTATGTGATCTTAGACAAGTCACATACTCTCAGCCAAAAAGGAAGTTAAAGGCAAACCTCTGAACAAATCTTGCCAAGGAAAACCCATGATAGATTTGCCTTAGGGTCTCTGTACATCAGAAATTACTTAAAGGCACACAAAAACAAAAGGAACTATGAATTGGGGAGTTGGGTTAGTAAGAGTAGAAACCGTAATTGTCGGCAGAACTTCTGTCTAGAGACAGTTAAATATATTGCTTTAATAATACGTTTGGAAGGTGCTCAGTAGTAACGTTTCATTGCAACTTAGGATTATGATTTGTTCATTTCATCAGCTGTTCCTAATAAGGTGCACTCTAGTCCATGAGAGCTTCTGCCATAATATATTTTAAAAGATTTAAACGTAATATGAGAGAGTATTTTTGTTACAGTAGACTCACCTTTCTAAATAGTTGGTTCTATAGAGGATATTGTGATACACTACAAAAGTCCCTTCCCCCAAAGGAAAAAGAAATGTGAGAGGGGGGAAAAATGGTGGGCAGCCTTTGATGTCATGTGTGTAGCCTTCTGTTCATAAAGCAGTAGTTCTCCTTACTTTTTATCCCTTGCATCTTCTTCTGGAGCAAACTTATAGCATGGTAGCCATTATTGGAAGGTGGTTTCTATTCTGTCAGGGATTTTTGTTATTCTGGAAGATAGGTACAAACCATGATTTCCCTCAGTCTAGACACTTTACTCCTTTTGATGCAGCCCAAAATCAAATTGGCTTTTTAGCTGTTGGTTTTATATACAGGAGCTGCAAACCAGATTTCAAGACTTGGAGTGCCTCTGGTGTTGCCGCAAGAAGGTCCTCCATTGTGCATGTAGCAGGGCTCAGGTTGCATTGCAGCAGATGGTCAGTGGTTTGCTCTTCTCCACACTCACATGTCGTGGATTCCACTTTGTAGCCCCATTTCTTAAGATTGGCCCTGCATCTTGTGATGCCATCGCGCAGTTTGCCCAGCGCCTTCCAAGTTGCCCAGTCTTCTGTGTGCCCAGGGGGGAGTCTCTCATTTGGTATCAGCCATTGGTTGAGGTTCTGGGTTTGAGCCTCCCACTTTTGGACTTTCGCTTGCTGAGGTGTTTCAGTGAGTGTCTCTGTAGATCTCAGAAAACTATTTCTTGATTTAAGTCATTGACGTGCTGGCTGATACCCAAACAAGGGATTCAATGCTGTCTCTGGAGGATAAATCTGAAAATTTTACTTTTCTTCACATTCAAAATTTTTAAATCTCATCTTGTCCTGCAATGCTTTCTGGTCTATCAAGGAAGACAACCCTCTCTCACACACCCCTCTTCTCTGCTATGAGCTCTTTATAATTTGATTTCTTCAAATCAAAATCCCTCTTCACTCTTTTTTCCATCATGCTTCAAGATTATTTTTACAAAACCTATCTTCTCTTTTAAGTGATGGTTCCAGCATTATTACCACATAACCCTCTGATAGGATTTGTGAAGTGCTATCTCTAGTATCTTTCAATGTGACTTAATTTAATTCTAGACATTAGTCAAACCAAAACCATCTTAAAAATCTATGTTGCCTTCATATTTTGCTTTAGTTAGACCTCACCTGGAATACTGCGTCCAATTCTGGGTACCACAAATCAAAAGAGATATTGACAAGCTGGAAGGTGTCCGGAGGAGGGTGACTAAAATAATCAAAGGTCTGGAGCTTTCTGGAGAACTGGGTATGTTTTGCCTGCAGAAGAGAAGGTTGAGATGAGACATGATAGCCTTGTATAATTATGTAAAAGGGTGTCATAAGGAAGAGGGAGCAGATTTGTTTTCTGTTGCTCTTGAAAGTAGGACTCAGAGCAATGGGTTCAAATTAGAGGAAAGGAGATTCCACCTGAACATTAGGAAGAACTTCCTGACTGTGCGAGCTGTTCAACAGTGAAATTCTCTGCCTCGGAGTGTGGTGGAAGATATTTCCTTGGAAACTTTTAAACAGAGGCTGGATGGTCATCTGTCAGAGATATTTTGATTGTGTTTTTCCTGCATAGCAGGGGGTTGGACTAGATGGTCCATATGGTTGGATTAGATGCCCCAACTCTCTTATTCTATGATTCTTTGTTTTTGTGCTGAAGTAGAGTTGCCACTTCTCTTTTTTTGACAGCTTTCCCATAATTAAAAACTTAAATATAGGTATGATGTTGTACTGTCCATGCTTTGAATATATTTTTCAAATTTGGTCAGTGAGGATGAATGAGAATGCAATTCATATTTTTAACAAATGCAACCATGTTATTTTTTTCATAAATGTGTTAACAAGAGCTTCAGTTTAAAATATGAATATCCTTAATTGTCAGAAATATATATTCACTAGCTGTCCCCTGCCACACATTGCTTTGGCCCAGTCTGGTGATCTGGAAAATAAAGTAATGAGAAAGTGTTGGTTTCTAATACATATATGTAATTTCTTTATGCCCAGTATTTCTTGTTTCCTTGTCAGTGTTGATGTAGAGATTGTCTGATTTGCCTACTCTGGAACATGTAACATATAATTGTCCTACTTTAGGGGTCCCTTTCAAATCTATGATACCATATCTGTCATATACCTATATATGTGTGTGTGTGACTCATATGTATCTATATCTATGGCTGGATGGATCTTTGTCAGTAGGGCGTGGATAATGTTTTCTTGCCCTGGTGAAGGAAGTTGGACTGGATGGCCTTAAGGCAGCATTTCTCAACATGGGGGTCTGGACTCCTGGGGGAGTCGCGAAGGGACGTCAGAGGGCTCACCAAAGACCACCAGAAAACACAGTATTTTCTATTGGTCATGGGGGTTCTGTGTGGGAAGTTTGGCCCAATTCTCTTGGCGGGGTTCAAGGGGCTCTTTGATTGTAAGTGAACTATAAATTCCAGCAACTACAACTCCCAAATGCCAAGGTCTATTTTCCCCAAACTCCACCAGTGTTCACATTTGGGCATATTGAGTTTTCATGCCAAGTTTCGTCCAGGTCCATCATTGTTTGAGTCCACAGTGCTCTCTGGATGTAGGTGAACTACAACTCCAAAACTCAAGGTCAATGCCCACCAAACCTTTCTAGTTTGGGTCAAATCCATTGTTAGTGGAGTTCCGAATTCTGTTTGATTGTAGGTGAACTATAAATCCCAGGAACCCCAACTCCCAAATGACAAAATAAAATTTTTTGAGTGATGATCACTCCTTGGGTTTTACTAGGTGTCTTGTGGTGAAATTTGGTGGCAATTCATTCAGCAGGTTTTGAGTTATTATGTCACTTAAAATGAACAGAGAATATATATATATATATACTAGCTGTGCCCTGCCACGCGTTGCTGTGGCCTTTAGTAAGAGTTTTGAATTCTCTGCCTGGCCTCTCTTCCTTCCTTCCCTCGCTCTCTTTCCCTCTCTCTCTCTCACACACTCCTTCCTTTCCCCTCTTTCTCTCTTTCCCCCTTTTTCTCTCTCACACTCCTTCCTTTCTCCTCTTTCTCTCTCTCTCTCCCTCTTTCTCTCTCTCTCACTCCTTCCTTTCCCCTCTTTCTCTCTCTTTCCCTCTTTCTCTCTCTCTCACTCCTTCCTTTCCCCTCTTTCTCTCTCTCTTTCCCTCTTTCTCTCTCACACTCCTTCCTTTCCCCTCTTTCTCTCTCTTTCCCTCTTTCTCTCTCTCACACTCCTTCCTTTCCCCTCTTTCTCTCTCTCTTTCCCTCTTTCTCTCTCTCACACTCCTTCCTTTCCCCTCTTTCTCTCTCTCTTTCCCTCTTTCTCTCTCTCTCACACTCCTTCCTTTCCCCTCTTTCTCTCTCTCTTTCCCTCTTTCTCTCTCTCTCACACTCCTTCCTTTCCCCTCTTTCCCTCTCTCTTTCTGTCTCTGGCATCCCTCCTTCCTCCCCCTTCTTTATGCTTGGCCATAGGGGTTCAGTGTGGCATGTTTGCCCTAATTCTGTCATTGGTGGGGTTCACGATGCTCTTTG
Organism: Anolis sagrei; assembly: GCF_037176765.1. Lineage (NCBI taxonomy): Eukaryota > Metazoa > Chordata > Lepidosauria > Squamata > Anolidae > Anolis > Anolis sagrei. The sequence goes on from NC_090021.1 coordinate 234,238,597, forward strand.
AGTGTTGGTGAACTGTGAATTCCAGTGACTACAACTCCCAAATGTCAAGGTCTATTTTCCCCAAACTTCATCTGTGTTCATATTTGGGCGTATTGAATGCTTATGCTAAGTTTGGTCCGGATCCATCATTGTTTGAGTCCACAGTGCTGTCTGGATGTAGGTGAACTACAACTCCCAAACTCAAGGTCAATGCCCTCCAATCTTTTCCAGTGCTTTCTGTTGGTCATGGGAGTTCTGTGTGCCAAGTTTGGTTCATTTCCATCATTGGTGGAGTCCAGAATGCTCTTTGATTGTAGGTGAACTGTAAATCCCAGGAACTACATCTCGCAAATGACAAAATCATAATTGTTTGAGTGATGGTCACTCCTTCTGTTGTGAGGTGTTGTGTTGTGTTGTGGAGCCTCCCCTTCCTCTCCCCCCCCCCCCGCCTTTCCCTTCCCTTCCCTTCCCTTCCCTTCCCAGCACTCGCCTCTTTTGCTGTTCTTCCGTCGTCCCTCCCTCTGGCCGGATCGCGATCTAGGCAAGAGAGGCTTCATGCAAGGCTAGGCCCTGCACAGAACCTCCCTCGCCTAGAGGGGAGGGGAGGAAGAAGGAGGGGGAGGAGGTGAGATTGGGGAAGAAGAAGGAGGAGGTAAGAAGGAGAAGGGAGGGGTGGTGAGTTAGCGGCGTGTGTGTTTGTGTGGAAGGCAGGGGGGTTTGTTACCGGCGTTTGGTTGTGTTGCGGGGAAGGGATGGTGTGTGTGTTAGCGGCGTGTGTGTTAGCGGCGTGTGTGTTTGTGTGTTGCAGGGAAGGCAGGGGGGCTTGTTACCGCCGTTTGGTTGTGTTGCGGGGAAGGGAGGGGGTGTGTGTTAGGGGCGTGTGTGTTTGTGTGTTGCAGGGAAGGGAGGGGTGGTGAGTTAGCGGCGTGTGTGTTTGTGTAGAAGGCAGGGGGGTTTGTTACCGGCGTTTGGTTGTGTTGCGGGGAAGGGAGGAGGTGTGCGTTAGCGGCGTGTGTGTTTTTGTGTTGCGGGGAAGGGAGGTGTGGTGAGTTAGCGGGGGGAGGGGTTGTTACCGGCGTTTGGTTGTGTTGCGGGGAAGGGAGGGGGCGTGTTTTACCAGAGCTGCGTTGGAGGAGGGAAGGAGTGTTTCAGGGCCGGAAGGGGTGGGAGGAAGTTGCGATGCGTGTGTGTGTGTTTGTGGCGGCGACGTGTTCGTGCTGGGCGAGGGAGGGAGGGAAGTGCCGTTCGGCCGTTCGGCCATGTGTGCGCGCGCGCTGGGGTCTTTGCGGCAGTGCGCATGCTCAGTTGTTTTGCCACTTTGTGAGTGTGTTGTTGTGTTGTTTGTAATTGTGAGTGGATTAGTTTGTACCGAGTGGGTTGTCCTAGGGCCATGGCAATTTTGGTGCAGTTTCGTTGGGGGGGTTTAGAGTTTACCTGTCCGGTATAACCAACCTAACAGATTTATATATATAGATATATATATATATAGAGAGAGAGAGAGAGAGAGAGAGAGATTACTTACATAAGGAAAATAGTATTTTCTGGGACATGTGTGGATTGAAGAGAAAGTTTTTTGACTTAAATTCTACAACACAAAGAATAAAGGTGAGAGGGGCCGAGGATCACATGTGGGAATAGAAGGTGCCAAAGTCAGGTTGCAGAAAAGGCTCAGTAGTTTTTGTTGTGTAAAAAAGAGCATTTGATTCTTTTTGCTCTCCCTGAGTGTCTACTTTTAGTCTTTCCAGGTTGAATGGAAAGATCCAAACAGGTGTTCCCTATGTCACAGCAAAAGTACTGATTCCACTTTACACTTGTCCAACAAAGCACACACACACACACACACACACAAACAACTTCAGAATTTTCTGTGCTAAAATAATGGCTAGTAGAATTGAGGATTTGGGGATTGGGACCATCACTTGCTCTTTGTGAACTTCTATGCCCTATTCATCCATAATCTCCAAACAGGCCTGCAGCAGTTCAGTGAAATGTTGTGTAGGTAAAGTGACTGATTTTATATGAAGTGCTTACAAGCTGCTAAAGTCAAGCATATGTTTCAAAAGGAACTTATTCTGCACACCAGCTACTGTATGTCTGTTATATGCACATTAGGTGCACTTGGCCCATGCATATATCAGTATGATAACACAATAGTTGGTGAGCATCCATATTTTAAGTTACATTTATTTTCCCCGCGTGGTAGGCCTGTTATTCACACCATTGGTATTCCCTGCGCTCGCGCAGGCCAGCAACGGACATTCCCAAGCTACTAACTGACCGTTAGAGAAGCCCCGCCCCTTTCTTTCCCCCCATAAATAGCCCTGCCGCGGGGCCACCGGCCAGTTCTTCCGCCGCAGAAAAAGGCAGCCAGAAGCCCTGGGGCATGACCAAAAATGTGGGGAGGATGGGCGGGACGTGTGAATACAGGCTACCACTCGGGAAACTATGTTTACAGGTAAGCAACCCATATTTATTTATTTACTATATTTTTACCCTGCTCTGTCTCACCCCAAATGGAACTCAGAATTACATTAGAATTGTTGGTTTGAGGACTGTAGTGTCTCATACAATATGGAAATATTTAGGGGAACAATTTGCTATTGATCGATTCATTTCTTTTTCCTATATACTGAGGAAAACATGGATTTGTGTTGACAAATGTTTTGCTGCTTTAAAAAATATTATTCAGTTAGGCTGTTATCTAGTAGCATCCACCTTTTTAGTTTATAGATGAAAAGCAAAATTTGAGGGGGCTAATATGTAATAGTAGCGCAGTGTCATAATTTTTTTGAAGATCTTCCCATTCAGCAGTTACTGAAACTTTGTTTCCTTTTGGATGCTTACCAGTTTTCCTTTCAGGTATCACGTGAACCCAAAACATAAGCACATATACACTTACTGTGTGTTTAGTCAGTTGCGGAAAGCAAACAAAACAAAGCGGAGCATGAGATTTGGCAAGCAATCATTCCAGGTACAAAAGGTAATTATGCTTTGTAGCAGTTAGGGATATCAACAATAAAGTAGCAACTGCTACCCTTCTTGAGATCTCTAGATGTAGAGTAGTATAGATAAATATTTAAATAAATATAGCACCTCTTATTTAAAGGGATGGCCAGGATCTGTTAATACATATGTTGTCAAATTGCTTACAGATATCAAGCAAAATACTATTAAATTTCAAATGTGTGTCAATGGAAAATTGCCTAGTAAAACCAAGAATTGAGAGGAGTGTAAGAGACAGGGCTGCCAGAATCCACAAAAATATTTAAAGTAATTACAGAATCTGAAATAAAGCTTGTGCCTAATTGGTAAATTGTATTGCTGTTGGTAAAATATGAAAAAAGCCTTATTTTGAAATATGGAAAGCAGTACTGTTCTGTTATCTGGACTGAGCCGGGGGTGGGGGTGAAACCACTTCCCCCTGTGTTCCTGTTATTGCCTCCACCCATATTGCCCTCGTTGAGACCACCACCATCATTATGACATGGGGAGAAGAGGGGGATAACTAGCGAAAATGGGGAAACTGTTTTCCTCCTTCAATCCCCCCTTCCAAATGGAGTGTCCTTCTCTGTCTAGCCCCCCTTTTGGAGTCCACCCAGATAATGGAACAGTACCTGGAAAGCTTGGCCAAAGGGGAAAATAGAAGTCAAAACTGCCTGCATTGGCAAGTTGCATTTTACATAGATATATAAATGGACAATTTCTTAAGGTCTGGAGATCATTTCCCTCTCTCATGCCTGGTAGGATACATTCCCCATTACAAATTGTGCCTGAGAAGCTACTTTAAAGATAATTGGACAGCCGGGGGGGGGGGGGGAGACATTCTGATTACAGAGTTCTGAATGAAGAAAGTAAGATACAAAAAACAATGTCTCATGGCTGTGAATGTCTCATGGCTGTGAATGGTGCTGGATCATGGGGAATTGATGGTAATTGCCGTGAACCTCGTTATCTTATGTTAGGATTCCACCCAGTATCTTCTGTGCTGAAGAGATTAATGAAGAGAGTATTCACTTCAGTTGTTTTAAGTTTTCATTAAGAAAGCGAGATGGTGTATGAATGAAAAGCTAATAAATTAGATCATTATTCAGAATGCATTTGAAAGATAACAAAGGCTTGAGATTTCACTCAGAATGCATGTATAATACGGAACGAATATCTTAAATTGGGGCTCAGAGAAGCTGACCATTTCTATGCCTCCAGGGGTTATACTATGCATCTAAAGTGTGATGTAGGGCTAACAGAAGAGAGTATTTCATACAACTTAATTTTTGTGTGAAAGTTATTAATGGAAGTTGTAATGATAATCGCTGGTTTAGAAGGTTTTTAAAGTGAACTGAACAAAGCCATGATGTACAAGCCTGTCAACAACTATTAGTCATCAGAAACAGTGTCTCCATATACAACAGTTACAGGAATAAAGCAGGAAGACAATTGCTTTGAGCTTGCAGTGGCATTATCTGGCTTGCTGCTGTTCAACAGTGCGTTAATCAAGGAAGGCATTAATTCTAGCCCTAGTATTGTTGGTTAAAATGCCCTCAGTATAACGACATCACAAACTTCATATGAAATAACTATTAAAGTTACACAATCTGGCTACTTCTCTTACCCTAAGGAGCGGATTATTATCATTTATGAATGTCTTCCCCATGTGTTATATTTAATTCCGCAGCCTCTCTAAATTTTGGGAGGTCACAGTAAACAAAATAGCTTTCCTTTGATCAGGCATACTAAACAATTTTAAGTAAACATCTTCCATGAAAAACACAGTGACATAGTGAGTCAGAGCTACTACACATGTAAGTAATCGTCAGATACAGGATAAATACTGTATATACTCATGTGAAGTTGACCCTGTGTATAATCTGAGGGCAGGTTTTGGGGCTAAATTTATGCATTTGAACATGACCTGAGGAAAAAGGGTCATTCCACAGAAAGCAAATAGTGCCAGTGCCCACATTGGGAGGCAGCCATCCTTGGCCACCACTACTGTTTTCATGCCTAGGTATTTTAAAAAGCCAGAAGCAGTGACACAGTGGAGGTCATTGCTGCTTTTGGGTTCCCTCGGTATGAACTAAGCTGTTTCACTACTCTACTCAGAGAAACAGATGGTTTCCATGGATAAACCAACCCAGGTTTTTTTGGTTGGAAGTTTTGACTAAAATTTCTATACTTATTCATGAGTAAATATGGTAAATCCTGCCAAATCTGTTAGTTTTAGACTTTTCATTATTTCTCTTAGTTTGTTCTGTCAATATTAAATCTTTATCCTGTAGATTCAATATCTTTGCACTTTATATATCAAAATTCTTAGTTCTATATCTTAGTGATCATATTGATTGCAGCTTTTCTAGATAGATAATACTTTGGTGTTGCTCTCTTGTTTTTCTTGGAGAGATACACACACACACACACATACACACCTAGTTCTGTAATTTTGTCTATGATTAGAGCTAGGATTATTTTTAAGAAATTGTTTGTGAAATGTTAACTGTACTTTGAAGATGAAACCACATTGCATTGTACTGTACTAAACCTTACAAAGGGTCCTTCCACACAGCCATATCATGCAGAATATCAAGGTAGAATATCCCATAATATCTGCTTTGAACTGGGTTATCTAAGTCCACACTTAGATAATGTGGGATTTTCTTCCTTTATATTCTGGAATATAGGGCTGTGTAAAAGGGCCCAAATACTTCTTATCTGATTCCTGTAATCTCAGTACTCTTCACCTGGGAGGGTGTGGCTTACTGTAGTGTCTACAGGTTGAACCTTATCCTCTGCTTCAGAGCTTTCTCTTGTCAGTGTTGCTTACAGAAAGGATCAGTGCTACTGTGCTTATGTATAAAAGGAGGATTTATACTGAAGTTTCTAAATAGGAAAATACTATGGAAAGTCCAGCACAAACTTTCCATGCTGTCTGGTGGATTATAGATGGCCCCTCCCCAGTAAAACCACTTTGTGAGAACAATATTTATAATTCTTACCCAGTCCCTTACTTTTTATTTTTCACTTGAGTAGTTTCAGTCATAGTCTTAATACACCAAATATTCCTTTCACTCTTATTACTATTTATTATAGCTAAGTCCTTTTTGGCATGTTCAGTTTTTAAGAAGTAACAGCATTATAAAAACATGCTAGAGACACTTAATATTGATAGGGAAAACAAAGACATCTACATTACACAATGTGTACTGCTAATGTATACTAGCAGACTGAAAGAAAAAAAGGAATAAAATAGCCCCTGCTATATCACTAGTGGATTCAATCAGAAATGAATTATTTAACAACTAATACATATTAATCTGAATGATATGAAGAAATGAAACTACTGTTTTTTTTAAATATAAAAACATATATGGACATGTGTCTTGTATAGGATAATTTTGTCAATACCTTCATTTTTATAGTTGTAAATAGAGTGGAAGGCCACATTTCTCTCTAGCAGTTATGAATGTATAACCTAGAGTTATGCACTTGTGACTGTTATGTATTCATGGTCTTTACGTTTATGTGTGCCTTCAGGTCACCTGTCATTGGATTTTCTTCAGCAAGGAATACACCAAGTGGCTTTACCAGTTCCTTCCTATGGAATGTAGTCCTCTGGAATATACAGCACCTGATATTAACCCATTCAGGTACTAACCAGAGTTGACAGTGCATAGCTTCCAGGATCATATGGGATCTGGTGGATTTAGGGTATTTAGGCAATACATGGGGTCTATGAAAGTCGCCTTAACTCCACTTACCAGTCAGTAGCTGCTGCAATCAGTGGGAGTAGTTCCCCTGTCAATTGGGTAGCAGCTGTCTGTTGAGCGTGTAGTCTTTGTCCCCCTCCCCCTTCCCCAGTGACAGGAACTGCTCAAGCGAGGGGAAAGTGCCACAGGTGTCCTGCTTCTGCCTGTTGCACTGAAGATGCTCATGAGAGGGGGTGGAAACAGCAGTCAGCTGCTTCTCCAACCACAACAGAACAGACCCCCACTTTAATTACAGCAGCTGATTCCAGGCTGTTTGAATCCTTCAGGATTTTATTGGCTTCTGCCTTCTCATGGAAATTGCTAAGTTTTCAGAGAATTTTAGAATTTGTTACTTACTCTATCATTGTATAATGTCCCTTTTCAATTAACCATCCAGTCAGGAAAGCAGCTATTCTTTTTGACAAATACTGTAGTTTACTAGATCATAGAATCAAAGAGTTGGAAGAGACCTCATGGGCCATCCAGTCCAACCCCCTGCCAAGAAGCAGGAATACTGCATTCAAATCATCCCTGATGGATGGCCATCCAGCTTCTGTTTAAAAGCTTCCAAAGAAGGAGCCTCCACCACACTCTGGGGCAGAGAGTTCCAGTGCTGAACGGCTCTCACAGTCAGGAAGTTCTTCCTCATGTTCAGATGGAATCTCTTTTCTTGTAGTTTGAAGCCAGTGATCCGCGTCCTAGTCTCCAAGGAAGCAGAAAACAAGGTTGCTCCCTCCTCCCTGTGGCTTCCTCTCACATATTTATACATGGGCATCATATCTCCTCTCAGCCTTCTCTTCTTCAGGCTAAACATGCCCAGCTCCTTAAGCCGCTCCTCATAGGGCTTGTTCTCCAGACCCTTGATCATTTTAGTCGCCCTCCTCTGGACACATTCCAGCTTGTCAATATCTCTCTTGAATTGTGGTGCCCAGAATTGGACGCAATATTCCAGGTGTGGTCTAACCCTAAAATGTATCAGCAACATATTAATTGATGTAGAAACATGTAGATGAGTAAATTGGTTATATTTTGTTGTAGAGCAGCAAGTATCGTTTGTGATTCTTCTGTGCATGAAAATAAACTGTAGGGAATGAATTCATGGAAATTGGAGTAAATGTTTTCATATTGATTGTTGCTGTAAAGTCCATAATGATGATAATTTGTAAGTGAAAAATATGGCTTAGGAGTGTTAAAAGAAATGGGGGAGGGACTCTCAACAAAAACATGTCTTTAGTGATTTAGTGAATTGTACAAAGCAGTTGAAACAGAGTGCTGAATGTGTAATTTGGAGAAAAGATGAAATAGAAGTGTAATATTGGCATGTGTGAGCCCCTAACAGTTTATAGTATGCTGAATGTTGACCATTTAGAATATGTGGGATGAATGTCATAATGTGGAAAGTGAGTCATGAAAATCTCATACCTAATTATAGGTTCTTGATTAAGTATAGTGCTCTCCTTCCGCTTTAGATTTATGCTACAGATCCAGTGTTATGCCATGTGCTAGATAAGTATATTATAGATTGGGAATTCCTAATTATTATCTTTATCTCTTCTAGGAAAAGGAAAGAGCTCAAGATGGAAAGCTTTTTAAAACAATATTAAGAATATTAAAACAAAATGAATGAATCATGATGGATTTGTCTTATGGGATGAGATCATGACAGTGGAGCAACCCTGGAGCAGACAACTTATTATACATCATGGATATGGAAGCCCCAGACAACAGTTTCCCTCTTCTCAATTGCATTTTGGTTTTTTGAAAACCATTATTTGAAAACTGAACCCCCTGTCCCAATCTACTATAGACACAACTGATGGATCATTATAGAAGAAGCTTGAAACTCTATTTTCTGTTTTGAAAGGTAGTCTTTTTAAAGGATTCAGAGCATTGTTCACAAGAGCACAAATAATAAGAAGACACAACGACAGCCCCCCAGAGTGTCCCTCGCTCCCCCTTGAAAGAAAAGGCTTTACAGATCAACCTTGCACCAGCTGTTGCCCGGATTTAGCAGTCAAGAGAGAAATAAACAAAATTAAACAACAACTGCCAGACAGCCAGCCCTATTCCTGATGAAATTGGGGGAGTGCTTTTACATTAGAAGAAGAGGACCATTGGGGAAGGTGAAGAAGATGTGTGGAAGACTGGTAGATTTGATAGAAGGATAACCCTCGCCTGAGCAGCCACAAAAATGTACTACCTTATACAAAGAGCAGAGTAAAAAGGAGAATTTTACTCAAATTCTACCTTGGAAATTACAAAGGGCTTTCCCCAAATAAAGTAATAGATGAAACCCTGAAACCCAATTTGTTGACACTTTTTGTTTTTTTCCTCATCATTTTCTTCAGAGCACCCATCTCTTATCCTTCTGTTTTTTACTGGAGGATCCAGTTCTGTTACTTCATTTGCTACTTTTTTCCAACCATTTATATCACCTTCAGAAGAGGGCCATCTCCAATAGCTACTTACAAGAGTACATTCTCTGTCAAAACTTGCTTGGTCCAAGAACTTGCATAATTTGCACTATTTGTGCAGAGTCACTAGCTTTTTAAAATGGAGTATAAGCTCTTGTTTTGTATTTTTTTAAATTCCCATGCCCTGCAGAAGTCTTACAAATAGGTGCTGAATTCCCCTGGTTGTTTCATGAAACCTCTTTCAGTTGTGAAAACTACTCAAGTTTTGTTGAAATCCAGTACTATATTGATGATATTGTCATTCTGGTCTCAGTCTACTAACAGCTAACTTTAAGAACTTGGGAAACTGTTTAAACTTATTCCTGCACACATTGCCTTCCAATTCGAAGGTTCCTCTCCCCACTTTTCTTGTCCTTTCTGAGTCCAGTTGGGCCTGGGCTATGCTGCAGGGCAGATCATCCACCAGAGCTCCAACATGCCAGCAGCATCTGGAAAGAGATTCAAACCCAGCAAGTATGTCCCTGTATCAGCTGCTGCAATCTTCCTAGTAGGAGCTACAACACTCTTCTTCGCCTTTACGTGAGTCAAGAGAATTTAGTATTTGGGATGGGTAGAATGGGTTGGGCTTGATAGAATTACCTGTAAAACCACTACCCATATCAAGAGAATCTCATACCACAGGATGTAAAAACCAGCTATACATGCCTTTCTAATATGTTCACTTTCTAGAAGTGATTTGATCCAAACTAATCAAGATATATAAACTCACCTATTGTTTTTGAGACTAATGGGAGGGGGCTTTATTGAAATGTGTAACTAATTTAATATGAATTAAAAGTGAAGGACATTATAGCTTGCTTTCCTTTGGTAAACAAGGTTTATTGAGTTTCTGTGATGATTTTTAATTCCTACAGCTTTTAAGATGGAAACCCTTGCACACTTCATGTAAGTGGTATTGTGAGTGAATATAGAATATGAAGTTTAATTAAGTGAGGAAGACTGAGAGAGCTCAATTGGATGATCATTGTTGTGGCTGCTCCATCTGTTGATCACTTTAGGTCTGCCTGCAGTACAAAGTGCTGGTGTCTTTTGCCGTAAATAGATAGGGCTCTAAATGCTATTTATTTTCTACAGCCTAAAGAAAATTTGTTCAATATGAGAGATCTGTTATAATTGACATTTTGATGGAAGACATGATCTGACATATATGTTAAGGTGCTGATGGGAAAAAATAATCATTTTAGATGGTAACTAGTTAATAACTTAATGGTTTTATCTGATCTCCTCTGACATTGATAAAGCATTTTGCAGAATCTGTTGTAATGATGTTCTTTTCATATCTCTAACACTGGTTTGCAAAAAGGTAGGCTTGCAAATATGCAAGATATATTTTGTAACTAGGGGTTTGGGTGGTCATCATAAAAACAAGGATGGAATGAAATGCCTAAAATTTTCAGATCACTTTGCAAATAGTGGACAGGAGATCCATATCTTACAGAATATTCTACATTTGTTGTCTAAAGACATCAAGGGAATGTTTCTTCTTTATTGGTACAGAGCTAAAAACAAACATAACAACAAATGTGGTGGACTTATAAGCTTTTCCTTTGATTCATTGAAGATTCTAATCATATTAAATCATCACATTCATACAATTCATATATTGGTGATGTGTGCAAATTTGAAGGAACATTTTTTTAGTTTAAATACAGCTGTTCAGTATGTGAAGTTACTCTAATGTTATTAGATGCCTCTAAGAGCACAATGTTATCAATGTGCGCTGAAAGGAACATGATTTATTGTCTTTGTAAAGACTAATATTTTGACATACAAAATAGAATTGTTGTGCAAAGAATTCTCTAAAGTGCCTTGTAGTCTCATGCCACATCCCATTCATCTCTAGAACTTCAATGAGGATATTTTTACTTTCATGAAGTAAGAGGGGGATTCCATTAGCTCAGATACCAGTCTGAATGAAATAAATATCTTGTGTTAAAACATTTTAAAAATCATGTTGGCTAATATATCCACAGTATACTAAACTGCAGTGTTGAGTTCAAGTTCACTATTAAGAAATTATTGGTGCAATGTGTTTGTGTATCTACAACAGTATATTAAAAATATGATTTAATAGCACTTCTATACATCGTTTCAGGCAACTGAAAGCTACGTGATGATGGAAAATGTTATTTAGAAGTCAATTCCATCAATACACAAGAACTTTTGCCTAAAATAGGACAAGAGACTACACTGTTAGGTTGTGGACAATAATCAGGGCTATGAACATATTGCTTGTTTACATGCATAGTGAGTAGACCAAATAAAAGCTTTAGCAATTGTAAGTAGCTTCAGTCATTTCTCATGGTGTAGCTACCTCACCCATGTGACTTTTTATGATGTGTCACACACTCTGAACACCATTGCAGAAAATGTGTGAGTGCCCCCCCCCCTTTTTTTTTACTGTGGAACCTTGGGGATAGCCATACACTATACTAAAGTCAGTATCTACAGTCACTTGCAGAACCTTGTCTCTGCCTTGATTTTCGCTTACTTCCAAACAATATTTGTGTTTTGGCACTAAAGTTAAGTAAACAAAAACAAACTAGCACTTGTTTGTTGCATTCACTGTGCTGTGACATGTCTATACAAGCTTAGGTACAGCTGCCTCCACTATGAATTCAGTGGAGTGCAGTTCCAGTGCCTACACAATCTCAGATTAAATATATTTGTTGCTTGAGGGCTCCAGAATTTGTTATACGGCATATTGAAACTAACAGACCAAATCACTATCAAAATAGTTGGATAAAATTGGTTAAAAAGCCCCACATCTATGAACATTCTGTGCTGTACAGCTTCATTCTTTCAAAATGGGAAACAATATGCTCAACTGTAACTCTGTCCAGTGAAGAGCATTCACCAAACTTTAGAGAACAACCAGGAGGCTATTGTTAGTTCTGAAGAAGCTGGAGAGATCAGTAGCTGAGATGAAAACAAGTATCACCCAGATGCTTCACCAAGTTGGACTTTATGGAAGAGTGGCAAGAAGAATGCCACTGATGAAACAAATGCTTATCAAAACCTACTTAAAGTTTGTGAAAATCCTTATGAGAGGAATAGCAAATAATTTGAAAAATGTTCTCTGTTGAAACCCAAACGCTGTGTGTTGTGCAAAACCAACAATGCTCATCACCCTGAAAACACCATTCCCAGAGGAAAATGTGGTAGTTTTGGAAGCATATTTCCTTTGCTGTGACTAGAAAATGGATCTAGTCAGACCCCATACCTCAGCTTGACTGATCTTTGGGCAGACTGGGAAGTTGCTGTAAACCACTGATCTCCGTTATCAGAGCTAAAATTAATTTACTGGTTTTACAGTAATCATTCACATTTAGTTCCCGGTGGTGCAGTGGGTTAAACCCTTGTGCAGGCAGGATTGAAGACTGACAGGTCGGAGGTTCAAATCTGGGGAGAGCGCGAATGAGCTCCCTCTGTCAGCTCCAGGTCCCCATGCAGGGACCTGAGAGAAGCCTCTCACAAGGATGGGCAAAGCATCAAAACATCCGGGCGTCCCTTGGGCAACGTCCTTGCAGACGGCCAGTTCTCTCACACCAGAAGTGACTTGCCGTTTCTCAAGTCGCTCCTGACACACACACACACAAAACAAACCCTGAAATCAGAAAGACTTTGTGTAGTGAGCTTTCACTTATGCATGTATCAGATTATCTTAAAAGTATAAATGTTTTAGTATTGTACAAACAAAATTGCAAATATGTTAGAAAGAGAGCTGCAAATTCCTGTACGTATGTCTTAGTTGTTGCTGTAGGAAGAACATGAAAATAAAAACTATAGTTTCTTCTAATAATAAAATAAAAATAACTTCGCAGTTTCCCCCCAATTTGATGCCCTGAGTATATATTGCCATATAGTTCCCATCATCTTCAGACAGCACAGTCAGTGACTGGGATCATACATGCTGTGGCCTAACACATCAAAAAGCCAAACACCTCATTAAGGTTTTTATAATACATAGAAATAAAAAGGCTCATATAGTATCAATGCCCAACAGTAGAAGAATATTAAAATCTTAATGACTCCTTCAGTGCTGTGTTATGCTATGCATTTTGGGTGTAAAATCTTATCTTGCAAAACATGGTACTGATTGTGAAGGAGTAAATATCCCCTTCTCAAATGTATCTGTTCTCTCTCCCTCCCCAGCTTTGAAATCTCAAAAAGGATATTAACAGCAGCTCATAAAGTCAGCCAGTATTATATCAGTTAGCAACTCTTGTATAAATGTATACATAACTCATCCTTTTCACTACTGAAGATGCTTACACTCTGTACATGGTTTCAGGCATGTAAATCAACACCACTAGTTAAAACTTGACTGTATATCTGGAGCCCTACATCAGACAGAGTCTGTCTGTGCCTCTGTCTATGTGTTGTCTGTCTTTGTTGTTAATTGTATAACGACATTGAATGTTTGTCATATATGTATTCGATAATCCACTCTTGAGTCTCCTCAGGGAAGTAGAGTGAAATATGATTAAAGTATGGCTTATTATTATTATTATTATTATTATTATTACTATTATTCAACATCATGGATAAAGGGTCTTGGCTGCAGGATGTGTCATAGCAACAAAGCAATTTTGAAAGGAATTTTTGAGATTTTAAAACAGTTGTTACATTGTGAGGCATTGCAGAAAAGTCCACTGTCTCGGAAAGTTAGTTTAGTGCACCAACTACACCCATTACTTGAATTGTAAGATTCAGCTATAGCGGCTTCAGTTACATTTGTCTTTGACTACTGTAACATGCTTTAAATGGGGCTGCTTTTGAAACATATTGGGAAGCTGGTCCAGAATACTGCTGCCACATTGTAAGCTGGGACCATTTATAAGAAGGATGTTATTATGTTCTTGCAATAATTTTATTGGCTGCTGGTCTGTTATAAAAAACAACTTTTCATTATTTAGAAAGAGGCTATTTGAAATACTGCATTTCTCCAAATGAGCCTACCTAGATTTTAGGCTCTTGGAAGGAGCTTGGAAGAAAAGCTTTTTGATAGCTGTCCCCTGGTTTTAGAATTTTTTACCAAGGCATTAGAAAGATAGTGTGGTGTAATGGTTTGCGTACTGGATTACGACAGTGGGGCACAGCATTTGAATCTTCACTTTACCATAGAAACTCACTTGAGTAAGTCAAACTCTCTCAGCTTCAGAGAAAGGCAATGGCAACCCTCCCCCCCCCCCCAAAATAAATAAATATTGCCAAGAAAACTCTAGTAGGCTTACCTTAATATTGCCAAGTCAGAAATGATTTGAAGGCAAGGAACAGCAGAAAACCAAGTCATGCCAAATACATTCGGTTTGCAGCAGAGATATCTTTTATGATAGGCTTTTTATATCATAACTGTTCTGCTGTAAGTAGGTTTTAATCTTCTCATGCTGTTATTTATTTCTTGTTGATACATTTTATATTTGTCATTCAGGTTTTAATGATCTGTATATCATGTGGTGGTTTTGTTGTGTTTTTGTATTAACTACCTTGAATATTAATTTTAATATAAAGATAGGTTATACATGTAATATCAATTTTTCTACCGTGTATGAGTCAGAAAAACATACTTGTGTAATGTATAAAGTGAGAGATGAAACATTTCAGTAATCATAGAGAAAGAACGTTTCAGTTTGTAGTACAAGATCAAAATTTCTTTATAGCACTTTTGCAATAATTTTAATTTTTATGTTGTTGGGTTGCTTATTCAAAATGAACATTTCAAAGAAGTGCCACTTAAATGTAGGTGAGCTAAAGTTGATTAACCTAATCCACTAGAAGTAGTGGATTTAAAGTCATTGCCTTTTAATCATTGTGTCCCATGTATAAACATTTCCATTTACCTCTGATAGCTGCTTTTATTTTTTATCCTTTTGAAGGCTACAGGTATACAGGCAGTCCAAACATCTGATATACAAATGACTCATAGGTGAGACAACAGGAAGTGAGAGCAATCTACCTCTCAGGGAAATTCACTCCTGGAAAAGTTCCCATGGGGAAAAGGTGTCTCCACTGAAGCTTTCTCACTAATCCCTATTTCCAGAACAAGCCAAATTTTACAAAATCTAATTGTCACAGGGACATAAAGTGAGTGTTAATCCTTCCCTATGCTATCAATAGATAGATAGATAGATAGATAGATAAACAGATAGATAGAGTTACACTTAAAAATGTCCCTGTTCCAACTTATATACAAATTCAACTTAAGAACAAACCTACAGAACCCATATTGTTCATAATTTAGGGACTGCCTGCACTCTTGAATATATATCCTATAAAAACTTGTTAAAATATACTATCTGTATACTTTTCAGATCTTTCCAAGCATACATTGTCTGAGATAGTCATGTAGCATTTTCACGGCTCTTTGGGTGTAGGCAATGGGAGCAAATTAGTTTTTTAAAAGTGATGAAGGTGTAATACCAAGGGAGGAAATGTTGGGCCAGTTCATATTCATTCATATACCTTGCTTGATTCCTCATCTTTTGACTCAATGCAGTTAAATTGCTTCTGGAGAAATATTATAATTAAGTTGATAAAATTTCTATCTGATGAACTATGCTGACATATTTACATATGCCATTCACTTTAGAGAGGGTTTTTCATTCTATAATAAGCTTGCATGTATGAACTGGGCTTTTAATTTTATTTTTCTGAGCCATCTACCCATAGTTCCTAAATTATAATAGGATAGCAAATGAATTCTCAAATTGAAATGGATGTCTCTTTGTAATGTGTCTGTATTTGTATGTGCCTTCAAATCACCCATCAATTTATGATGACTCCATAACTACCATAAGGATTTCTTAGGCAAACAGTACTTAGAAGTGGATTTGCCAGTTCTCTCCTCTGAAATGTGGCCTGTAGCGCCTAGTATTCACTGACTGTCTCCTATCGAAGTACTAACCAAGCTGACTCTGCTTAGCTTCAAAGATCAGACAGAAACATTTAGACTTGACTAACATAAACTACAGGGTGAGGCAGCATAACTTCCTTTTTAAAATGTGCGCCATTCAGTTGCTTGAAGATGTAGCGGAGCGCTAGTGGTCTCATTTGAGAGGTGGGAGTATAAAGTTTTGTCCTGACACAGTTCAGTCGCCATCATGCGTTGGAACAGTGAGGAGTGTGCTTTTGCCATTGAGGCCTACTTTTCGAGCGGATTTGGAGTGGCTGGCCCGCTCTCCAGATTTGGCCCCTTGTGATTTTTTTCTATGGGGTTTTTTGAAATCCTGTGTTTATGTGAATCGTCCAAGTACCCTACAAGATTTAAAGACCAACATCCAGGAAGAAATTGCCAACATAACGCCTGCTATGCTGGCAAGAGTGATGACAAATGCCAGAATTCAGTTTATTCAGTGTATGAAGAACGGAGAATGGGGGATGTCACCTACCTAATTTGATCTTCAAAACTACGTAAAACACAACTTTAGGTATGTGCCTACATTATAAAAAAAATAAAAATTTCTGATTCATACAATGGGTTTTATTAAGTTTTGAAAAAGGAAGTTATGCTGCCTCACCCTGTACTTTTTTCTGCCAAGCAAGCTCTTTTTTGTAGTAGGGTTAGAGAGTTTGACCATAGAAACCGCAGACAAATGGAGCTTCAAATTATTATCATCTTTCAACTTTGTACTAGTAAACTCAATTCAAACCAGTCCTTGTTTCATATATCTGCCATTGGAATATTCAGAGGCAGGAGCTCTATTGGAGCTCTACGTAAAAGAACTGTATCATGGCAGTTCTGGACAATCTCATTTGAATTTGACTTGGAAGTACTACTTTATAGAGTATCTTTTCCTTCCTGGAAAGGTGAACCCAGAGGCTTCTGCTGAAAAATTCCTGTTCTGAACCATAGCCGAAGATTGTGTTCTTTTCCCTGTAGTATGTAGTACGTTAAATCATTGGGACCAGTTATCAGGAATGTTGGGATCTGATGCCATCAGTATGCTGATAAATATCCATTTTTTTATTTTCCATTGAAATTCAGTGCTGTGGTTCTAAATGAGTATTTTATAGAAGTGATAGATTAAAGGGGTGGGGGATTAAGTGTAATTTAGACAAGACAGTGGTGCATCTGGTCACTCAGGTAGATCATAGAGTAGGAATTCCACCCTTGGATAGATGGGATTGCTTACACTCTTACAACATAAGTGTATTTGGTCGAGTGTGTTGCTTGACACAAGTTTGAGCTTTGGACACTTAGGTCTCTGCAAGAGCCAAGGATGTATTTAAGCAATGAAAGTTAGTATGTCACCTCCTTGTATTCCTCAAGATGCCTGGTCTGGCCATGGCAACAGGTGTTATAGTTATATTCCTCTTGGGTTTCCAACTCTGGAGAAAAGGTAATACATAGATAAATAGCATCAACAACAAATTCAAGTAAATGAAAGTGAATCAAATAAAAATACACTTTTTATTGATAGACCACCAACTGTTAGTTTCTGGTATTCTTCTGCTTTGAATCTTTCTGTTTACTCCGTGTATCTACCTATCTTTATAGATGTTCCATAGTTATGTGCATCATTTTGTCTGACAAGGTGGGGAATCTGCAGGTTCTTAAAAAAGCTAGTTCATGCTTTTTGAGATTTTATTTGTCATTATTTGAAATCATGTTTTTCAGCAGGGTGTGCATAGGAAGATGTAGGAGCAAATTGACGGGTGCTTCTGCTGATTCTGCTATATAGCATCCTATGACTTCACAAGCCATTGTTCCTATTGGCTCATCTTACTCCTGGCTTAGGAGTTATAATCCTATAGTCCATTTTAATGTATGGATTTAATGAAGAGAGAATCAGGTCATGTGATTTGGATTCAACTAATCAGTAAACCTTTCCTCATGGTTGCTCTAGTGGGAAAGAGCTTCAGTGAATCAAGGTGAATATTTCTGGTTTAAATATCAAAGCACCTTACTACTTCTGAGTTGTTTGAACTGATAAAAATTGCAGTACTACAACTAGTGACTAAGAGTGGTAATAGAAGGCCCTCTAAATGCCAGAACTAGCAGAAGAGCAACAGTAAAGAATGGTATCTGTGACACTGCTATGTTTTGTGTGTTGCTACAGGCTGGCTAAAAAAGTATATCACTGTGTCTTTTTTTAATTCAGACTTGGCTTGACATGTTTTAAGGTTGGAAAGATGAAAGTTTAAATGCTTGTTTACTGATCCGCCAGTCTCTGAAAGGTAGATATGCTTAGAGTCAGTTTAATTCTCTGTTGAATGTAAAGCTACGTGGACTAAAGTACTACTCTGGTATAAATTTGTGTATCCATAGATAGCCACTATCAGGTTTCTGAGTATGCCATACACTGAACGTCATCCCAGATGTGTTTATCTGAAAATTCCTCTTTATCATGAGATTGAGCTGTTGTTTTTTTTTGTTACAGCACTCTGTGTGTAGTAATTTGAGTAATGCTTCCAAAGAAAATGTTCCATTTCTTTTTTTAAAATCATGAAATAATGAATGGATTCTAATTCGTATCACTATAATATAAGCAAAGCAGTTTCTGAGTTTTAGTTAGCCTCATAGACAGCATGTATTTTCCTTGTTCAAATTCATATTTTTTTTCCATAAAACTCATGATGGTATGAATTAAGAAATCACATGTTTCCTTGGCTGTTTATTTTAAAGTATTGGTTTGCTTTATATCTTGGGACTGTCTTTCAAATGGGTTTACATGCAAAGCCAACAGGTGCTGGATTCGAGGAGACCAAATCACTGATTGGTGGTAAAACTGATTGAAATCAGGAAAAGGGAATACTGTGATGCTTTCCCAGTGCCAATTATTATTATTATTATTATTATTATTATTATTATTATTATTATTAACTATTTGTACCCCGCTAGCATCTCCCGAAGGACTCGATGCGGCTTACATGGGCCGAGGCCTCAAAAACAACAACATAACAACACACATAACATTATAAAGCAAATCAAAAACATAAAGCAATAGATGATAAATAATACACCATAACACAATTAAAAACTAGGGCCGGGCCAACTGTAATGGGTACAGATTAAAAAGGTGTTGAGTATGACAGGTAACATGTAGGACTTTAGGGTAAGTGCAATGTGCAGACAATCTTAACTCTCTGGTAAAGAGCTTCTGGGACATATTGCTGGAGTTTCCTATTCTGGAAAAGCACACAGGAACAGCCAGGTCTTCAAGCTCTTCCTAAAGACTGCCAGTGTAGGGGCTTGTCTGATGTCCTTGGGGAGGGTGTTCCAAAGTCAGGGGGCTACCACAGAAAAGGCCCTGTCCCTCATCCCCACCAAACGCGCCTGCGACGCAGGTGGGATCGCGAGCAGGGCCTCTCCGGATCTCATTTAGATATCCTGGCTGTTGCCGTGTGGCAAATAAATGAGGATGCATGATAGATTTTTTTTTTAAAAAAACTGCCTAGTTAAAGCTAGGCAAATCTTCAAAACGGACAGGAAGAGTGTGATTTGTTAGCCACAGTAGCCTGCAGTACTCACACTGTTCAAATACCTCTATTACAAAAAACAGCATTACTGTGGGGTGGGATCTAGGCTTTTTCTCAGAAGTGGAACTGTCTCCATGTTCCTTAGAAAGGCCATTTTGAGTCAGTATGTGGAAAATGCCAGGTTGCAGAATGTATGTACCTCTGAGGTCTTTTGCTGGGTATGTGTATCTCTCAGATCTTCAAAGCCCCCCCCCCCCCCCAATGCTAAAACAAAACTCCAGATAAAGGCTTGATTCATCTTTTCTCCAACTGTACATCCTCTAAATGAGTTGATCTAGAAGTACCATCATGTCCAGAT
The DNA here is from genome assembly GCF_037176765.1 of Anolis sagrei. NCBI lineage: Eukaryota > Metazoa > Chordata > Lepidosauria > Squamata > Anolidae > Anolis > Anolis sagrei. The sequence continues at coordinate 234,258,570 of NC_090021.1, forward strand.
AGCATGACTGGTAAGATCTGTGGATGATAACATGTAGTTCAATGTGGTTGAAAGATACCAGATGGTCCAAAGCTTTCTTAACTATTGCTATTCCAAGTAGGAGAGTCTAACAGAGCTCTACAGTAATCTCTGCTGATCTGTCTTGTATGTTCACTTGGATTTTGTCTTTGTGTTAAAGCTGGAATAATTGTATGCCCATGTACCATAATCCATTTTACCAGTGACAACTAAAAAATAGTGGTAGGCTTCTAGTACAAGAACTTGATTAGTATTGTATTAACTTTGCTCATTCTCATATGACCAATGTCAGATTTTATTTAAAACTGAAACCTTTTCTTTATAGATTGTCAGAAGTGAATGATCTTTCTGTTCCAGTTTAATAATACCGCCTCGTGGTGTCTCTTTCCTTGAGGTGGAATTGCATACTCCCATGATATGAGAAGATATGCTGCTAGGAACATTGCTACTGATAGGGCTCCCAAGTCAGATAGATTAAAAGTACTAGAAAGTACCATACACAAAGAGTATGCCAGTAGAGTTATTCCAAACTGTACAGTTAGAATCCATTTAAATTCTAACAAAATTCTGCCAAGAAATTTAGAAACCAAAACAGTGACCTACAGATTGGAAGCATACATTTCAGTCCCCAAGTAAGGAGACACCAGGAATTGTAGTAAGCATTGTGAGCAATGTGATGCTCAAGTTTTACAATAAAGACCTTGAGGAGGGGATGAAAATTGTTAGAAGGAACATAAAAATTGAAGACATGCGGATGATACTATGTTAGTAGCAGAAGGCAGCAAAGACCTGGAACAACTACTGATGAAAGTGAGAAAAGAAAGGGCAAAAGCAGAGTTACAACTGTATGTTAAGAAAACAAAAATGACTTATTTAAATAATTTAAACATAGGTGATGAAGACATCACATTTTTTTATTTTTTTCTGTAAAATAATGTAAAAACTGTCCTCTGAATTTTTTTACCTGTAGTCAGTCCACTTCTCCAAAGGGGATGGTAAGATTCACCAGTAGCTTAGTCTGTCTATTACTATAGTTGAGGTGTGTGTGTGTGTGTGTGTATGTGTGCATGCGTGCCATAGAAAAATTAGGAATGCTATTCTAGATTTGTCAAGTCTCAGATTGTAATATTTATGTATATTTTGGATTGTATGTGTTCCTAATGTAAGTATACACATGTACCATTTTAAATCTATCTCATCTGTGTTTATCACCAGCTGATCAAATGATATGATGCAAGGCAAGTTTTTTTATCCAGTTTGACTTCTCTCGTGATATCATCCACCTCAACATTAGCATACCACTTTCAGTAGATATGAAATCGGCACCTTCAGTATCTCCAGTAGGTTCTAAAGCTTAAAATGTTGCCTATTTATTTGGCAGTCTCAGGATATCTCACTCACAAAATCTTGATAAACCTATGATTGTCATTGGGCCATTAAGCCACAGTCAAAATGTTATACCAGGGATTCTCAAGCTTTTACAGCTACGGAGCACTTTTTGAAGCAAAAGTTTCTCACTGAGTCCCAGGAAATGTTTATATTTATTTATATAATGTGTGTGTGTGTGTGTGTGTGTGTGTGTGTGTGTGTATATATATATATATATATATATATATATATATCAGGCATGGGTTGGATCAGTGGCAGATGGATGGAGAATTTTGTGTTAACTAATTCACACTAAAAGAGAAAAAGGAAAGAATGAACAATACAATATTTAAAATGAACAGTTTTAACCAACATAAACATTACAGTATTTCAGTGGAAAACTCCAGAGGCCATCCAGTCCAACCCCCTTCTGCTATGCAGGAAAAACAAAATCAAAGCATCCCCTGAGCGTTGGGAGGGAAATAGAGTTTTTTAAGCAAAGAAAGTGTGGTGGGAGGTCTGAGTGGTGAGAAAATGAGTCTGGGCAATGAGGGAGGTGGGGGGAATGGTCTGGGCAGCAAGGAAAAGAGACGGTAGTGAGGAAGATGGGAGGGGGGGGAAGGGTTTGTGCACCTGGAGGATGCTGCTGCTGCTGCTTCCAGCATTTCTCAGGATTTTCTTGCATTTCTCAGGAGGAGGAAAGAGAAAGAGGTGGGAAGTAGCATGGCGCCATGGAGCCTCTCACTATCACTGCAGAGCCAAAAGGGCTCCATGGAGCAGTGTCTGAGAACCCCTGAGTTATATCATTCCTCTGTTGTAGAGTTCATTGAAGTCTTACTTGATTGCACAAGAATGACCATGATAAAGTGGATCCCAGAGCATTTTACCATATCATCGACCCAGTATGAAGTGAGAAATACAGATTGTTTTCTTGGTTGATTCTGCTTCCCTAGATTTTAGTAAACCCAGATTTGCTCCCTTCACTTCTGTTTTCAAGCATGCTATATGATCCCCAAAGAATTGCCCATTATATCTTCCTCCCACATTCTGGCAATGTGGCAGATGCTCCTTTTGGGAGTATATTTTTAAAGAAGTGAATACAAATTAGAATAATTCTAATTTTTCCACGTGATAAAGTAGGAGATAAAGTAATGTGACCTGTTATGGCTGGCATGAATATATCTAGGTTCTCCAGGGTAATGGCTGTATCTATTTTTCCCCCTTTGTGTTATCAGCTGTTCTGAATTGGTTCAGAGCTTTACTTTGGAGGCCTGGGAAAGTACAGTTGTGAATGAATCACTTATTCCAAACCAGTTAGTTGGAGCATTGAAAATATAAAACTAAGATTGGCACTGGTATCATATTTAATGTTTGGGAGGTATTCTGACATAAAGGATTTCTTCTGGAGAAAGAAAGTTATAAAATAAACTGGGTTAATTACTGGGATAGGCTGGGAAAGTTCCGGCCAGGATATAGCTTTGATATGTTGCCTCCTCCGCTAGGGTGGAGCCTCTGGCACATATTTTGAACACTTTGCCTGCCTTTAATTTTAATTTTCCTAATTTGCTGTTTCTCTCATTTTTTTCTTCATTCAAAGCTTTAACATTAAACTAAAGTATAGATGAGCTCCTTCTGAATGGAAGGATTAAAAGACCAAAGCAAGATCGTTGCTTGCTAGCATGTTGGCTCATCATGTACTTCTGCTTCTGTCTTTTAAATGTGCTTCCTGCAATGTAATTTAAGAAGAGATCTTTTAAAAATAAACAACTATGAAGCACTCCAGGATGGGCCTTGGAGGCACAGCCTTGTCGTGGCTCCAGTCCTTCCTGGAGGGTCGTTCCCTGATGGTGAAGCTGGGAGACACCTGCTCGGACCCCTGGCCTTTGACCTGTGAGGTCCTGCAAGGTTCCATTCTGTCTCCCATGCTTTACAACATCTACATGAAAACTCTGGGAGAGGTCATCCGGAGTTTTGGAGTTGGGTGCCATCTCTACGCAGATGACACCCAACTCTACTACTCTTTTCCACCTAATTCCAGGGAAGCCCCTCGGGTGCTGGACGAGTACCTGGCTGCTGTGGCTGTCTGGATGAGGATGAATAAGCTGAGGATCAATCCTGACATCAGAGGTTCTCCTGGTCGATCGTAAGCCGGATCAGGGCATAGGGTGGCAACCTGTGCTGGATGGGATTGCACTCCCCCTGAGGTCACAGGTCCGCAGCCTGGGTGTCCTCCTGGACTCATCACTTACGCTTGAAGCTCAGGCGTCGGTGGTAGCCAGGAGGGCCTTCGCACAATTAAGACTCGTGCGTCAGCTGCAATTGTACCTCATGAAGTCAGATCTGGCCAGGGTGGTCCATGCCTTAGTCACCTCGATATTGGATTACTGTAATGCACTCTACATGGGGCTGCCCTTGAAAATGGCCCGGAAATTTCAACTGGTAAAACGGGCAGCAGCCAGGTTACTAACTGGTGCGACTTACAGGGAGCAGTCAACCCCCCTGTTTAAGGAGCTACATTGGCCTCCGTTCATCTTCTGGTCCCAATTCAAGGTGCAGGTTCTTACCTACAAAGCCCTGAACGGTTTTGGACCTGCCTATCTATGTGACCGCATTTCTGTGTACTAACCCACACGATCTCTTCGATAATGCGGAGAGGCCCTGCTCGTGCTCCCGCCTCCCTCGCAGGCGCAATTGGTGGGGATGAGGGAGAGGGCCTACTCGGTGGTGGCCCCCCAACTCTGGAACTCACTTCCAAAGGATATCAGGCATGCCCCAACATTGGCAGTCTTTAAGAGGAGCCTGAAAACGTGGCTATTCCAATGTGCCTTCCCGGAATAAAAGAAGAATTCCCAGCAAAATGTCCTTACAAATGCACTTTAACCATTGGGTTGCGTTGGACTGTATCCCTCACTTTTTTAAAAAAAACCTCCTACGAGACATATCCTATCTTGTCATACCCAGCATTTTTTTTTAATTTTAAATCATTACATCTGGCCTGGCCATACGTTTTTAAATCCTGTGTGTTATTGTTATATGTTATTTATATTACTTTGTATTGTTGTTATTGTTTTTTTGTTGGGATGTGTTGTTGGGCTTGGCCTCATGGAAGCCACTCCGAGTCCCTTGGGGAGATGGTAGTGGGGTATAAATAAAGTTTATTATTATTATTATTATTATTATTATTATTATTATTATTATTATTACTTTGAGCACTGTAGTGTCATATCCTCCCCTCTGTCTTATTTTCCAGGATGCTTTAATACTCCTTATCCTTGGACAGTTTTTTGTGAATCTTAACCTCTTCTGGATGTTCTAATAAATGGATAAATTTACTCAGATTATCTGACTCCCTATTATTGGGACACTTGAGTCACAAGAAAGAAAGGAAGTGAAGGTGACTTTGTTGCACAAAAGGATCTGTGTTGCTTTCCTTTTACACATGTGTCTCTATGTGACACATACTTAGCAAATCTCATTTCCTGGCTTTGTGGATCTGCTTGCATTGCTTAATAGTGCTGTTCAGAAAACACTAAAGTCTGAGTTTCTTCCTGTTTCCAACCACCACCCCACTGCAGTTTTAATGATTAGCATGTCCAGTGCCAGTAGGCAGGGTTTGTTGAGTCAGTATTTAGCTGTTGCTTTGGCCTCCTGCTTGCCCTGTGTTAGAGATTAAACTTGTGCTCCCACTGACCCACAAATGAAAGATGGAGTTGAATAGGCTTTGGCTTGTGGATATTTTGGCAGTGGGACTATACATACAATATACAGATATATATGCCTCACCACCATCACTAGTCTAATATATGAATTGTGGACACCTTAAGTGGCTTCTGAAATTTTGTTCAATTATGTGGTTTGTTCCATATGTCATTTTGTTACAGTAGCCATGCATTTTCCTTACCAGCTCTTCACTCATGTTGCATAAATCCATCTGTTTATCACAGACTGCTCTGATTGGGGAGAGAGAGACAGATGCTGCCCTAAATCTCTGGGATTAAACTCCCAGCAACAAAGAAGATTAGGGTATTACACTAGCATCTTCAATGGGAAATCCCGCTGGTTCCTGAGCTCAGGCTTTTCCATAGAAAGGATTCTTCAATATAATATTCCTGTCATAAAATTTTGAGTGGTGAGGAACTATGAGGCCTTCATGCCCACCCTCTATTTCTCAGAGCAGAATTATTGTATCTGAAGCATCTCTGCCAGTTACATGTCCATTTTATACTTCAGTATCTCTAATGAAATAGTCTGTTCAGCTACTAGACAGCTTTTACCTTAAGAAAGTGATAGGTAGTAATCTTTCCTTTGGGATTAGTGCCTGCACTCCTACAGTAAGTTACGTATCTCTTAGAGTGGAGTAGTAGACCTAGTTTTCTGTGAGTTTAGGTTCTGCTCTGAGACAGAATTTTAAACATACTAGAGAAATAAGCCATAGTCTTGTTTTAGCTTAAAGGCTAGTAAATTTATTCTGGCATTCCACTCCATCATATTTGAGGATTTACTATACTACAAATTGTTATGTCAACAATCCAAATAATGTTTGTCCAAATAACAGCTAACAGCTATGGTTGAGCAGCATCCAAATATGATGGCAAACTGTGCTGTTATAAGGATACCGGCTTTCTTCCTTTCTCACAACACTCCTGAGTATTCAAGAACTACCACTGCACAGGTTTGTGCTTAACCTTCTTCCCAACCCCACCACATAGAAGCATTTGGATCACTTCTTTTTTACTACAAGAAATTTAAGATGCTAGAAAAATACAGGAACAATGCAGTGGTGGTTTCACAGTCACTTTAAAAGGTTAGGTGGATTTGCGGAATGCCTTAACAGCGATATGTGAATGTTGAATGACAGTGTGGTACTTAATTTAGGTAATATTCCCCTGCTCTCGTGTTACAATTACAGTGCTCAAGTTTTTGAAACAGCTATAAAAAAATCAAATGACTGCAAGACTATTAAGAATCAGGAACAAAATCTTGGAAATAATGAAATCAAACTGAAAATTATTATTTCTGTATCTCAGATATTTATCAGAACAAAACATTTTGGCCAAATGATATAAATTGGAGGGGGGGGGGGGTTGGTATGCAAGCATTGTAATTATTCTCTTTAAACTTGTTGCTCAATACAAGAATAATATATTTTAAAGCACCAATGCTAAAGAGTGGTATTTTACAACGAATATACAGTAGTCCTATGGCTTAGATTATATTGGACATCAGATACTGTCTCCCAAAGCCTTACCTTCTCTCTCAGAGAGAAGGATGGAGGATTGTGCTTCTCTGCATAGAAAAAAAAAGAACTTTATTGTCAATGTATTGTCAATTTATTGTCATTTGGAAAACTGGCTCCTTTAGTTTCCAGCCAGGCCCAAACCAGCATACTTACAACCCATTCTTCCGATGATAAAGGAAACAAACTGACAGATCTGGAGGCCTGGTTCATTCAGACACTGACTGAGTTATGCATTAGCTTCATGTGACTATATATATATATATTTAAAAAATCTACTTTGTGTTGATGCATCTAGAATATGTGTTCATACAGAAATAAAGATCCTGTGACCATCCATCCAACAACATTCAATAATCATTTTTCTAATACAAAATTAATATAGTTTAATACATCTAAGCTGCAAAGGAGCTACCATATGGTGAAAGGACTCCTGAATTGTAATACCATATATTAAAAGGATGAAAATGGCTAGAAAAGGGGCAACTGATAACTGTTGAATTGTTTTAAGTATGGTATTGTAGATGTAGTTTCTTTCCTTTTCATATTTGATTGGAAAAATATTTTGTATCTGGTCTTTCATGGCAAGTCTGATGCAATAACACATACTCATTATTTATACCTGGTCAAATCTGTCCCTTTAAAGAGAAATATTCATTAGCAGTGACATATTCCCACATATTGTTCCATTAGTCATTTCAGTCTTGTGGATAAAATTTTTGTAGTTGCCTAGTTTGTTTGAAGCAGACTATTTCTGTGCTTTCCCCCTTTTAAATATTTGCACGTATTTACCACACTTCTCATGTGGGATGCTGTTCTTAAGATGGATTTTCTAGTCAGACTAGCTGGACTTGTTTCTCTTTTCTTGTCACACTGTGTTCCTTGATATGTTGGGTTAAAGCAGCTTTTTGTTTCTCCAAGATTCACAGTCTTATAAAGCATGTACACATAGTATGTATAGTCCAAGCAAGTCAAAGTTGCTAGTGGTATTTTCCCATTCACATAAACATTTTCATACCCAACCATACTGTGTATGCTTAGTAGAGAGATAACGGCCATATAAAACTTCTGAGCTGTAGATACCAATGATACAAGTGACTTCATTAATTACATTACATGCCAGAAAGGCTGCTTCATCTCATATGAGCCTCATCATGAGAGACCATATTTTATATCCTGCCACTAGTAGGGGCTGGGTTAGTGAATATACAAGATAGAGCATTCTGTAGGCACAGCCTGGTTTTGGAATTCTCTTCCTAGGGAAGTCAGATTAACTCTACCTTTGTCATGTTTGTATCCTTCTGAGACGCCTCGCGGGAATGGGTCTTGGAGGAACTGTTTTACAGTGGCTCCACTCATTCCTCGAGGGTCGGTATCAGAAGGTGTTACTGGGAGACTCCTGTTCAACCCCACAACCTTTGTCTTGTGGGGTTCCTCAGGGCTCAATATTGTCTCCCATGTTGTTTAACATCTACATGAAGCCGCTGGATGAGATCATCCGGAGTTTCGGAGTGCGATGTCATCTGTACGCGGATGATGTCCAACTCTGTCACTCCTTTCCACCTGCTACTAAGGAGGCTGTCGAGGTCCTGAACCGGTGCTTGGCCGCTGTGACGGTCTGGATGGGGGCGAACAAATTGAAATTGAATCCAGACAAGACAGAGGTACTCCTGGTCAGTCGCAAGGCTGAACAGGGTATAGGGTTACAGCCTGTGTTGGATGGGGTCGCACTCCCCCTGAAGACGCAGGTTCGCAGTTTGGGTGTGATCCTGGACTCATCGCTGAGCCTGGAGCCCCAGGTTTCGGCGGTGACCAGGGGAGCATTCGCACAGTTAAAACTCGTGCGCCAACTGCGCCCGTACCTTGGGAAGTCTGACTTGGCCACGGTAGTCCACGCTCTGGTTACATCCCGTTTGGACTACTGCAACGCTCTCTACGTGGGGTTGCCTTTGAAGACGGCCCGGAAGCTCCAACTAGTCCAACGTTCGGCAGCCATGATACTAACGGGAGCGGAGCGCAGGGAGCATACAACTCCTCTGCTGCACCAGCTCCACTGGCTGCCGATCTGCTACCGGGCTCAATTCAAAGTGCTGGCGTTGGCCTTTAAAGCCCTAAACGGTTCTGGCCCAACTTACCTATCCGAACGTATCTCGGCCTATCAGCCCGCCAGGACCCTAAGATCTTCTGGGGAGGCCCTGCTCTCTATCCCGCCTGCTTCACAGGTGCGGCTGGCGGGTACGAGAGACAGGGCCTTTTCTGTGGTGGCCCCGTGGCTATGGAACGCCCTGCCCTTGGAGGTAAGATCAGCCCCTTCATTGATGATATTCCGAAGAAGATTGAAGACCTGGATGTTTAAGCAGGCATTTGGTTAACCCAATGCAATGAATGGTAACTGACTAAAGGACTGGCAACATGGATGACGAACTGGATCACGTTTTTAGTTGAGAGTCGAACTGGATTGGTATTGATGTATGAATTGTGTTTTTATGTTTTTTATGTTTTTTATGCTTTTAACTGTATACTGTTGATTGTTATATTATGTTGTAAACCGCGTTGAGTCGCCGGCTAGGCTGAGAAACGGCGGTATATAAATATAGCAAATAAATAAATAAATATTTTGTTAGGTCTTTGATTAATTGTAATTTTGTTCTCTGGCTTGTCTTAAGAAAGTTTAGTCTCTACTTTTTTTGCAGTTTTGGTTTGGTCTTTTTTTTTAATTGTTGTATATATTGCTTTAAGTGCCCTGGTAGCATTATACATGATAAGAAATCATATTTTATTGTGGAGGGTTTTTTATGACCTTTGAAGTCTTTTTACACATTTATCTCAGTAATTCTTAGAGTAGTCCACTAAGTTGGACCAATAATGTTGTTATCATCATGAAGATTGGTGAGGGAAGCTCACAGAAAAGTGGCTTGATTAAATCTGGAAAATGGCTAGCACTGCAGCTAAGAAAGGAACAATGCTGTTCACCCATCACAAAAATAATATCTGGCAAACATATACATCACAAAACAACCAAAATCAAAAAAATATTTGAACAATTCTACACAAACATATAAAAATAAAACAGTTGGCAAGAAGGAAATCAAAAGGTATTTGGATGGATTAAAGATTACCAAATTCACCGAAGAAGATAAAAGAAGCCTGAACCAAACATTCAGCATAGTAGAAATAGAAGAGGCAATTCAATCGCCTAAAGTCAATAAAGCTCTGGGGCCTGATGGTCTTACAGGAAAATGTTATAAAGTATTTCAGAAGAACCCAATTACACCTCTATAAGCTATTATGAACTTGCTAAAAGAAATACCTGAAACATGGAAAGAGGCATACATAACATTAATTCAAAGGAAGATCAAGATCCCCCTACTACCAAAGAATTACCGACCTAGCTCACTTCTGAATGGATTATAAACTTTTTATGGCCATCTTGACCAACAGACTGAAAAATTTCTTAAAGAGGACAATCTCAAATGATCAAACTGGCTTTTTGCCAAACAGACACACCAAACAAAATACAATTGACATAATTGAACTATTTGATAAATACCGTAGCATGAAACTAGCGCTATTTTTAGACATAGAAAAAGTGTTTGATAGCTTAAATTGGGACTTCATGTTAGAAGTCTTACGAGCACAGAATAGGGGAGATCAATGTATAAAAGCAACAAATCTATATACAAAGACCAACATGCATATTTGATCATTAATGGAGAGAAAACGCAAAACACAAAGAATTGAAATGAGACACTGTTCAAGACAAGGCTGTTCATTATCACCACTCCTGTTCATCATGTGCATAGTAATGCTTATAAAACAAATAAATGGGAACAGGGAGATAAAGGATGTTCAGGTTGCAGGAAAAGACTATAAATTCCGAGCCTTTCTGATGATAGTGTGTTAATCTTAGAAAACCCCACTGACTCGATGGAAGAATTAAATAACATATTGACAAATCTCTTGGATATAGCTGGACTAAAGTTCAACAAAAAGAAAAGGCAATTCTTAACTAAGAATTTGACAGAATTGAGAAAGCAAGAACTAAAGAAAAAGACAGCATATAATATTGTACAGAAAGTCAAATACCTAGGAATATTTATTACAAAAAAGATTCAGAGCTACTTAAAAATAACTACAAAAGGGTATGGAGAGAGATAAGAAAAGAACTAGAGAAATGGGATAAGCAAGGGCTCTCCCTATTAGGAAAGATATCATCTATCAAAATGTTGACACTATTAAAAATATTATTTTTGGTTCAAAACATACCAATCATCAACATTGAAAATATTTTCAAAGTTTGGCAAAAAAAAAATCATCTCAAAATTTATCTGGACCAAGAAAAAACCAAGAGTAAAACTAAAGATACTCAATGATGATAAAACTAGAGGCGGCTTAGCCCCCTCAAATCTACAGCTTTATTTTCATGCAAGTTGTCTGGACTGGCTCGAAGAATGGGTGACCCTGGAAGACAATGAGCTATTAGAGTTAGAAGGTATAAATCTCCCTTTTGGATGGCATGCATATTTGGATATACTAAAGGAGAAATCAGCAGGCATATTCAATGACCACTTTATACAGAGGCCAATTTTAAACACCTGGAATAGATAAAAAAAAGAATTTACACAAATACCCCGGGGTGGATATCTCCACACAAGACATATTACAAAAGAGAGAATACTCTACAGGAGAAATGGCTAGCCTACAGGGAGCTGATCTAGACAGATTAAGATTGGTTGATATTTCTTGCTATCATTATCCATAGCTAAGAATGAGTTTGGGTATGGGTGTTATTAGGTCACCTAATACCTATTAGTTATTTGATTAATAGACCAGTTATTAACTTGAAATAATTACCTAGATCATGTGATTTTAATATTTTTATTAGGTGTTTTTAATGTTTATACTTCATGTTTAAATGTCCTATTATCTTAAGGTGAAATTGTCCTATTGCATTTTATGCTTAGTCATATGCTATTTGATTTATGATTTGGTTTATGTATGTAAGGCATTGAATTTTGCCATTATTTTTTGTAAACCGCTTTGAGTCCACCCAGGGGTGAGAAAAGCAGTATATAAATACTGTAAATAAACAAATAAATACAAATCTCAATAGGTATCTCTCTTCTTTGCTGTTTAAGATCTTAGCACTGTAGTAAAGCTATTGATCAATTTCTTTTTATATGCCTAGGCCTGAAAACTATTTTAGCTTGCTGGACCCATCTCTGAAAAGGTAGTAGTATTGCCAAACTATGCCAGTGAAGATTTAGTTATGTTTTTCTGCCTTGACTGCATTTAAACTGCAACTGCTCCTAGAAATATCCTCCACTTCTTTCGAAGCTATAGGATGGGCAGAGCAGCTTCAAACCATTTACTAACCGCTCTGGCCGTCAGTTGGCCTACACACTAGCTGTCTGCCAGAGTTGGTTGGCAACAGGGCCTAGGCTTTCTTCACTTTCCCCAAAATTACGGGGTGAGGTGGGAAAGCAGCAGTGATTGCCTGCTAACTGCCCTCAATATCCTAGCAGCATCAAGGTTCCGTAAGTGGTTGGTAAAGGAGATCGCTGTTATTTTTCTCCCCTGAAGCCTTAGGGTGTTGCAAGTACATTTACACAGCAGCCGCAGGCCTCGGGGCTGCTTGGCAGCTGCTAAGGTAATCACTTGTTTTTCTTCCTCCCAAAGTCCAAGGCTGTAGCATGAATATGGCAATGTCAGAGCACAGGACAGGGTGGGGCAGCAAAGCTGTGAATAATCAAATCCACGAATCCCAAACCTGTAAATGTGGAAAGCCAAATTTACTGTGATTGTAAAAGGAGTAGTATATAAATAGTAGTGTAATTTCAGCTTATACACTGAAATGTCTTCTTATTGGAAATGAAAACATATTTTCACTAGGAGACTTAGGTATTGTCCAATGGAGCTGAACATTGATGGTTTTCATTCTCTCATTTTGGAGACAGAATGAGAAGGGCATTGGGTTTGATAGAGATATAATCTTAAACTTGTATTGTCAAAGGCTTTCATGGCCGGAATCACTGTGTTGTAGGTTGTTTCGGGCTATATGGCCATGTTTTAGAGGCATTTTCTCCTGACGTTTCGCCTGCATCTATGGCAAGCATCCTCAGAGGACACAGAACCCCAATGATCAACAGAAAATACTGGAGGGGGCTGGGAAGAATTGACAATGATTTACAGAAGGTGTAGTTCACCTACAAATGGAGAGCACTGTTGAACGACTGTGCATTTGGACCCAACTTGGCACAAATACTCAATATGCCCAAATTTGAACACTGATGGAATTTGAGGAAAACAGATCTTGCGAGGTCTTGCGGGCAGCCCTCCGCCTGGCCCACGTGCCCCTCCGAGTTCGGAAAGGCGCGTGGGCCAGGCAGAAAGGCTGACCACACGGCAGCCATTTTGGAGGGGGCGGGGCCAACCAAGGCAGCTTTGCAACCCCCCGAAAAAGGGCTAACGACCCTCTTGTGGGTCGCGACTCCCAGGTTGAGAACCACTGATATAGAGATTTAAATGCTACTATTGTTTTCCTGTTAGAGTTTGGAGTAATGCTAGCAATTTGCAATGGCATCGGCAGAGTATACATCAGTAGATTCCTGGATATAAAATAGAGTAGATTTCTTTAGAACAAGAGTAAATGTTCTAAATACGACTTTTTCACTCTTTGCCCTGGTGGAGAAATCATATCAGTTTGCCATTCCTATGTTGTATAATGCTAGATTAAAATTACTGTCGTACTTATAAACTTGCCTGACTGGTGTAGTTCTATATTTATTGTCCATCCAGATTTTTTAATATCCTAGGTTGTTGTTTTTTTCAGTTATAGGAAACAAAGTGGCTTACAGTGTTAAGACAAAAGACTGTGTAAACAGTATGTGGTAAATGTTTAAGCTTTAAAAGCAGAAAACAGTCGTTAAATATTTTTAAACAGTTTATATATTTGTTTAGATCTCTATAGGGTTCAAATTTAGACTATCCAGGCTAGTTAAGTGTGCAATGGGTAGATTCACAAATCACCTAAACTAAAATTCTTCAAAATTCGACATTCTGTGTTGAATTAACAAGATCTCTGTGTTTGAACATGACAAATATGCTGAAAACAAAGTACTGGATGTACTTGAGTATTACTTTAATTTAAAAAACAAAACATTGATCTTGAAAGCCTAGATTGGCTTATACATGGGTCAGTGCTAAAATAAGGATCCAGACTAAAGGTGGTGGCAAGAGGTAAAGACCAGAAGCTCTCACCCCATTGCCCCTGCCTTGCTCAAAGTGTAGAAAGGCAGCCCTCCCTTCTTCCTTTTTTCGCACCTGAGTAGTATTCAGCAGCATTGTAGGAATCTGAGAAGTACATTGTAAACCTTCTCCCCTATTTTGGGCACTCAATGGTGGTGGCTGCCACTTTTAATAGGGGCCACCAGGCTTTTACAGTATGAGTTTCTTACCTCTGCCCCTTGTCACTGCCCTTGTGCTGGATCCCAAATAGGGACAGGTGGCTTTTCTTGCTTTTTCTCTCCCCGGTTATAATTTCTCCTCATGTATGTTCCTTTCCTTGTTTCTGTTTAGATGTAGATTTTTGAAAATCAAAAATGCAGTTTAAAATTCGTTGTAACCCCTCAAAGAAACACATCATTTCCTTCTCTTTATCTTTTACCAGACATGTCCCCTTTTCTAAAAGGAAAGAAAAAATTGTTTGTTTTGTGTGCCAAAATGTTACCCTTGACTTGTCTGTGGGTCATACCAAAATGCCGTCAAATTATACACAAGTAAATACAGTAATGTGCACAAATATAATTTTCATTGTGTCCAGTGGAGCACCTGTTGAATATGTTAACATCAGCTCCTCCCCTCCTCAATAAGATGCTTAAATATAACAGAAGCTTTGTCCAGTATTCTTCACATCCATACTCTCATGCTTTCCACTTCATTTTCATTCACTCTGAGGTTCTGTAAAAATAGATACAGTAGTGACTACTGGGGGCACTTTCATTTTCATTCAGAGCATATTGAGAGACAGCTATGTGTTGCTTTTCCCCCGCTTTCTAATGCTTTGTCTTTATTTAGATGGAAAGATCTCCAAGTCTTTATTTGATGCAGAAACAAAATATAGTTAATGCAACTGGAAAGATTGCTGGCTTTGTTTTAGCTTACTTTTTCTTTGTTTGTGCAGGTGCCCGGGGCTCAGTTTCTACATCTCTCCAATCATACCCATTTACAATGCTGTGGTTTTTCTCTTTGTACTGGCCAACTTCAGTATGGCTACCTTCATGGATCCAGGCATATTTCCTCGAGGTGAGAACTATTCCTGCCCAGGAAGCATCTTTTAAGGCATTGATAATCTGGAAAGGTTTTGGCTGAGGATGTCTGGCTCAATTTTCTTGTTGAGGGTATAAGTTTTCTTGATTCTGTTGTCGAAGGCTTTCATGGCCGTAATCACTGGGTTGCTGTTAGTTTTCCATACTGTATGGCCATGTTCCAGAAGCATTCCCTCCTGACATTTCATCCACATCTATGGCAGACCTCAAAACCTCTGAGGATACCTGTCATAGATGTGGGTGAAACGTCAAGAGATAAAGCTTCTGGAACATGGCTATATAGCAAAACTCACAGCAAAACTCACAGCACACCAGTTTCTTGATTCTGTTGACCAGCTCAAGAGGGTTTAAAACAATTTTTGAAATGAATTGTGTGGTGAGAGCATTTGGATCAAGATACTGTTGGCAGTACTAAAAAGGGTGTGGTGGTAGCAGTGGGAAGGGAATTCTTTGTTGCTGTCCAGAAATAAAAATGCCAGCTTCTGATCAGCCTGTTTCCCCATTGTCTGCATTCCAGGTGGATCCATTGAAGCTAAAGGCATTTTGAGAAAGCTGCCTAGAAAATTGCAGGCAATTACAATCTTCCATGGCAGTCTTCTAGAGTGTCCTTACTTCAAAAACAGTCTGTTCAGGAGCTGGGAGTGTACCCTCTCACTTTTCATTTGATTCTGCTGTGCAACTCTGAAAAAAATGTTTATGCCAATGTAGCAAACTGTTACAAAAGAATAGGATCCCTGCCTTTGACTCTGTTTCTTCACTGAGGAAGGAAAGCAATAATTGAGAGTCTAGCACATATGTGTGGATCCATGTTGAGGAAGGCCATTTTAAAACTTTTTCTTAAGGCAACATGGATAAAGCTTAATCGAATGCTTTTGAAACGAAGTGGTCTGGCTGCATTAAATTTCAATGTAAGGAGAAGATGAGATGAGGATAAGGAAGATGAAAGCTACTGCAGTGTTTGGGCTGAATGGAGAATAATCCGTAATTATAAACCTACTGTAAAAGCCAACCCAAACTGTGTTCTTTTCAGAAGAAGTAAGAAATTATATCCATCATGTTTCATTTTGTAATTATTATGACTTAAGCACTTCCAAAACTCCAACACAGAATTAGGGAGAAAGCCCTATCTTCTTCTATAACTTCAGTTGGTGCAAAGGTTTCTCTCCATCCTGCTGAGCTTGAGAGAAAATCAAAAAGCACTTTGACATTTTGCTCCTATTTTTATTTTTATTTTATTTATTTTTTTGGCTTTCCCAAGGCCAAATACAGTCCCTTCCCACATTTTCTCCAAGCTCGGAAGAATAGAGGAGAATCTTGCTAAATTACAATAGCACATACTAGAGGCAACCTTAGTGAACCTGGGGAGTGGAGGCGGGGGATTGTTGAGCTTAGGAGAACACTGCTTCATTGATATTATTTTCCTCTACTTTAGCTGAAGAAGATGAGGATAAGGAAGATGACTTCCGAGCTCCACTCTACAAGACAGTGGAGATAAAGGGTATTCAGGTGCGCATGAAATGGTGTGCAACATGCCGCTTCTACCGACCCCCACGCTGTTCCCATTGCAGTGTCTGTGATAACTGCGTAGAGGTGAGAAACTGGGGGGAATGGTAAACATTGCATCTTAGACTATACCTATCACACCACCACTGGTGTTATTAACAGTTTAGATGAAACAAAATATGAGAGCAACAACAAGGAAATTAACTGTCTATAGAATTTTACAGTATAAATGCTACAGATGAGAAAACCGAAAACGTTCTAATCTTGAATTTAAATGACAGGCTTTTTTTTCAGACTTGAAGCATTGTAAGGTGTATCTGAAGCAGTGATGTACTATCTCAAATTACACACTGGAAGGAAAGGCAGGATATAAATAAAATGTAACACAACAATAATTCTTTGGTATATACCTCTGCAATCTAACATTAAAAACTGAAATGAGCCGTTGAGGTTTCTTGTGCCTGTTCCTGTCGTGACTGGCAGGCTTGGAGAAGAATGGGAGGTTATGTGGTTATTACAGGACCTTGCATGCAAAGAAGTTTGAGTTTTACAAGTATCTACATAAGTCTCGTTATGGAGAGAAAAAATGGGATATAAACATAATAATAATAATAATAATAATAATAATAATAATAATCTGTGTCTCTTCCTGCTTGGTGTATAACTGTACAATGCATTACAGTTAATATACTTTTAAAAGGGAGGAGTCCTCACAAGGCTTAAGTAGCCGGTTTACAGTTTTCTGTAGTCTACTCCTTGACCACAGTCTTCCTGCATACCCTTGCAAAAATAAGTTGCATCTTGGTTTCTCTGGGATTATAAATTTTTGTTGAAATCTAGTGTGCTGGAGATGGGACTAGTTGTGTAAATACTGTAACTGGACTGGAACATTTTTTCTAGAAACAGAAGTTTTTTTAAAAAATTTGTTCTTTTATGTTCTTATTGATAGGAGTTTGACCATCACTGTCCCTGGGTCAACAACTGCATTGGGCGACGCAATTACCGCTATTTCTTCCTCTTCCTGCTCTCACTTACTGCACATATCATGGGCGTATTTGGTTTTGGCTTGTTGTATGTTCTGTATCAAGTAGAGGAGCTCTCTGGAATCCGCATGGCTGTGACGTATCCTTCCTTTATGAGGAATTCCTTATGAAAAATAGTAATCCTGGTGTTCCGCTGGAACAGTGATTGTGGGTATGTGGCTGGGAAATGAATCCCCAAATAAGAATTGCATGATGATCTTTGAGTATTTTTTCCCCTTGACTTTGTTGGCAGCATGGCGGTGATGTGTGTGGCTGGCTTGTTTTTCATTCCTGTAGCTGGCCTTACAGGATTCCATGTGGTACTGGTCGCCCGAGGGCGCACTACCAATGAACAGGTATGCACTATATCTCTCTGTTAATTTCTTTCTTTGTTGCATTGTATGCTGGTTCCCCTGACCAATCTTCTGCCATTGCAGGTCACAGGCAAATTTCGGGGTGGGGTAAACCCATTCACCAATGGTTGCTGTAAGAATGTCAGCCGTGTTCTCTGTAGTTCTCCAGCCCCCAGGTAAGTTCTTCCATGTGAATGTTTCTGTAGGAAGGTGATAATAATAGCTGACAGCCAGATCTGGCCTTAGAATATTGATATGTGACACAGTAGCTATAATATTCTCTTGCCCTTTATAGACTGCAATTAAGAAAGGGAATGATAGCAGTTCTCCAGATAAGTGGAGAAAACACTAATTAATTGTGTATATAGACTACTGACTGGACTCTGTCTTCTTTGAAGGAGCCTCTGATTTCTTTAAAAGTAATAATCGGCCCTTATGCAGGCCTATTATTTCCCACAGCTTTGCTCACCTCAGATGAGCTAACATTTGATCACCTTTGGTAATAAGTTATTACCCGTCTAGCATGCATCTTTTTTAGAGAGGAAAGGGCTTGTATGTTATATACTGTATAGTGATGCACAAAGCTCATTAGCCACAATTGAATTCTGATGCCCTTTTACATTGATACACCTTTTGTGCCATATACATGTATACTGTGCCACAGAGCATCAAATACTGCCTCTAATACAATTCTGTAAAAACCGTTAGATCTTTTGAAGGATTGCCGTAGTCTGAAATGGTAATAGCTTTCCTTTATAGCACGGTTTTGCTTTCCATATAGCCATTCATAGATATTTAATGTGTTTTTGCCACTTGTGTGGATTGTGTAGATAAAAGCAACATGAAATTTTACTTTTTTTTAATTTCCAGTTGCTTGAATTCTGGTTACTATGAATATAGTGCACTAAAGGGTATAGGGGATAAATATTATTTCCTGTTTTTAATCTTGATTTCACTTTCAAAGAAGGCAATTTAGCCTCTTTCTTTACTCAATCTGGGATGTATCTATTCTATGGAAATACAAGACATTTTTTTAAGAATTCTGTTGATGTCATTTGAAAAACATTTAGCAGTTGCTACATTTAGGGAAATACATGTTCTCTAAGATTTAGTCACTTGCATTACTTCTTTTCTTCCTTCTTTCCTTCTTTTGTTATTACATGAGAGCGTGGTGATATGTCCACTTGTATAAAATACAAAGCTGAGGGAAAGATGCATTCTGTCCTACACAGAGAGCCACAAGAGCATGTGTCACATATGATATTAGGATTTTATCATACAGTATGTGGGAATCATGGGGACAATACATCTTGGAGAATAATGCATGGGAAGTCAATCCCTTCTCTGGTGGCAATTTTTTGCAGTTCTTTGAATACAAAGAAGTCAGGGCCTCAAATCCTTCCTCTATTTTGTTGAAATGTGTAAACATAATTAGGTCACATTGTGTTTGCAAGAAGGATGCTTTTTCATCTTTCTTGATTTTAGTCTATGGGTGTTTTATTTTCGTCTGGTATTTTGCTAGGTATCTTGGGCGGCCAAAGACAGAGCAGACTGTATTAGTGAGGCCACCATTCCTGCGACCAGAAATATCAGATGGGCAGATTGCTGTAAAGATAATGGACAATGGTATCCAGGCTGAACTGACAAGAACAAAGGTGAGAAGGATATGAAGGTGCTGCCCACGCAGTGGCCTTCTCAAAACTTTGCTGCTGTGTACGTGAGTAGGAACTTGGACATTCTACCTGCATGTTATTGCTCCTTATTTTCGATTTTCCCCATTAAATGAAGGTCTGCTTCCCTCCCATGTAGCCCCTGCTGCATGAGAGTTGTTCCCTTTGTATTTTTGATAATCTGACTTACCCTTTCCCTTTTCATCCAGTAACCGAGACATGCACAGTCTACGACTGCCCTTCCAGAAATGCTAGATAGCTGCAGGTCCTTCTAATCACTTGTGAGCTTTTATTGACCTGGGGACAATGTTCAGGACTTTGAGTCCTGCCTCATTCTTCTGATTACTCCTCTGCCCTTTGTCTCTGCAGTCCAAAGGAAGTCTTGAAGTGATGGAGAGCCAATCTGCTGATGCTGAGCCACCACCCCCACCTAAACCAGACCTCAGCCGCTACACAGGTCTGAGGACGCATTTAACCCTGACCACCAATGAGGGTAAGAGGAGCATGCTAGGAAGACAAGGGACATAACCAACTCATTCAATGATCTAGTCCCCAGTTGCAGTATCCACTATCCAATAGAGATTCTGGTTGTTACTGAACCACTGACAAAATGCAATGGTTATTGTGTGGTATAACCATTAGGCCGCCTTTTACTGGTTACTGTTGGCCAAATATTAAGATGGAATTGCATTAGTTCACATGTCAGCATTGCTTTTCTAGCAAGGAGCAAATGTACTACTGGAACAAATACTGCATTGGTAGCTAGGTTGTTTGAATCTTAGAACTCTAGCTTTGGCTCTGGGTGAGACACAAAGATTGCTGAGGGCAGTCAGGATTTGGGGATTGACTGTACAGCTGCCTTCTTTTGTTTGTGGAAGGTGGAGTTTCTGAAGGAGGAAGGTCTCTATGATGTTCTGCTATCATAGAGATGATATGGAACAAAAATAATAAGGAAAAATACCCTCCTTTCCTGTTTTCAGGCAGTATGCCTGCTGCAATGTTCCAAGAAGACGCAGCACCTGGAAGTATATATGATGTGTCAAGATATTTTTACCACTTTTTTGGTTTTTGCCTTAGACTTTTCCAGTCAGTTTTAATACCGTCCATCCAGTAGTGCTCAAAATGGATAGCCACAGAAGTCAGGACTGGCGAGGCTTGCATGCAGAGACTGGAAGCTGCTTTGTGATCTCATTATTGGGGAAACGCTCCTCTTGTTCCATTTCACCTCCACCCAAGTTCTATATCTCTTAGCTGCTGACTGATTCTCTGACCTCCGTGGTGTTTCCACCTTCCATAGGCTCTTACCTGGCTCTCACGGATCAGTCATTTGCTGTATGTGGAACTTCAATTCAATGCTAAGAGGGAGATTTCTGGTACTTCCTGGGTGAAGCTGCAAGTGACTGTGTATCGCATTGCTTGTGAGTGCATGTGTGTATCTCCCTTTCTCTCTGCAGACAGCAGTTTGCTAGGCAAAGACAGCCCTCCAACTCCTACCATGTATAAGTACAGACCTGGTTATAGCAGCGGCAGCACTTCAGCTGCAATGCCTCACTCCACCAGCGCCAAGGTAATGAAACTCTGCTTTTTTAGTGTGAAGGGCAGGGGGTGGAGTGTCATGCAGGATAAGGAACTGGGAAGGGAATTCGCTTTAAGACCATACAATGCTCTAGCACTTTAATTTTATTTGACATGTATCTTCTCTAACAGGGAATGGGAGCCTTTAGAATCTTGCAGTATTGACTTTTTTGTATTTTACAATTATTTCCATCGGTTTTATATTATAACCTCTGGGCAGGTTACCATAAAATCAATTTTAAAAATTAAAATGTAAGAAAACAACATTTGACTATTTTCTAATAAGCAACACAGCATATTTTTAAAAGTTGACCTTAAAACTATATAAAATTGTATGCTGGTTCTACTGAGTGAAGTCATTAGGTCCCAAAGGCATTTGTTAAAAAGAAAAAAAAAACAGGTTTTAACTTAGCATCAAAATAGGACTAATGTCTGTGTCAGTTAGACCATTAAGGGATATTAGAAGCTTAAGGTCTATCAACTGGAGTCCATTGCAAAATAATGGCTCAGTTGGAGTTAAATTACTGAACTCCATGGTTATACACCACAATAGACATCAGCCTTGACAGACCTTAATTTTGCTGCTGGTACAGACTTAAAAGATAAGGCCCTTGCTGATTTACTATAAATCGCCCAGAGATATACTGGTAGATTTATATACCTTCTACCTCCTTATGTGGCTCTGGATAAGTGACAAATACAAAATGCTGGGGTCATGAAGCACAGCTTTCAGGTGTTTTTATTAAAGAGCTCTGATGATTTCTCAGTGGTCCCAAAAGGCATTCATTTTGAAGTCCTGCATGAGCTTTCCATTGGCCATTTCTATATTTTCTTCTTTCTTTCCATGGATGCTAGTCCTGGTTCTCCTGCTCCTTACTGTTTTCTGATATTGTATGAGTAACCGCATGCACAACCTTTTCTTTCCACTATTGCTTGCAATCTTGTGGTGAGAGCTAGCTTTCTCAAAGTCATGTACATCTGGTAAGCAGCTTTCTCAAAGTCATGTACATCTTAATAAGCACTTCTTAATGGAGGTCAGTATGTTAGTCTATTGAAGAAAAATCAACAAAGTGTACTGTGGCACCTTAAATGTGAACAGATTAGAAGTGCAATACTATATGTGTATACTCAAAAATAAGTTTAATTTAATTGAGTTCAGTGGAGTTTAAAAATAGATATGTATCACAGCCTACTTGTAGTAAAAATTTTCATGGAACAGAACCTACATAATTGGTTAATTGAAGAACTGTATCTCCTTTTATGAGCCCATTAGAACTCTTTAGATCAGGGGTCCTCAAACTTTTTGAACAGGGGGCCAGTTCACTGTCCCTCAGACTGCTGGAGGGCCGGACTATAGTTTACACGGGAATATTGTGAAACATTTGTTTTATATATTGTGAAACATTTATTTCTAATTACAAATAAATGAAAATTTGACTTCAAGCATGTTGTAGCATGGGTAACAGGTTTACTATAACAGCAGGAACCCATGAATATGTTTACTGATCAGCCTATTGGCCAAACTTTTTGGCCAATAGTTTGTGGCAGCCACACAGTTTCTGGATGAGAACTACTACTTTCAAAGTAAGGGCCGCACAATTAAACAGAAAATAACACTTTCAAACTAGGAACAGATTTCTGTTCTACAATTTAATATTACGTTTATTTATACACCACTTTTTGTCTCCACGAGGAGACTGTGGGCCGTTCCAGACGCCCTATACCTCAGGATCAACCCAGGTTTTCTGCTTTAAACTGGATTATATGAGTCTGCACTGCCAGATAATCTGGTATAAACAGAAAACCTAGGATCAGATCTAGAGATATAGAGCCTGTCTGAAAAGGCCCTTCCAAACAGCCATATAACCCAGAATATCAAGGCAGATAATCCACAATATCTGCTTTGAACTGCATTATCAGAGTCCATGTAAGCCAGTTAAGTGTGGATTTTATACAGCTGTGTGGAAAGGGCCAAAACAGCTTACATTTAAATACAATTTTAAATCTACAAATATATGAAACATTATAATAGAATTAAACATCACTACTATTCTTTAAAGCAGGCATGGGCCAGCTTGGGCCCTCCTTGTGTTTTGGACTTCAACTCCCACAATTCCTAACAGCCAGTAGTGGGAGCTGAAGTCCAAAACACAAGGAGGGCCCAAGCTGGCCCATGCCTGCTTTAAACATTCAATGGAAAGCTATCAAAACACATTCAAAGCTGAATAGGGAAAAGAGACCCTGACATTTGGGAATTAACAGGCTGCTATTGGTTCAGCCGCCCCTGCCAGGGGCCGGATAAAGGCCCCCGGCGGGCCGGATTCGGCCCCCGGGCCGTAGTTTGGGGACCCCTGCTTTAGATCATCTGGAGAGACCTTTCACTCAGCCCCACCAAATGAGCCCGAGAAAGTCCCACCACTTTCTCGGGCTCATTTGGTGGGAACAAGGAGTGGGTCTTCTTGGTGGCTGCTCCCAAACTTTGGAAGTTCCTTCCTAGGGAGGCCATGCTGTTTCTTTCCTTCCATCAGCATGTTAAAACATATTTTATGCTATCATGCTTTTAGAAACTGACTGGAGTGGGTTTTAATGCTGTGTGGTACTCTTTTTAAGGTTTGTATATAATATTTTAATGAATTTAATGTTCAGTGTTTCAACTTCACTAATTGTTGAACTGTTTTGAAATAACTCTTACATTTATACATTTACTGACACTTTTGTATAATTTTAAATTTTAAATCTGTGTTGCTTTTTACTGCTTTGAGTCCCAGTATTCTGAGAAAGGCGAGAAATAAATTAATAAAACAAACGTAGTGAAACAAACGTACAACAAAAAATTGTAGTGTATCCATTTATCTCTAGGAGTGCCTTGAAGTTCTAATAGGCCTAGACAAATTAAGATTTTAATTCTGTTTAGATGCAGAGGGAATAAGCCAAAATAGGGAAACAGTTTTTGTCTAACTTCCTAATATTCCATTCTCAGTTGCTTTTAGCCATTGACTAAACTGATAGAATCAGCCAATGTGCCCAAATTCTGGTTGATATATGCCTCTCTTTTATAGCTAGTCCCTTTTTAAAAATAAAACTCATGTTCCTTTTAAATCACAAATCTGCATCTGTCTGTGTGTCTAAGGAGTTCTCTTTAGTATATTGCAAACCCTAACCTATTTTCTGGTGCCCCAGTTTTACTTCCAAACAACCAAATACTCAACCACCTGTGTTCGCTATTACATACCCATCTACTAAGGAGAAATGTCTTTTCAGTAGCTATTTAGGAAGTTAAGAAACAAAAATTATTGAAAAAAACAACTCTTCATTACTTCATGTTACATGCATCAGTGTCCTGTTCTTTCTCAGAGAAGGCAGATATGGGATGATTCTGTTACTTAACTTGAAAATATCTCCATAAAGTAGGTTGAGCTGAAAGACTGGGCCAGTGTCAGCCAGGAACTTCATGGCTGAGAGAGAATTTGAAGTTATATCTCCAGGTTTAATACTTCAGTTGTTATACCACCTTGACTCTCAGTAAGGGTATTACTCCATTGTTTAACTTAAAAAATTGTATTATATGTTTTTGCAGAATTAAGGTTTCTTCATTAAGAAAGGGGGGGTGTATTAAGCATAGGTCCTTATCGATGGATGGTTTGAGGAAGCAAAATCTGCACTCAGTCTATCTGAATTATTACAATATGTACAGCAGAGAAGGCTTGCAAATGACTGTTTTACCTATCTTTCCCCCACTACAGCTAAGCCGGGGAGACAGCCTGAAAGAGCCAACCTCCATTGCTGAGAGCAGTCGAAACCCCAGCTACCGCTCTGAACCAAGTCTGGAGCCAGAGAGTTTTCGTTCTCCCACTTTTGGGAAGAGTTTCCATTTTGATCCACTTTCCAGTGGCTCGCGCTCCTCTAGCCTCAAGTCTGCTCAAGGCACAGGCTTTGAATTGGGCCACCTTCAGTCAATTCGCTCTGAAGGTACCACATCCACATCTTACAAGAGCTTGGTGAACCAGACACGCAATGGAAGCTTATCATACGACAGCCTTCTCACACCATCAGATAGCCCTGACTTTGAGTCAGTGCAGGCAGGCCCCGAGCCAGAACCCCCGATGGGTTACATGTCTCCTTTCTTATCTGCCCGAATTGCTCAACAACGAGAAGCTGACCTGCACAGTCGTTTCCCAAGCTCTGGCTCACCCAAGCACCAGCCCCCTCGCGATTCTTCACCTGTTCGCTATGACAATCTTTCACGCCACATTGTGGCCTCCATGCAGGAGCGGGAGAAGCTACTGCAACAGTCTCCCACACCTCCACCTCTGGCCAAAGAGGAGGATACAGGTCTGGGGGACTCAGGCATCCAGTCTACACCAGGCTCCAGCAATGCCCCACGTACCAGCTCCTCCTCGGACGATTCAAAGCGCTCCCCACTGGGCAAGAACCCCCTCACTCGCCCAGTGGCACCTCGTTTTGGCAAACCAGAACCATCACATATGCTCAGAGTACGCTCCTTGGGCTCACCAGACCAGCCTGCAGCCCCGCACTTGGGCAAATCTGTGTCTTACAGCCAAAAACAGTCATCCCAGGCCATCGTCCCAGAGACTGAGGAGGTGGCCTTGCAGCCTTTATTGGCACCAAAGTAAGTACAAGTGACACCTGCCTTGTGCTTTAAGTGTTCCTTGACTTGTCCAAGGGATGAACCACATTCAGTCCTGCCCCATCACTGTTCTGACTGAGGACCCTAAGGTAGTTTTGATTCCTGTGGCAGCATCTAGAAGGAATGGCTGGGGGGTGTTCTGCGAATAGTGCCTGCTCTCGTCTGCCCTGTCTTCCCTTTCCTCTTCCTTCCTGTCCTTCAGTGTGTGAACCATTTCCTCATATTGTTAATCCCATAGAACCACTTCCTTTTAGTGAGGTATGTGGATTTAAGCATCCTCACTTTCCCTGTATGTGTGAGATGGCCATTGACTTCCATACATGATCTCTGGATCCTCTGTGAAATGACTGCCTGGTTTTTACCTCATAGGTGAAAACACTATATATGAGATTGCTCTTTCTTCCCCTTTTGCTCAGTGTGTTCCTTTTCCATGCCCTGTTTCAGTGCACGTGAGAGATCCTCAATCTGCCATCAAGAAGGGGGCAGATAGTAAAATTAGCCTGTTCTTTTGAAGATGCTGGGAGCATGATCTCTTCTATTCCTTTCCCGGGGATTTTTCTTTTAATGCCATGCAGTTCCTTCCTTTTATCCCATCCAGAATGTGGTGTTTTGGGCAACTGTGTCTTTCTTTCTTAATAGCCATTTAGGTTCCCATCCTTCCTTAGAGAGGTGTGTGTTTGGCTACAACCTGTTCCTATTTTAAAATGTTTGTGGGGTCCTTCCAGTTTTTTGTGAGCTGTGAAGGTCCCCTGTCCTTCCACAAGCCAAGGCAGCTTCCCTTTCCATAACCCTATCAGAGTGTGAGACTTCCTTCACTTCCATTGCCATTGAATGAGTGGTCACTTCCTGACGCCCTTGTATCCTTCCTTTTTCCCAGAGACGAGGTGCAGATGAGACCCTCCTACAGCAAGTCCAATGGGCAGCCCAAGAGCCTGGGGTCAACCTCGCCCTCCCCTGGCCAGCCACCTCTCAGCAGTCCCACTCGTGGAGGAGTCAAGAAGGTCTCTGGAGTGGGTGGGACCACATATGAGATCTCAGTATGAGGAACTGATCTCCCCACTGTCAATTCCTCCTTGGCTGATGAGCAGGAGGCAAGAATTTGCTCAGCAAATGGTTGCCCCTTCAATGCATGGACATTTTTTATGAATCCAGTTTTTTGTGGGAGGCGGGGGGGTGGGGGGAGAGCAGAGCGGACAAATACCTTTTTAAACTAAACTGGGATTGGGAGAGTCCCTAAACACTACAGCAGGATCCCATCCTGGCTCACCTCCACCACCTCTACTCTTCCTCTCAACCAACCAAGAGACTGCAATTTGTAGCACACACTGCCGAGAAAGAAGGGGGAGAGGCTTGCTGCCAGCACTCTTCCATGGCAGGTGCTGGATGCAGCCTGCTCTGCTACTAACAAGACAGTCAATTGTGGACCTCGTGCAATCGCTCACCTAGTGCAGTAGGAGTGGATCATTTAAAAACATTTTTTATTATTGTTACGAATTCTATTTTTTCCTCTTCTGAGTTGCTGGGTGTGTGTATATATAAATATCTATAAATATATAAATATAAATATAAAAAAGAAATTATATATCTACCCACATTGAGGGAGACAGACCCAAGGCACGCTCTATTTGCTTGGCTTGAGGGAACTGTGTATAAATTGTATACGTTCAGGGGAGTCTTGGGGGGATATATTGGGTCAGCCACTTGATTTACTTTGAATGGATGAAATGGCCCTCAAATAATATGGAACCCCTGTGAGACCACTACTCCAAGACAGGTAGAGCTGAGGAAAAGCCATGCTGGCATTTGACCTGGCCGCATCGTGCCATAGCGAGCCATGAGTTTGGCTACTTGTTCCCAGCTCTGAATTGTGCATTCCAGGAAGGAGCATTCACAGGCACTGCCTTCCTCATCCCTGCCCCCTGGATTGAATTTTACTGGAAATCTTTCCCCATGAATACACCCTTCATTCCCAAAGGGCATCGAGGGTTTAGGAGAACCAAGGGAATAGTTGGTTTCCCAGGTTTGTACCTTCCAGGCTGACTTTTTGATGCTGTCTTAAGAAAAGAATTCCCAGCAACAGGACTGTATCTCTTGAAAACCAAGCAGAGTAGCATGTGCAGCACTGGTAGCAGTAAGTGCCCAACTACAGGGATGTCTGGGGTGCTGAGTGGAGAGTGTAGGGTGGCAGTGGTGTTGGAGCTGGGTCCCTCAGGAGGAAATATTACATATATTTAGAAAGCCCTCCCCAGGTGGTTCCCCTTGCCTCTTTTTTACAGGACTTTTATGAATTTCTCCATTTGATTTCTTGTGATGTCATGGTTCTTTATTCCCAAACTGGGCAAGAGAAAGAAGAGGAAAAATGCAAACAAACCAAAAAGCAATATTTTTCCATATGCCAAAAATTTCTCTCCACCCATAGACACCCATGAAAAAAATCAGAGCAACCCAGGAATTCAAGTCTCTACTGATTCTTTCTGTATGGCAATATGTTAACTGTGGTCTCCACTGAGCCACACTTTTATTTTTATTATGACTAGCCATTTTAAAATGAGGAATAAAAAATATAATGAGCCACTCCCCCCATGCTTGTGTATTTTTGTTGTATTAGCTGAGGGTGCAGTTCTGGTAGTTGTCCTTCATTGTTACAATATGCAGTAAGTTGGCAGGCAGCTTGAAGACATGTATACACACTATGAAATGGGTTCACTTGAGACACTACTGTTCCTGTCTTGAACTTCGTTTATTCTCTTGATCCTTATTGTCACTGCTAATTTCTCTTAACAGGTGAGCCACAAGTGCATCTGCTGTAATTCCAAGCCTTACTTATAGAGGAAACCATGAAAATTGTTTTAAAGGCACAATTGAAACAGTTTTATAAATTACATAGGCTTGTCTCATGCATTCTAGATGAATTTACCGCATGGTGTTATGGAAGTATGCCATGGTGAGGCACACAGTTCAGAAAAATCACAAGGCTGTCTGCAACAGTCAGAAGATTATTATTTATTTCGTATCAAAAGCATTGCATAAATTAGTATGGAACTGATAAAATAGAAGGTGTGGAGGCGGCTAAATATCTTTTGACCAAAAACAGGCAACAGCAACGGCATTGTCTGTAGCCTCCAACAATTCCTCCTCTGTACATGTGGCAGGGCACAATGGACAAGCATACAGATGTAGAGTTGTCTGTTCTGCTCCACAGTCACACAAGGTATGGGATTCTTTTAGGTAGTGCCATTTTGCCAAGTTGTCTTTTGATCTGCCTATTCCGCTTCTGAGTCTATTCAGGGACTTCCAGGTTGCCCATTCTTGGTTTGCCCCTGGAGGAAGACCCTCATGGGGGGCCATCCAGTTGGGATTTCCTGATTTAACTGCCCAGAGGGATAATGAAAAGCTAGCTATTCATAGAGTTCCCAAGATCACTTGACTTAGTGTTCATTATAAAGCAACCTGATGATTCCTATCCATAGGCTCTGGACTTAAGCCTTTTTGCAATCCGGTTAGTCAGCACAGGGAACTCCCTTTGCTTGCAGATTGCTTGCAGTAGGATTACAGCCAGCTTTCATAAGAGCGCTTATCTAGAGCTCAGTCTCTACCACCATGCTTAGCAGTGACTTGCTCGGCTCTGCCAGGTGACAAACAGGTGTTACAAGATACGTACAAGCAGGAGCATTGTAAATGTGGAGGTCTTGGGCCTTATAAAACCCTTGACCCTTTCGTCAGTAATAGCATCAATTTAGTATTAGTATTAACTATATTAAAATCATACTTTCAATCTAATTCAATTGCAGAAGGAAACAGATGTTTCATGACCTGCTTGAACCCACAGTTTTGAGTCCACCCTGCCCCCCGCCCCAAATCAAGTCTTGCAACAACCTGTTTTCTTGAAAGCCAAGGTGTCCAGAGGTAAGAATGGGGTTAAGTGCTAGGTCAGCAATCTGCCATAGTTTCACTTGGGACCTCAATCTTAACCTCAGATTTCCCTTTTTATGTGAGGTATAATGAGCTTTGTAAAAAAAAAAAAAACCAGACTATGAAACACTGGGATGAGGAAAAGTGCTACAAACAATATCGATAGCAATCACTACTAATTATTTGAATCTCACAATGAGCTGCCTGAAGATTGCTGTAAACTTGGCCTTGCATAGTTAAGTTGATGCCCAGAAAAAAATAACATGCCAATGTTGATCAAAAAAGTGATCAAAATATTGTATATTTTTAAAAGATAACATGAACAGCTGCTCCTGCCACTCAAAAAAAAGATGTTTTGCTTATTTGATAGAAGTTTGAGGAAAAACATAAGCAAACGATAAAAACATGTTTGCATAGCATGGATCCACTTGAAATTGAAGTGGCCATCCATACTTTCTGAAGAAGACAGTAATATGCATGGCAACTACAGTAGTCTCTCCCTTATCCAACCTTTGCTCATCCAACGTTCTGCATTAACCAATGCAGTCTGCCTCCTGCCCGGATCCACAGCTGTTTCAATACATTGCAATGTTTTGGTGCTAAATTTGTAGATGCAGTCATTACTACATAACGTTACCATGTATTGAACTGCCTTTTCTGTCGATTTGTTGTAAAACATGATGTTTTTGTGCTTAATTTGTAAAATCATAACACAATTTGACGTTTAATAGACCTTTCCTTAATCCCTTCTTATTATCAAACATTTTCGCTTATCCAACATTCTGCCGGCCTGTTTATGTTGGATAAGCAAGACCCTACTGTATACCCTGTAGTGGAAACTGGCAACTTGTAGCCTTTGAGATTTTTGTTACCACACCTCCCATAGGAGCTAGTGTGGTTTAGTGGTTTGCACGTTGGAATACAGTTCTGGAAAACCAGGGTCTGAACCCCCACTCAGCCAAGGAAATCCTTTGGCAAATCACACTCTTTCAGCTTCAGAGGAAGGCAAACCCCCTCTAACAAATCTGGCCAAGAAAACCCTGTGATAGTCATTGTAAGGCAGAAACTACTTGAATGCAAAAAACTGCCATAATTCCATAAAAATAGGTTATGCTAGCTAGCACTACTGGAAGCTATAGGCCAAAATAATCCAAAACAGATTTTCTAGTTGTAAGAAGTCCCTCCAATTTCTAAAATTAGACAACCTTTAAATACCTACTTTCTTAATTTAGCCATGATGGATAAAATGCTACGACAAACAATACATGAAGGTTTTGTTAAATAAATTCCTATTACAATGCTTCATGCGGGAAGCTTGAGTGTTTCTGACTTTTAACCATGGTTTCGTATAGATGGATTCATTTAATGCCAGTGCTATATTTAAAAAGGTGCATCAGATTGTCTGTTATGTGATGGTTGTTTTTCATACCCACATGAGTCTGTGAGTGAATCCAGATTCTTTCATGACTTGTATGTATGGTCCCCTTGGGGGGAATGTTAGAGACTGTTTTGTAATCTTCTTCCTCTTTTATGAGAATGTCTATGGTCATGAAGGTGAAGTTTGAATATAGGAGAGTTGGTGCTCCTATACTATTCTATAATTGGAGTCAGGTATTCTTTTAAAGTTGTCACCAGCTTCTTCAGTCATCTTTAGACAATATGCGATACTAACCTGTGTCCAGTACTTCCATAATGTGTAAATGGCTGAAACAGAAGCCTTCTATTTTTAGTTGTGTTGCTTCTGAGACCAGAAAAATGGGGCCTCATATTTTCTCCATCTGGGTAAATGGCAAATGGAAAAAGGTGCTGAGCAACTTCATATATGTGCTGATGGGATTTGTGCTTGTATTGACAATCCAGAAGATAAGAGAAGCACATTTTAAGTACAGCTGATTAGAAAGACATTGAAAATAAAATGTTTGATTTTATACTAATCAGTGGTGTTTATTTGGCACTTTTTACCAGTTGCCCCATTTCAAATAAATATTGTGGAACTTGAAGAGCTACAGAAGAAAACAATCCAAATAAAACATGATATGGAAAAAGTAGGTAGAAGCTTTATTCCCCTTCTGACCATACAGGAGTATATCAATTGAAACAACCATTGAAGTGAATTAACAAATAGGTCAGTTACATTGATTCAATAGAATTCCGAATGTAATTAATAGGATGTGCATTCTAGCAAAAAATACCATATACTGTGTGATAAAATTAATAAAATTCCTCCCAGTAGTGATGCACACTACCCAAGGTTGCTGGGCTATGAGAAAAAAATTATATCAGACAAGCATTTGATCTGATTCAGTATGACTCTTAATGTACATGATGTTGCTGTGCAACCTCCATTTTCGAATGTGGCATGCCATACATGAGAGTTACAGCAGAAAGGAAACTGATGCTCTTTTTATGGGTTTCTTGAAAGCACATGATGGGTCTGGAACTAGAATGAACCCTGTGTCCAATTCAGTAGAGCTCTCACATTTCTAGGAAATCAGAATCCAGACTGATCTCTGGGAGGATAAAAGGCTGGGGATTGCAGAGAAACTGGCTGACAACAAGGAGAAGACAGATGGTCTGACCTTGCCATTTGCTCTCCAAACATTGAGTTACATACTGCTCCTGTTATTCATGAACCATGCCAATGGCGTTTATGGGTGTCCCAAAACAGACTAAAGTTGTCAGCTTGGCTCCTTCATGCTATGAAGATGCAAAAGAGGAAAGTGTAGCAAAAATGCACCTGAAATGAAATGGTGAATGCTTTCCGGAAAATGCTGCACAATAACCTATACAGGTTCATGGATCCATAGCCAGCAGACTCAGTAGTGCAAGACAAGGGTGTGTCAAATGACTACTATTTTTATATTTCTATACCCCACCCTTCCACCAAAAAGGTTCCCAGACTTATGAGATCGCATCAGGAGAACAACAGATAAACTAGGTGTGATCCACTTTTCCTTGCTAATTAAGCATGACAATTTTATGTTTATTAAAAGATATCCTATTAGCTTATGAGACTTTCATATGCCATTCAAAGGGAGGCTTTGGGCTGCTGCTGGTGGTCTGGTATTTAATATTTCTGGTTTAATATTTCTCAACTTAATGAAGTTGGGGAGTGGTTATCTTATGACCAAAAGTAGTTGTCCCTATTTCGGTGTCTCATACAGTGCACCATCGTGTCTAGGCAGTTTATTATAATTTGGGAGTGGCCATAGCTCCTTTCAGGTTTTTTTTTCTTTTGTCTGAATCTCATTTGCATTCTGCATAGTAATATGGAACTTCTCTCTTGCATTGCTAAACTTCCTGCCATTTTTGAACAACACAATCCTATAGTGGATAGATGGTGTGTAATGCTTCACTTGCACTTTTCTGCATCACCAAAAAGCAGATTCAGTTAATGCTTGTTGCTGTTAGTCATTTACTGTGGTGTGGGGGAGAAGGCAATCAAGTAGCATCCAGATGCAGTATGCAGTAGGGAAAAAATGGACTTTGTTCTCATTGATCTTCAGCAACTTGCTCCACAGCTGGGAAGATAAGATCAGCTGTCTTCCCCTGGTTGCAAAAGTGCAGCTGGGCTGGATACCGCCTTTTCCTTCATTGGTCAGTAAATGTACAAGTCAATATGCTGCTGAACTTGAAAGCTATTGGGGAGAAGGGGTGTATTGCACAAGGAGGTTATGAATATCTCATTCTGCAACATCCAGGAAATAACATGTATATGTGTAACTTCAGGTGGTGTGTGTATGTCATCCACAGAACTTAAAACTCTCTGCACTTGAATTATTTACAATATGTGTGTGTCAACTAAGGTAATGTTTCACATCTTTTACAAAGAGGCCGGTAGTGTCGGAAAGCTTCCAACATAATAATGGTGTTAGATGTTAATCTGTCTGCTACATTATTTAACTGCAAAACTCTTCAAGTTGTACAGCACAGGTATAGTATCACTGTTTTCTTACGCAAGGATTGCTCGGAGGTGGCTTGCCATTGCCTTCTTAAAAGGTATTCTGTGGTTGACTTCCTTTGAAGTACAAAGACTTTACTTTGCCTCAATATCAGACAGAATCTGCTTCCTTCAAAGTATTTACTGTGTTCACCCCTATACATTTTAATACAGGGGTGGATGTCTGCATCCTGGCATTGTTTAATATTAGCTGCCTTCTGTCAACTATGCCCAATACTGCATCCCATTTCCTGTGTCCCAGGGAATGTAATACGAGCCAATGAATACCATTAGCTTCTGTCTTCCTCAATTTCACTCTGCACTGCCCACCTCATATTCTTTCTTGATAATGTGTAGAGCTGTCACTGTGCTAAACGTAAAGCCCTCTCTTTCCTCTAAGGGCCAGCATGTTGGGGTTATTTCAGTGTTGGACTCTGAAGACTTGGACTCAAATCCCCACTCAGGTGTGGAGACCTACTGGGTGGCTTTGGGCAAGTCACAAACTCTCAGCCTCAGAAAAAGGCCAATCCCTCTAAACAGTACCTTAGGGTCATCATAAGTCAAAAACAACTTGAAAGCACACAGGAACAATTTTCCTTTGCTAGAAGCAGTGCAGGAGAGGTTAGGGATACAGAAGGAGGAGAGTATGTGTAGAATAAAGTTCTAGAGTTTTGGAATAGTCATATGTAATATGGTTACCTATATTCTATTTTTGAGAGCAATAGTGCAACTATTAAAAAGTAATGTGATTATTAAGATACGGTGTATCGTTTAAAGCAAATTTTCTTTAATTTCAAAAGTTATTTTAAAATCTATGTTTGATTTTTTTCAGCTTGTATGCCTTTCTCTTTATCAGTCTACCTCTCAGTGTAGAAAGTAACAGAGAGTAACAAGTTGTGTGAGAAAAACAATAACCATTTCCTTCATCGTAGTAGTAAGGATTTATATGCTATACTACTTTATTTTCAGTCTATAGAATTTTAAATTTTTATCTCTATTCACTCCACCAAAGCAATGTTAGGATGGCAAATGTACCATATTTCACTGAATCTAACGTGCCATTGAGCGTAAGGTGCATCCCATTTCTGAAGGATTGGGGGGGGGGGATTTTATTTGAATCTTTGTTTAGATTTTTGTCTGCAGGCAAAATTTTGTTTAGAATTTTGTATTACAACCTGGAAGTCATCTTGTCTGCATTACCATTTTTTTCCTAAGTTGGGGAGGCAGGGGAAGCAGGAAGTGGTGCTCAGCCAGATCAGTAAACTGCCTGGTAGAGGCCAAGGACAAAATGGTAGGGCTGGCATAGACACTGTGTGTCCCTTCCTCCTTCTCTCTCAGAAGTTTTTTAAACACATTATATAATAAAGCAAAACCAGAAAATTTAAGGTGCTATTGATTGTTTGCCCATGTCACTTTTGGAGCGCTTAAAATGGGGGGGGGGGGGGGAGTGTGCCACAAAATCAGTGTAATACAATATTTGAGTAGAAAATAAAATACTGTTATACAAGCCACATGTATGAATTTGCCCTCATTTATTAGTTTATTCTTTGTGATGAGAATGGGGAGAGAGAATTAAAACAATACAGAACTAGTAGTGTCTTTGAAATTCAATAAGCCCAAATATTCAACAAAGGCAATAATAAAACAAACTGCAATTATTATTTTTCAAGAATACTGCCACACTGAAATTACATTGGGTTGTGCTTTCACAATCTAGTAAATTTAATTACTGTGGTAGTTTAAATATAGATTGTTTCAGACTCTTAGCTGCAAGTGCAAGGAAAGAAGAATGAAGCAGAGGCTTAGAATTAGGCCTCCCAATACCTGCATAGAGCAAGCTACATAAAGCCATTTCATCTGTATTTAGCTTAGAGCCTTTACACTGCAGCCATATAGAGAGCAATCAAGAAAAAATAGTGTGGGAGAAAAAAGCCACTATTATCAAGGGCAGCTTATAGTGATTTAGATCCTAGCCACAGATAATTAGAAGTTGCTTACCTGTAACTATAGTTTCCTGAGTAGTCACCTGCGAATGCGTACATTTGGTAATCTCTGCGCCAGCGCAGCATCGCTCGGAACCTTCTGAAAGCAAAAAAACTGACAGTTAGACCCCTGGCCACGCTCCCTTCCCCTGGTATAAATAGCTCGTGGGCAGGGCCAGCCGTCAGTTCTCTTCTGCCGCAAAGCAGCTGGAAGGCGCGGCATGACACCTGAGGGGAGGATGGGCGGGTATGTACGCATTCGCAGGTGACTACTCAGGAAACTATAGTTACAGGTAAGCAACTTCTAATTTCCTGTCGTAGTCACTGCGAATCGTACATTTGGTAGCTACTGACCATGGATGCTACTGACCGTGGATGCTACTGACCGTGGATAGCGAGCTACTGACCGTGGATGGTGGGAGTCATGCCACCGCCGAAAACAGCACAGCCCTGCCGAAATCCACATCTCTCTTAGAGGCAATGTCCAGCTTGTAATGGGACACGAACGACAGAGGATTAGTCCAAATGGCTGCTCGGCAGATGACCTCCAAAGGCACTCCTCTCATAAAGGCCGTCGTGGTCGACATGACTCTAGTAGAGTGACCTTTGACCTGCAACGGTAAGTTCTTGCCAGACAGGTGGTAACATAGTTTAATAGTTGACACATTCCAAGAAGAGAATCTCTGGGATGACACAGGTAAGCCCTCCATGTCCTTATGGTATTTTATAAACAAGCGTGGAGTTTTTCTAAGGGACGTCGTCCTGTCAACATAGTATGCTAAGGCCCTGCGGACATCCAGGAGATGCAAGGTACGTTCCATGGGTGTGGACGGACATTGGAAAAAGGAGGGGAGTATTATCTCCTGGGACATGTGGAAAAAAGAAGAGACCTTGGGCAGAAAGGCTACATCCGTTCGAAGCACTACCTTATCCTTATGCAATCTAAAATAAGGGGGGTCTACCCGTAGAGCACACAGCTCGCTCGCACGTCGAGCCAATGTAATAGCCACCGAGAAAGCCGTCTTCCATGACAGATACGACAAGTGCGTTGTGGCTAAGGGCTCAAATGGTGGCTTAGTCAAAAAAGATAGCACCAATTCAAGGCTCCATGCTGGAGGTATTGGGGCCACTGATGGTCTAGTGTTTGCTATTCCCTTCAAAAACATCCGTACTAAAGGGTGTGAGAAACAAGATGGAAGACCCTTCTTTCTGCGGAACCATGAAACCGCTGCTAGATAACATTTCAGTGATGAGTGAGACAACCCAGCATCCGAAAGGGACACTAGGAAATCCAGGATCACTGAAATTGGAGCTGTATTAGGATCTACCCCCTTGGATCTCACAAATGTACAGAACCTTGACCACTTATAAATGTAAGATTTTCTCGTTGAGGCCTTGTGGGCTGCCTCGATGATAGCCTGGATATCTTTTGACAGAGCCGAAATAGGAACTAATGGCTTGGCTGGACTCTCCAAGCCGTCAGTCTTAGCTTCTGCACCTCTGGATATAGAACCTGGCCCCCTTGTGTTGACAACAGGTCTACTCTGTTCGGGAATTATAAGTTGCTTACCTGTAACTGTAGTTTCCTGAGTAGTCACCTGTGAATTCGTACATTTGGTATTTACACGCATGCGTGGAACAGCTTTCGGAACCTTCTAGAAAGTAAAATAACAATTTAGACCCCAGCTAGACCCGCCCACCCTCCCCGAGTATAAGTAGCCCGTGGGCGGGGCTAGCCAGCAGTTCTCTTCCGCCGCAAAGCAGCCAGAAGGTGTGGCATACACTCGCGGGGAGGATGGGCGGGTATGTACGAATTCACAGGTGACTACTCAGGAAACTACAGTTACAGGTAAGCAACTTATAATTTCCTGTCGTAGTCACTGTGAATCGTACATTTGGTAGATTAGCGAGCTACTAACCGTGGACGGTGGGCGTCATGCCACAGCCGAAAACAAAACCGCTCTGCCAAATTGCGCGTCACGCCTGGATACGACATCCAACTTATAGTGTGTAACAAAGGAAAGCGGTGAAGACTATATCGCTGCTTGGCAGATCGCATCCAGAGGAACTCCTTTCCAAAATGCAGCCGACGTAGCGACAGATCTTGTTGAATGACCTCTCACAGGCCGGGGCAGCTCCTTGCCTGCTACCCGATAGCACAACTCAATTGTAGATACTATCCAGGAGGACAATCTCTGCGACGAAACGGCCGTACCCAAGACATCAGAACGATACTTGACAAACAGCTTAGGGGTCTTCCTAAATGTGGCAGTTCTGTCTACATAAAAAGCCAAGGCCCTACGAACATCAAGTAAATGTAAACTCTTCTCCAGGGGAGTAGTGGGATTCTGGAAGAAGGAGGGTAGTACCAGGTCTTGGGAAATGTGAAACTTCGTAGACACCTTAGGCAGGAACACAATGTCAGTTCTCAAAACTGCCTTATCTTTGTGAAATTTAAGATACGGTGGGTCTGCCCTAAGAGTGCACAGTTCGCTGGCCCTCCTGGCCGAAGTTATCGCTATTAAGAAAGCCGTCTTCCATGACAGGCAAAACAAACTAGCCGAGGCTAAAGGCTCAAACGGGGCCTTCATCAAAGAATTAAGCACCAGTTCCAAGCTCCAAGAAGGAGCCACCGGAGCTACTGGGGGCCTAGTATTCATAATCCCCCTTAGAAAAGTCTTCACAAGGGGATCTACAAAACACGAAGGGAGACCCAATTTCCTTCGAAACCAGGAAATAGCGGCTAAGTAACATTTCAACGATGGGTAAGATAAGCCTGCATCCAACAATGAGACAAGAAAGTCAAGAACTAGGGAGACGGGGGCAGTGCCTGGGTTTGCTCCTCGTGCTTTGGCATAGGAGGAAAACCTTGACCATTTATAAAGGTAAGATCGTTTAGTAGAAGGCCTATGGGCCGCTTCTATAATTCGGAGCACAGAGTGGGATAAATCAGAAAGGGGAGTTATAGACTGGGGAGAATACGCCACGCAGTGAGTCTCAGTCTGTGTACCTCTGGGTACAACACCCGTCCTCCCTGCGACGTCAAAAGGTCTGTCCTGTTCGCCAGACGGGTGAACACTCCCCTTGCCAGCAGGCGCAATGGCGCAAACCATGGTTGTCTCGGCCACCACGGGGTCACTAATATGCATTGCGCGTTTTCTGCCTGTATCTTCGCCACTACCCTCAACAGGAGTGGGAACGGAGGGAACGCATAAGTCCTGTAGCCTGTCCAAGTGTGGATGAAGGCGTCTCCTAGACACCTCCCCTGAGGCGACGCATGTGTTCGCGCGCAGAAGAGAGGACATTTCGAGTTGGACTGAGTCGCGAAAAGGTCCAGCTCTGGTGTCCCCCATGCTTGGAAGAGCTTCCGCACCTCCTCTTGGTTCAGGGACCATTTGTGATGTGTTAGCGGGTTCCGACTCAGAGAATCCGCTAACAGATTCAGTTCTCCTGGCACATGGGTCGCAAGCAGATGAATCCCCCTGTCTATACACCACTCCCATATCTGAATCAAGAGGTTCAATAGGGTGCGAGAGTGTGTGCCTCCCTGCTTGTTCAGGTAGTACATCACCGTGGTGTTGTGGTGAGGATGTGTACTACCTGACCTGCGATGACCCTCTCGAAGGACTTCAGGGCCCTGTCGACGGCGAGAAGCTCTAGCACGTTTATGTGAAGAGCGCTTTCTTCTTTTTCCCACACGCCGTGCGCCACCAGACCTTGGGAGTGGGCCCCCCAGCCCGTCAAAAAGGAGTCTGTGGTAACCGTCCTTGTGGCGCGAGGGGCGCAGAAGGGTAGTCCCGCACAAGCCCACTCCGGATCCATCCAGCAGCGGAGCGAGGAGCGGACCCATGATGGTGGGGACAGCCTCACTGCTGGGTTGCCTATCAGCGGGTTGAACACGGAGAGGAACCAAGATTGGAGTAACCGCATACGCAATCTGGCATAGCGGATGACCGATGTAGTCGATGCCATGTGCCCCAAGAGCACCTGGAAGTGTTTGGCTGACATGTCGGGTGCCGTGATGGTGAGGCTGATCAGGTCGCGCAGATTGGCGAAGCGGTCCCCGGGCAGAAAGGCTCTCTCGACGGCGGAGTCCAGAAGAGCCCCGATGAATTGGATGCGTTGTGAGGGCACCAACACCGACTTCTCCCGGTTGAGTACGAGGCCCAGCGACTGGAGAAGAGACAAAACCATGGAAACATGTTTTTGAAGTACATAACGGGA
Source organism: Anolis sagrei (assembly GCF_037176765.1). Taxonomy (NCBI): domain Eukaryota; kingdom Metazoa; phylum Chordata; class Lepidosauria; order Squamata; family Anolidae; genus Anolis; species Anolis sagrei. The sequence goes on from NC_090021.1 coordinate 234,298,348, forward strand.
ACTGCCCACTATTAGCCAGTCGTCAATGTACGGGTAAACTGTCACGCCCCTCGTCCTAAGGTGGGCGGCCACCACCGCCATGCACTTTGTAAAAACCCTTGGGGCAGCAGAAAGGCCAAAAGGTAGGACATTGAAACAATATGTCTGGCCGTTTACCCTAAAGGAGAGAAATCTACGATGGTGTGGAGCAATAGAGATATGGAAGTAAGCATCTCTAAAGTCAACGGTCGCAAACCAAACCCCCCTGGAAAGGAGAGGGGTTATGGAAGCAAGAGTCACCATCCGAAATTTCTTTGGCTTGATATGTTTATTTAAAGCTCTCAAATCAAGGATCGGGCGCATACCACCACCACGTTTGATAATTAGAAAATATCTCGAGAAAAAACAGAACGGAACCGATGAGGGGTCCACCAACGAGATGGCCCCCTTCTGCAACAGCATCCCCACTTCCTCCATAAGCTGAGGAGAAGAAGCAGTGTCTTTCAATTGACCCACCCTAGGGATGTCTTGAAATTCGATAACATAACCATTAGAAACAATCGACAGTACCCAAGCATCCGTTGTGATGCGCGCCCAAGCAGGGTAAAAGGGGGCAAGCCTGTCTGTGAACAAGGGGGTGAGCCCAACGGGAGCCTCAGGGCCCAACGTGGTAGGACAGTGTGGGGAGGGGGCCCAACGAAAGGACTCTTCTAACTGGGTCCCTGTCAGTTCGGGCGGGCCCCCCTCTAAGCTCGTGGTGGGAGCGTCAAAGGCGCTTCTTGGAGGCACCTGAAAGCTTAGGTTTTCCTTGGAAGGGCTGCGCCCTAGCCCTTTGGAAATATGGGGTTCGGCGGGCTCCTTGGTATCTGGAAGTCCCCGAAAATCTATTTCTAAAAGGTCCTGTAGAGGAGCTATTAAAGGGTTTGCGATACGGTGTCGAAGACTGTTGCCATTTGGCCCTGGATTGGTTATACGGCTGCCATGTATAGCCAAACTTGTAGGCTGACTGCCTAACGTCCTGCTTCTGCTTCAAATTGTCATCTGTATTAGGGTTGAACAGACCCTCCTCATGAAAGGGAAGGTCTTCGGCTAAGGCCTTCCCCTCCTCGGAAAGGTTGGAGGCCCGTAACCAGGCATGCCTCCGTATGGAAGTGGCCGTGGCAAACAGGTTGCCTGCAGCCTCTGCCATATGTTTGGCAAAATCTTTCTGCAGTTTCGATAACGCCAGGGCCTCTCCTTGCAGTGCCTTGGGAAGGCGCTGCTCCTCCAGCGGCATGGACTCAATATGCTGCAACATCCGGTTCCACAAAAATGATTGGTAACCGCTCATATATGTAGCATAATGAGCCATGCGCATGAACAAACTAGCTGCAAAGTATGCCTTTTTTCCCATAGTGTCCAGCTTTCTGCCCTCCCTGTCCGGGGGGGCTGTCACCGAATTATTCTTGGGCCGCTTGGATTTAGTGACTTCGGCCACCACAGTGTTGGCCTTAGGCGGCGTCAAAGCCCACTTGGCTGTAGACATATCAATCTTATATAATGAATCCAGCCGCCTCGGAACGGCTGGCACCGCCAACGGGGCCATATCTACTACCTTGGCTAGTTTTAAAAGGTAGGGCAACACCGGGAGGGCAGAGGAGGAGGCCACATTTTGTTCGTCAGACGGGAACATGGGGTCTTCGACATGTTCCGGGGGTTTGGGGGCAGGGATCTCCAGGGCCCTTATCATTCTTTCCACCAACGCAGCAAATTTATTAAAATCAGCAGGGAGAATAACAGAAGCATCCTCACCCCCCAGGTTCTGAGTCACATCAGGTGGTTCTGAGCCAGAGTCACTTTCCCTAGGCTCATTATCCTCTTGGGCCGCAGCTCCAGGCACTTCCACCGGTGTAGCCCTCACGGGGGTGGCCATAGTAACGTCCAGTTCAGTTGTGCGGGCTAAGCCCGGGGTGACCGGGGCCACTGTGGCAAGAGAGTTGCTTATAGGTAAGTCAGAGCCACTTAACACGCCCCGTGGTGCGCTGGAGGAAGGGAGTTGGCGGCACCCGATGGGCAGTCTGCTAACAGCTGGAGCGTCCTCGCCCACCTCGACCAAGGGAAGGCTCACTGGAGAGGCCTGTGGAGGTTGGGGCCTCGCTGGGGACGGCGCCATCTGGAGGCCAACTTCTCCCCGCCCCGAGCTCTGGAGAGGAGGGGGCGGGGGGGCTGCTGGCACCGAAAACGGAACCGGTGCCGGCACAAAGATGAGTTGGCCCGACGGGGCCATTTGCCAGAAGCCCTGCGGGGCTGTCGACCTCGGCCCCAGTCCCCTCCGGGGCCGATGGGAGTGTCTCCGGCGTCTCGAGCGGCGCGAGGAGGAGGAGGAGGAGGAGGTCGAAGAGGAGGAGGAGGAGGATGACCTGGACCGCCTGCCGCTTCTCGGCGAGTCTCGGTGCTGGCGGCGTCGGGAGCCCCTACTCCTCCGCGACGGAGATCTCGAGCGCCTGGGGTGCTTACTGGGGCGACGGGATCCACGGCCTTCTCGTTGCCGGTCCCCCAAAGCAGCTGCTGCCGATGGCCCAGTCGCGTCCGACATGCCCATCAAATAAACAGCTGGCTCCCCTCCTGGAGCCCGAGGAGGCTCTGGGAACGCCGGCCTCGGAGAGGCTACAGTCAAACTCGCATCCATTGCGAGGGTGGGAGGGCCGTTGAAGATCCCCTCGAACGCGCCGCTCCCAGAGGGGATGGACTCCATGGGAGGAGTTATGGGCGGAGCTACAGAGGGTGGCCTTTCCTGTCTTAGCGCCGCCTCTCGCCCTCCCTCGGGCCCGGGGGAAGACAGAGTCGGCATCGCTGGAGTCAGCAAGGCATCAGGGGGCAGACTCTCCGGCCTCGAGGAGGAGGCCCTGGCTGGAGTAGCATCAGCTGACTCGAGGCACAAGGTAGGTGCTGCCACAGGCCGCTCTGACTGCTCCTGGTGTTCCGCCATTACAGGGGGCGGGGCTGGGGCAGCCGAGGAAGAAGAAAAAGAGGCGGTTCCCGCTCTTTTCGAAACCGCTCTTTTCCCCACTGATGGGCCGCGGCCATCTTGAGAGGCCTTATCCTTGGGCTTCTTTGCCTTCTTCTTGGCCAAACCTCCAGTTTTTTCGAGGAAAGGCAAGGTGTTTAACACTGAGGGAGTCTGCTGCGCCGATGGCGTAGGCGGGAGCAGGGCCCTCTCGTATAGGGCCGCCTTGAGCCTGAGCTCGCGGCTTTTTCTAGTTTGTGGCGTGAAGGCCATACAGATCGAACAGGCCTGAGTGAGGTGCCCCTCGCCCAGGCAGGCCAAACACATAGAGTGCCCATCCGTGTTCGGAAACAAGCTGGGGCAGTTAGAGCATCGTTTAAAAGAGGTAGTCGCCATAGTCTAGCAGGTCTAGCAGGCGGAGCCTCAAGAGGGAGCCAAGTCAAACGGTCCAGGTCAATCGACGGCAAACGGGGTCCAAATAACAATCCAATACCTTAGTCAAACCAGTCCAGAGTAGAGTCCAAAATAGATCAAAGACCATATAATCAAAGAGAAGCTCGCACGGAGAAGAAGGTTCTCAAGCTGCCAACTAGTAGCGCGGAAAAGAGAACTGCTGGCTAGCCCCGCCCACGGGCTACTTATACTCGGGGAGGGTGGGCGGGTCTAGCTGGGGTCTAAATTGTTATTTTACTTTCTAGAAGGTTCCGAAAGCTGTTCCACGCATGCGTGTAAATACCAAATGTACGATTCACAGTGACTACGACAGGAAACCGGTAAAAAACCCTCTGGGACATGCGGAGAAGAGGGGAGAACCAAGGCTGCCTTGGCCACCATGGGGTCACCAGAATGCAGCGTGAGTTCTCCCTCTGAATCTTTGCCACCACCTTCAGTAAGAGGGGAAAGGGCAGAAAAGCATACATTGGGCGACCCGTCCATTCCTGTAGGAAAGCGTCCCCCAGACATCCTTCCTGTAAGGAAGCACGTTTCCGTGCGCAAAAGAGGGCGCATTTGGCATTGGTCCGGGTCGTGAATAGATCTACTTCTGGAAGTCCCCATGCCTGAAAAAGCCTGTCTGATTCCTCTCGATTGAGGGACCATTCGTGGTTGGACAGGGGATTCTTGCTGAGCGAATCCGCCAGTGTGTTCTCCTCTCCCGGCACATGTGTTGCTATTAGATGAATCCCTCTCTCCAGACACCAATCCCATATCTGGAGAGTGAGATCCAGAAGGGGAAGAGAATGTGTGCCTCCCTGTTTGTTCAGATAGAACATAACTGTGGTGTTGTCGGTGAGAATCTGGATGGTTTGACCTTGTACGACCCTCTCGAACAATTTTAAAGCCCTGTCTACTGCCAGAAGTTTGAGAAGATTTATGTGAGCTGTTCTTTCTCCTTCTGACCATTCTCCATGAGCAGTGAGACCCTGAGTATGAGCACCCCATCCCGAAAGGGAGGAATCTGTAGTGACTGTGCATGTTGGTCTGGGGGCATGAAAAGGGTATCCCTTGCACACCCAAGACCTGTCCTCTCAGCATCGTAGCGACTTGCGGATGGTCTCGGAAATAGAGAGCTGGATCTCCTGGCTGTCTATGATAGGGTCGTAAACCGATATGAACCATGACTGAAGCGGCCGCATGCGCAACCTCGCATATGGAATAACGGCAGTTGCAGAAGCCATGTGGCCTAACAGTCTGGACCTGCCTGGCTGTAATAAAAGGAGCATGGGCAGCTTGTCTGACCAGGCCTTGGAGGTTTGCAAACCGGTCCTCTGGCAGATAGGCCCTCTCGGTGGTGGAATCCAAGAGGGCACCTATGAATTGGATTCGCTGAGACGGGATCAGTGCCGACTTTTCCTCGTTGATCACGAGTCCTAGCGACTGTATGAGAGACAAAATGACAGAAAGTTGAGAATTAAGCTGGACATGTGACTCGGCCACGACTAGCCTGTCATCTATGTAAGGGTAAACTGAAATTCCCTTTGTGTGCAAGTAAGCTGCTACCACGGACATACATTTCGTGAAAACTCTCGGGGCTGAGGACAAGCCAAAAGGCAACACATTGAAACAATAAGCGGTGCGCCCCACCATAAAGGCAAGGTATCTCTGATGGTATCTAGCAATGGATAAATGGAAATAGGCATCCTTGATATCAATGGTGGCAAACCAGGCCCCTCTGTAAAGAAGGGGCATAATGGAATTGAGAGTAACCATGAGAAACTTTTTTGGTATAACATGTTTATTTAAAGCCCTCAGATCCAAAATAGGCCGCAAACCACCACTGCGTTTCTTAATAAGGAAGTAACGAGAGAAAAAACACCGTGACAAAACATCATCGGCGAGGGGAGAGATAGCACCTTTACTTAGTAACATCTGAACTTCCTTCCATAACGGTTGGGAGAATTGAGTATAACGAACATGACCCACCCTTGGAAGGTCTAAAAACTCAATAAAATAACCTTGGGCTACTATGGATAACACCCACTTATCAGTGGTGATACGAGCCCACATATCATAAAAAGCTGCTAGTCTATCACCAAACAACGGTGCTTGTGAAACAGACTCAACAAGAACAGTAGAAGACACATTAACCCCAACTGCACTGATATCCTGAAAACTAACATCTGCTAGATTGGTGTTTGTAACGTCAAAGATGCTTCTTAGCACTTCCCTATGGTTTCCCCTTATTGGACCAGTTTTGGGATCTCGATCTAGAGAAGTAGGAATTTCTCTTCCCCGATTGATACCTATTATTGGAGTAATTTCGATTTCTATTCTGGCCAAAAAACGAGTTCCCCGGGTTTCTCCGAAAATTTGAATTATATGGGTGCCAGCGCTGTCTCTGTTGAGAGAACGGCTGCCAAGTATATCCAAACTTATTCGCCGCCTGCCTCACATCCTGTTTCTCTTTAATCCTAACATCCGTCTCCGGATTAAAGAGCCCCTCCTCATGGAAGGGAAGGTCTTCAGCCAAAGCCCTACCTTCCTCTGATAAATTAGAGAGCGTAACCACGCATGACGTCGCCGTGGAATACAAGTTGCCTGCCATTTCTGCAAGATGTTTTGCAAAATCCTTTTGAACCCTTGACAAACCAACGGCCTCGGCCTGTAACGCTCTCGGGAAACGCTGTTTGTCTGTAGGGAGCATCTCAATATAAGGCAACATTTTTGCCCACAAAAAACTTTGATAGCCACTTAGATAAGTTGCATAGTGTGCCATGCGTGTAAGAAGGCCTGCTGATAGATGTGCCTTTTTGCCCAAAGTATCTATCTTTTTTCCCACCTTATCAGGAGGAGTGGTAAGTGTGTTCTTTGGCGGCTTTGTTTTAGCGACTTCCGCCACAACTGTGTTTGGTCTTGGGGGAATAACCACCCACTTATTAGAAGAGACGTCAATCTTGTATAGCACATCCAACCTCCTCGGTATCGCAGGCACTAACATAGGAGATGTATCTACTACACGTGCTAACTTCAGTAAGTAGGGCAATACTGGCAGAATAGTAGTAGGTAATGACACCTGCTCATCAGAGGGAAACATGGGATCGTCTACATGCTCCGGTGCTTTTGGAGCAGGTAGATCTAAAGCTTTAATCATCCTCCCTATGAAGACATTAAATTTATTAATCTCAGCAGACTGCACAAGGGAAGTATTGTCATTGTCCCCTAGACAGAGATAATCAGGCACATCAGACTCCTCTGATGAACTGTCCACATGCCTGGGCAAATGCTCAACTCCCTCAGTTTGAGAAACAGAGTCTGGACCCTGCGGGGTTGCATCACCTTGTGCATGAGCAGATATAGGTTCATCTTCATGTATATCATTGATGGGAGCTGTACTTGATGGTCTTGAAGCGGCCATTCCAGCAGCAGGGATGTTCAGAGTGTTGAGAAGGAGCGCTGCCCACAGAGGAAGATGCAGAGTGGCCCTGAGCATCTTGAATATAATGCGTCACATAATGAGGCCTGGCAGTAGTAATTGAAGATGTAGAGGGGCCCCTTACATCAGCAGGGTGCACATCCAGTTCATGGTTTTCCACACCACGGTGTTGCAGAGAGCTCTGTCTGTGCCCCCTAGAATCAATAGTGTGCATGGGCATCTCATGGTTAACATGTCCTCCCTGGCAGCATTCTGGGTGAGGGTAGCAACCCATAGGAGGACGGCCCCAATAAGGTGGATAAGGATAGAAGTGTCGCCTGTGACGTTTGTGGTGCTTAGATTTTCTTAAAGGAGGAGAAGGGGAGCGCGAGGATGAGGACGACGATGTTGATGATGATGAGGCAGAGCGGGAATGCCCATGGCACCCCCGCTTCGAAGCCACTCAATATCGATGTGATTTTGTACTGTGCCTCGAAGGAGATCTGGAGCGTCTAGGGCGCTTGCTCCCTCTCCTCGAAGCACGCCTCGGTGAGAGTCCTTCAGTAAGCATAGATGTCGGAACAGGCGTTAAGCCAGCTGGATTGGGAGGGGGAAGAGCCCCCTCCATTCGGGGAGGAGCTATACTCAGCTGTCTCCCTCCTTCATTAGCCTCGATACCGGGAGGCGGAGTCTCTTTTGTGCGCCCATCCTCCTCTGATGATGTCACAGCAGTAGGTTGGGCCGCGCCAATACACCCCGCCCCTTCGCCGCGCTCGATCTCGGCGGCAGTGGAAGAAGGGACAGACAAAGGGTCTTCTGCCGCAAGCGCCTCTCTCCGCGCCTCGGCTGTTGTTGGAGGTCGTAGAGAGGGCGTTTCAGCACAGGAGGCCAAGGAACTCAAAAACACCGAAGGCGGGGGCTGATTGGGCACAAGAATCGGCATCGGCGGGGTGAGTTTAGCCGACCTCGATTCCCCCTCGCGCCTCTCTTGAATTGGTGTTGTAATATTTTTCTCGCCCGCCAGGGGGAGCTCTCTGCCCTTCTCTTTCGGTCTCGAAGCAGAACCCGAGACATGATGGGCATTTAACGACCTGCTCGCCGCTCCAGCAACGGCCGTTCTCTTGGTAACGGTCAAGCGGCCATCTTGAGCCCCCTTTTCCTTGGGCTTCTTCACCTTCTTTTTGTGTGCCATTACGGCTCCGGTTTGCAGTTGGTCAATATTAAGCGGATCAGTAGATGGTATAAGGGCCTTTTCATAAAGTGCCGCTTTTAATCTCAAAATCCTGTTTTTTCTGGTCTGTGGAGTGAAGAATTGGCAGACCGAACAGGATTGATACAAATGTGCCTCACCCAGACAGGCGAGGCAAAGATCATGCCCATCATTGTCCGGTAAAATATTAGGGCATCTGGTACACTTTTTAAAAGAATTAGTCGCCATATTGTAGGCACTAGTTGAAGAACAGGATAGTTCTCTGATCAGTTGTAAATCTAGCTCGCAAGAGCAGAAGGTTCTCCAGCTGCTTGATAGCGCGGATGAAGAGAACTGACGGCTGGCCCCGCCCACGGGCTATTTATACTAGGAGAAGGGGGCGTGGCCAGGGGTCTAACTGTCAGTTTTTTTGCTTTCAGAAGGTTCCAAGCGATGCTGCGCTGGCGCAGAGATTACCAAATGTACGATTCGCAGTGACTATGACAAGAAACATATAGTTGTGCATATTTTAGATGCAAGATACATATTTAAATCTTGGAAACACATCAACTGAGACAACTGCAGTAGCCACAGAAAGTAATGGTTTGGCTCAAACACCTTGTGCCAAGTGTTGGTTGATAGTGACCTTTCTATGTAAACCACTGGTTCTCCATTTGTGGGTCCCCAGGATTTTTGGCCTACAACTCCCAGAAATCCCAGCCAGTTTACCAGCTGTTAGGATTTTTGGGAGTTGAAGGTCAAAACATCTGGGGATCCACAGGTTGAAAACCACTGAATAGCAAACGTTTGATGGATGTAGCTTGTGACCCAGAAAGGGAAGGACATTCCTGCTCCCATTTTCTCCAGGAGGAATGGAGCAGCAGCACTCTGGTAGAGAGTGCATTATAAAGAGATTTTCTTGGGGTATCATATGCAAGGAACATATCTCAAATTGCAGATTTTTTTTCAAGCAAGAAAAGATAACTTCTGAGAGATAAATACACTTGTATTTCCATTACGTGTATTTTGCATTTTTTCAGGCAGGACAGTAGCAGCAGTGGACCACAAAATGCACTTGGATTGGGGAATTGGCAGTTCTACTTAAATCCAACAGCCACCTTGCTATTATTTATGACTTGTCAAAATACAGCCCACATGAATATGCCTTGCAAGTCCAATGATCAGAAAGCTTTAAAATGGAAATATACAGAGCTCTGATCTAAAGATGACACAATCCAGCTGCAATTCAGTCCATTACTGCCTTACTCTACATTTCCAAATCTCTACATTTAAGTACTTACGAACCTGAATGAACTTTCCACTGCTTAAATATTTTACCATCCATGTAATGCTGGGTGCAGGGAATGAGAACTCAATGCTTTCCTTTCAGTCTGTTCACCTGAAACAAAACTCTTACATTGTTTTTTATTCCCACGCCTAACCTGTCCATATCATTGCATCTAGCTAGTTATTAAAGGACATATTTGGATAAGTAGCTCTAGTTTAAATATATATATATACTCTGCACTCAATAATTTTTCACAATAAGCATTCATTGCAAAAAATATTTCTTCCTCTCGTCCTAGTCAATTAGCAACGAAGCACATGGAAGTCAACAAAGAGAAATCGAGTAGGTGTAGGAATTGCTCCACTGCATGGAATGCATTCCTTTAGGATGAAGCACACCCGCCTCTAAAAACAAGACAGCCTAAGAGAGAGTAAAAATACAGAGCAAAGCATTTTAAAACCATTTAATAATAATGTAAGCCAAAACATCTTCATTTACTTTTCTGCCTCTCATCAGCTCAGCTTCATGAAAAATGACAAGCTAAACCGGATGGGGTGATCCCTGGGCAGATTTCCAAATGTCTTATTTGTAAGTAATGGCTATTGGGAGAATTTGGATTCAGTCCACAACACCTTAAAACTTTTGTTCTACGTAATGCTAGAAAACATTCCCATGAAGCAACTGTTAGCAGTGAAGAAGGAAAGCATAATGAGCAATGTAGTTGATTTGTAGAATTGCTACTTTCCAAGTCACAGCCTGAAAGCTGAACTCTCCACCCCACTACAGGGTCAAGGAGGTTTCATGCTATGTTTAAATTGTCCACAAGAGATTTTGTGATCAAAGTCTAGACACAGCCTCATTCCAGTCTTGGTATCAGGCAGGTGGGATGGCCCTCCCTTGAGACAAGGAGAGGCAGTTGTGACACTGGGTTCTGTGTTCCTTTATTATCTGCCACACAGTAGTTGCTGCTAAGGGCCAAGCTTGTCATTACTTTCTGTGTAGTTTAGAAGAAAGACAGAAACAGAGAATACAACTATCTGAAAATTAAAGTAACAATCTTTGCCATAGTGTTCACAATGAGGTAGTAATAGATAAAAATATTACAGAAGGGATAGATCAGATAAATGATCTGTATTTGCCTTGTTCAGAATTAACGGAAGAGGCCTTCATCTTTTCAGCTTAAGTCTGTTGAGGATCTCTTCCATCTATTGGCAAAGATAGAAACTTGGCTCTTATTAAGGAACACACTAAGAAGCCTTCACTCAATAAGTAGGTCCTTAGGGGAAAGAATCCCAAAACAGATTATATTCACAGTTTAGCTGCTCAACTCTCGACATGTTCCACTGATAAAGGAATTTTGGTCAATTTTTTTTAGCTGTAAAAGCTGGGAGGTGAAACTCAACCTTGTATTCTTTCTATTCCCAGTTTAAACATTCCATGCTTCTACACTTACCTCACAAAGCCTCAACAGAGCAGACTGCTGGCCTATCCACCAGCCTCAGGCAATGCCCCACCACAATAACCACTCTGGAATCTGCCCATCATCTATCACCCACAGAGTTGGTTGCAAGCCCACAACATGTGTGTGTGGGGATGGGGTGGGGGTGAAGTTCCAGAGTTCGAGACTCCTGCAAATCAAAACCATCTCCTCCAAGAGAGATTTAATGAGAACGTGAAACAGAAATATCCCAAATGAAGTCAGGATAGTTTTGTACAAAAAAACCCCTTCAAATAGTTATCAGAGCTCCCATATAAAGACACCAGCCTGCATCAAGTCCAAGGCAAAGTCCGTGTCTACTATAGTGAGACCAGTGGACTCCCAAAACGATCACCCAGCACAAAGGAAGCATGTGAGTTGACAGTGGCTCCGACATTATTGCTCTTCCTTCTAAGCCAATCCTCCTTGTTAGTACCTTCCTGGAGCATTCTCCCCACTGGAATTTTTGGTAGGACTCTTATCGGAGGCTGCTGCTGCTGCTGGCTTGAGAACTGCCCACTCCTGGGTGTTCAGGGCTATGCCGATTCTGAGAAAAATCGAAAGCACAATGCAAATAAGAAGGGAAAGTCTTACTTGCGTACGAAAGACTGCCACAAAGATATTTAAAGCCAGGAGCAAAAACCCACATTGTAACCAGTTTTGTTTTTTCTATACCATGGTTCTTGGTTACAGAAATTAAGATTGGTGACATAAGACATCCCCTGGTTACCTTCTTTTTCTTTTTTTCCTTCTTCTTTCTTTTTCGCTCAGGATCATCCTCTTTTTTCTTCTTTTTCTTCTTGTGGTCAGAATCTGAGGGTGTTTCTACCAAGAAAAAAGAGGTCATTAGTTGTAGCAGGTGGATCGGTGGGGAAGGAAGTTTGGTACCTTAGACCAGAACTTTCAAAACTGTGTTGCAAGACACTAATGTGTCGCCTGTTGTCTTTAGGTGTATTGTGAGAAAATACATGTCTACAAAGTGTGTCACCAACATGGAAAGTTTGGAAAGCTCTGCCTTAGACTATTCGTACTATGTTGGGTGTATGAGAACAGTCTTACCTGGAGGGACAGGATCCTGGGTACGGCTCTGCTTGTGTTTGTGCTTGTTTTTTTTCTTAGGTGGTTGGATGTGCATTAAGCGACACTGTTCTGGCAGCTGAAGCAAAACAAAAAGAATCAGGTTAGCACATTACTACAAGAAACAGCACATTTCCTGGTGCAGGTGATACCCAGAGGTACAACCACTCGAGATCTGGGTCTTCAGTAACCTAGTCCCACTGTTATCTCCTATCAAAATCTAGAAGGGAGAATTCTTATTTGGTTTTATTTCTTTAATACTTCTGTTGGTTACAAGCCACAAAGTTTGGAGACTTTCATTTGGCTGAGAACTATGTTGAATTTTGTTTCATACTAGCCCCCAACTTTCCACATTTAGCATTGCAGAGCTGAAAAACTGCTGTGCATGAGACTGTGGCTAAAAACGGCTTCAACAAACCAGCCTGAAGTTAATACAAAGAACGTTGGCAGTTTTTTCCTGCTTCATAACGTGGAATCTGACAGAGGAAAAGTTGGACCCTGTTCTTCATCAAGTATCATCCAGACTGACACTCTCAGCTTGAGATATGGTCCTGTCTTCAGGCCTTTTACAATCACCTAGTCAAATAGAGAAGATGACTCCACAGTTTTGACTTTAAAAACTGACCCTAATATACATCATGTACATGCTCCAATTGGAATTCATATTTCCTTTTAAAATGTAAGTTGTTTCTGAGCCATAGCTATGCCTAATTGTGTACTAGTCTGATAGACTTTCTTCCTTTGGGACATCACTGAGCCTTCCCCCACTGACAGTCAAGGCTTCCCCTTCCACACTTTCCTTCACCGCCAAGCTCTAACTCACCGGTCCTGCATGGAGCCGAAATCCTGTTAGCATTGTGCCAGTGATGGGGTTGAATGAGCTTCCACAGATGGGAGGCTTCTCAATGAGGGAGCGCAGGCTGCTGTTGTCATGAGATCCTGGCAAGTCAATCATCCCTGGCAGGTCTGGCAGAAAGTTACTGAGCTTTTCCTTCACCTTTTTCCCACAAAATTTGTTGTAAGCATGCTCCAGGTTGTAGTGGGTAATCAGGTTTGTGCTTCCTGTGAGTTCAGTGGTTCCTGATAAGGAATTTAAAAACAACAACTTTGCAATCCTGCCAAAGATAAGTTGGGACATCTTCTTAAGAAGTCACACTCTGCCTTTTCATGCATGTTTCTCAAGTCTTTCTGAAAGCTTACTTCCCAGTAAGGATGCTAATAAACATTAATTAGTAACATCCATACTCAGTGTGCAACTTGCAGTCTTCCAAATATTCTAGGACTGCAATTCTCATCAGGCTTACCTAGCATCATTAATAGTTAAAGGATAGGAGTTGCAACAACACTTAGGGCCCTTCCACACAGCCCTATATTCCAGAATATCAAGGCAGAAAATCCCACATTATCTGAGTGTGGACTCAGACAACTCAGTTCAAAACAGATATTCTGGGACATAGGGCTGTGGGAGCTGGAAGAGTATAGAGAAGTTGATGCACATTTCTCATGCACGGCTTTGACTCTTTGAGAGTTTAAAGCATCACTGCATCCTGAAGCTCTCTTTTGAACATTCATATGACAGCCACATCTTCAGGAATTTAGTTTGTGTTTCACCCAGTATCTCCCTTTTCTGAGGGAAACACACTTGTGTTGCACAGGCAAAAGAAGGAGCTCACCTCACACCACTCCACATTCCCCACGTATAATTTTCTTTTCCTGTATTCTGTGAATATTCGTTATGCCCAGGGAAAGGAAAATAAGGGGGAGGAGGAGAACACACAGAAAGAGGAAGAGCCAGATCCACTGGGACTGATTTCTCCTTCCATCTCTCCCATGTTTCTGATCTGCCCAGTATATTCTCCCTTTACCTGGACAATAGACTTGCACCATAGAGGAAGGGTGGGATCTCAGCATTGGTGCCCTATTTCCCTTCCCTATTAAAGATGTTGACTTTTTTCCACTTTCGCTGTTTCCCTAAGTCCCATATAAGTAGAGGGATGACTCTACTTATTTTAAAACAAACTTCCCAAAAGTCAGTAGAACTTCAAAAGAAAAAAGCATGCAATAGGTACAGAATGAAGCACCCAACTCCTGCTCCCCATTCCACAGGGTAAAGTAGTACAGGTTGAGCATCTGCTAACTGAAATGCTTGGGGACAGAAGTGTTTTGAGAAAACCTGTATTCCCACAATAATATATACTAGTTTTAAATGCTTGCTTATGTTTATTTTATGGATTGCTTATTATGTTTTACATTTGTGTCACTGACTGTTGCGTATTTACTATTGTATTTTATTTTACTGCATGTTAACATGTTGGGTCCCTTCGTGGGAGAAAAGTGGGATATACATAAAGATGTATTATTATTATTATTATTTGCAAGTATGTATATTATAAGACATCCTAGGAATGGGTCTAAACATGAAATTCACTTATGTTTCATATATACCTCTTATTTCTAGTTTGAATGTATTTTATACACAATATTTCAAATAGTGTTTTCTATGATGGTTGTGTGTACTAAAAGGCTATCACTATCTCTGCCAGCCATGTGGACAATTTCAAAGTATTTTGTATTCTGAAAGTCTATGTTGATTTGTCTTCTAAGACCCCTCCTGCACAGCTGTATAAAATCCAGATTATCTGCTTCAAATTTTTGGTTGTTGTTTTTGCTGCAACATAGGGCCCTTCCACACAGCCATATAACCCAGAATATCAAGGAAGAATAACCCACAATATTCCTTTGAACTGGGCTATCTGAGTCCACACTTCCATATATCCCAGTTCAAAGCAAATATTGTTAGATTTTATTCAGCTGTGTGGAAGGGACTTTAGGCACCCTTCTACACAGCTGTAAAAAATCAAGATTATGTACTTTGAGCTGGATTATATTAGTGTAGCCTGAGGCTTGTTCCACGCAGCTGAATAAAATCCCACATTATCTGTTTTGGATATATGGCAGTGTGGACTCAGATAACCCATTTCAAAGCAGATATTATGGGATTTTTCTACCTTGATATTCAGAGTTATATGGCTGTGTGGAAGGGCCCTAAATGTTGTCGTGTCGGTCAAAAATCTTCACTTTTGAAGGATTTAAATGCATACATGGAATATAACAAAATACAAGTAAACATACTGATCAAATACCACAAAGCTTTAAGGTCAGGAACAAGTACCTTCCAGGGCCCACCTACACTGTAAAATGAATGCACCTCACTACCTCTCAGGATGCTTGCCATAGATGCAGGCGAAACGTCAGCAGAAAATGCCTCTAGAACATGGCCATATAACCCGAAAAAACCTACAACAACCCAAAATGAATGCAGTTTGACAACTTCGAGGAATGATGTTCACTCCTCGAAGGCACACCAGAACTGCCAGGGCTCAATGCTATGGAATCCTGAGACTTGTAGTTTGGTGAGGCACCCATAGCAAACGACCTTGTTAAACTACAAGTCCCATGATTCCACAGCATTGGAATCACGCCCTTTATACACCTCCTGTCACATCAGCACTTTTAATCTTTGTACCCACCTTCTGGCCCGGCCCAGTTTTATTGTGTTTTAGTGTATTGTGCCTGTGGTTTACTTTGCTTTTCTGTTTTTAATTGATTTGCTTAGATTGTATTGTTATGTTGTGTGTAGAGGCCTTGGCCTGTGTAAGCCGCATCGAATCCTTCGGGAGATGCTAGCGGGGTACAAATAAAGTTTAATAATAATAATGGAGCCAGGGCTGTTCACGTGCAGACGTGTCCTCGATTCGGGTAAACAGCGAGGGAGACTCGACCTCACGTTCTCAACAATGAACTTCTCTAACTTCCGGTCTTACAGCGCCAAGTCCAGCCAGAAAATAGGAGCTCGGCTCCGCCCCCAGGTCCCCTGCTCCCTCATTCGCTCTGCCATCTGCCCATCACTTCTCGCCTAACCGTTGGTGAGATTAAATCCCCACAGAAGAGGGAGAAGCCCACCTGGGGCAACTGGGCCACCGATTGGACGGCTCCCTCCTGACGCCATCACGAAGGCCAACCCGCATTGGCTGAGAGCACAAGGCCCGCCTCCCTTTCTGGTTGGCTTAAAGGGCCTCCCGGGCCCGCCTCCCTCCCGCCCTCCCTCGGCCCCTACCTGGCAACTCCCGCATCAGGTAGAAGGGCCCACTGGCGGCCGCGGCCTTGCGCGCCGCCTCTTCTCCGATGGGAGCCACGGCCGGCACGGGAGAGGGCCCCGTCACGGGCCCGCCCGCTTTCCCCGGGCCGAAGCCCAGCGCAGCAGCCGCAACTGGCGGAGGAGGTTCGCTCGCCCCGAAGAGAGCGGAAAAATTCTCCATCATCCCGGCGTGCTTCGCGCAGTCTCCACCTATTGGCTCCGCGTCTTGGCAATCCCATGCGCTTGCCCCGATTTCATTGGCGGTCTCTGAACCCGCCTCCTAGCTATGATTGGCTAGCTCCCCTGGAAACCCGACTTTGCTCTGATTGGGTGGTTCCAACACTTCCCCTTGATGCAATTTTACGGGGCGCCGAAACGTCAATAGAATGCGCCGGAGAGAGGCGCTCTTGTTTATAGTCTCCGTAGCCGTTGGTGTGTGCGGAGTTGGCCAATCGAAGCGCTAGGTGTCACCTTTAGAACCGCCCTTTTTGGATTGACGCGTCCGTCGACCAATGAGTGTCAAAGAACGGTCTAAGCGGCGACCTGTTGGCGCGCGGTGCGGCGATTCGGTCAGTGGGAGGTGAAGATGGCGGTGCTGGCGCCCCTCCTGGCGCTCTTCTACTCCGTGCCGGGGATCTGCCGCTGGCTCGCCCAGCCCTACTACCCGCTCTCGCTCCTGCTCTCGGCGGCCTTCCTGCTGGTGCGGAAAGTGCCGCCGCTGTGCCATGGGCTGCCCTCCCAGCGCGAGGACGGGAACCCCTGCGACTTCGACTGGGTGAGGCCCTCCCCCAGGCCCCTTCAGGCGGACGGGCCTTCTCCTTCGCGCCTCGCCCTTCAGGCGGAGACTGCACGGCGACAAGCTTCGCTTCCCCACGCGGAATGGATCCTCCCGCCCCCCAATCATCATCATAATAATCATAATAATAATAAACAACAAAGCAAAACGAATACAACATACAATACATAAAATAATACATAAAATAAAGTACAATAAAATACATGGAAAGAAAGAAGGAGAATAATATAAAATAAACACAGGGTACAACAAAATAAGCAAAGACATTAAGCCGATGGACAGGGCCAAGTACAACGGGTAGGACTGTAAAACCCTGGGTGAGGTGGATAAGTAGGGTGATGCATCTGGTGGGGTTCGGATGGGACAACCAATGGGAATTAATTTCAACTAAAGGGTAAGATACTGTGCGTCAAAGTACAGAGTTGGTTAAGGTATGGGAATTTGATGTTCATTCCTCGAAGGCACACCGGAACAACCAAGGCTTTAGGCTCTTCCTGAAGGCTGCCAGGGTGGGCATTTGTCTAATCTCTCTGGGTAGAGAGTTCCAAAGTCGAGGGGCCACCACAGAGAAGACCCTCTCCCTCGTCCCCTTTTGTTCTTATTCCTATTGGATAATCACTGGTCACATAATCAAATGGAGGATTATGACCTGTTAGGGTCATTACTTATTGGATTCTGACCCATTGGGAAAACTGTAATATGTATGTCTTTTAAGAAAAAAAAATGGTATTCACATATATTTATACTTGGCAATCGATTTTTCAGTTGTTAGACCAGGCATGGGCTAACTTTCTAACTTGGGGATGGGTGGGCCAGAAGGGAGGGGGTTCTCCCCAAGTCCCTTTTCCGCCCCTTCCTCTTCTCTTTCAGAGAAGTGAAGGAATGACGGGAAACGTTTAGCTCTCAAAAGTGTTGGCCTTATCAGGATGAAAGGGTGGATGGAACAGAAAAAGTGTATCCATTAGATCCCATATTAACTACTCCTGATTAAAATCCAAGATATAATTAGACAAGACATTAGACTTCAATTATAGTTGTCAAGATTATCAAATTGACATACACGAGCATCTTTGTATATTATGTCCCCTCAATGTCCTCTCATATATAAAAACAGGATTTTGTGGCATAGTTTTTAAAAACCTTACTAACTGACCTAAATCATGACCTGAATCTGAATTCCTATATTACATTACTATATTTTTAAGTTAAGCCAAATTGATCCTGTTTAATTGCTCTGTTTCCATGCTATTTCCTATGCTACTATATGTTTCTATCCACCTATTATATCACCCTATCCATTAACCAGTTTGCATAGTGACTTCCTCCCCCCCCCTCCAAATTTATTATTATTTATGCTGTTTTATGCAATTTTAACTTGTTATTGTACTGTTTTTAATTGTATATTGCCTTGGGCTTGGCCCCATGTAAGCTGCCCCGAGTCCCTTCGGGGAGATGGAGGCTGGGTAGAAAAATAAAGTTCTTTTTCTTCCTCCAATTGTGTTATTAGATCAGAAAATATGAATATTTGTTAACCAGCTAGAAAGCAAAACTTAAATGACATAATTTTTGTCTGCCATTAAATGTTTTGCCTATTTTATGGTAAAACAACTTCTATAGACCCGTATTCATACTGCCTTTCAATATATTGTCTGTCTTTTAGCGGGAGGTAGAGATTCTGATGTTTCTCAGTGCGATTGTGATGATGAAGAACCGCAGATCCAGTGAGTAATACTTGTGTGTGTTTGTGTGCACTTTCAAGTTGTATATCAACTTAAAACACCGCATGAATTTGGGAAGGTTTTTCTGACAAAGCAAGACTTGGAGAAAGCTCGGCTAGTTCCCTCCTCTGAAATATAGCCCGAAGAACCTGGCATTCCTTGTTTGTTGATTAACTTCCAAAATCAGAAAGGATCCTATGGCTTCAATATATTTAACTCCTAGTAATATTTGCATTTGTTATTTATTGTTCCCTGGAGTAAGATACTCCGTTGCAACAGAGAGTTTACAGTGAATTTTTTTCCAAAGAGTTTTTACCTGTATTAAAGGCTTTTTCTTTCTTCTTAAAAAAGTTGGCTATGTCCATTCAGTGCACACAATCGCTAATCAAGGATGAGATATGTGTGTAATTTTATGAGATGAGATAATCTCCATACAGTAAATCAACACAGAAACTAAAGTTTCTAAGTTGCTAGTTATTCTGCATTAGATATATTATTAGTGAGGTCCCCTGTACATTCTTTTCAGAGGAGTGTCTTTGAAACATGCTTGCTGTTTCTTTTGTTTCTGACATCTTATCTGTGATAGCTAGATAAGGTAGCCAGAAGGCAAAGTTTTCATGAACCAATGCTTAGTGCATTATGGAACGGGTCAAATGAAAGACGTCCTGAAGCTGATAGAGAATAGTAAAGACAGAAACTGCGTGGAAAATTAAATGAAATAGAAGTAGCTGAAAAGAGTGAAATAACCTCTTTGTATGAAAATAACCTGCCAGTAAGTCCACTCAAATGATCCTAATTGTTTAATAATAATAATAATAATAATAATAATAATAAGTACAGTGCCTAGCAACTTTGGCCTGCACTTAAACACTATTGGCACTGACAAAATTACCATCAGCCGTCTGAAAAAGGCTACTGGGATTTGCATGCATTTATTCGCCAATACATCACACAGTCCTAGACACTTAGGAAGTGTCCGATGTGGATCCAATACAACAGCCAGCAGAGTGATCTTGTTTGCTGTGGACTCACTTTGTTGTGTTTCAAATAATAATAAAACTTTATTTATATTCTGCCCTATTTCCCCTGGGGGAGATAGGGTTTTTATATTTCCCTGAAGGAAATATAAAAACTTATCAAAAAGGTATTTAACACAAGAGGGTAAATTGCTAAGAGTACAGCAATTGCATGACATCCTTAAAGTATTTATATAATTTGAGATTCAAAATGAAAATAATATACGAGTCACCTTGCAGATACCTTTCACGAAATACAATAAGATGGCTCTCAACTCAGATTATTGAGGGTTTTCGCTTGCTATAGGATGGGATGAAGACACCACATTGGTTACACATGCCTTCTCAAGCTACTTTTTGCCAGCCGTAAACCATCACTGCAGGTGGGGAAGTGGTTGTTCAGAATTAGAATACTGCTTCTGAAAGCACCAAACAAGTCCTGTGTTTTTGTTGTTTTATAAATCTGCAATTAAAGTAATGGTCACTTTCAATTGACTTTCTTTTAAAAGCAATTCATTGGGAGTAGCCTATAGCAGGCCCTAGGGGAAAACCTGTTCTTTGGACATGGCAGATATGTCCATCCCTACTGTAGTCTATACAGGACTAACAGATGATGCAGATACCTGAGCTAACCATCTGTTTTGTGTGTTTGTTTTTCAAGTTACTGTGGACCAGCATGTGGGAAATATCTTTATGTTCAGCAAAGTGGCCAACGTCATCCTTTTTTTCCGCCTTGACATCCGGATGGGGTTGCTTTACCTCACACTCTGTATAGGTGAGACCTCTAGAGTTGGTTATGGAAGGATAGTTTCTGTAGATCTTTAGACACTAGGAGAAATGGGACTTTAGATACAGACTTCCTCTTGCCTTTTTGCACTTTTGCACCTTTGGAGTTGGATTTTGTGCACCGTGATATGCATTCTCCACAAAAAAAAAAATCATAATTGGGTGAATTTTTCCCTAAAATATCATTCTGCCTTTTATAGAGTTGGAAGTGGCTACAAGGGCCATATAGTCCAACCCCCTGTAATGCAGGAGTACACAATTAAGCACCCCTGAAAGAGATCCTTCATCCTCCAAGGTAGTCCATTGCATATCAATTTCTCCCTAATGTTTAGGTAGGATATTTTGTCTTCTATTTTGAATCTATTGTTTTGTGTTGTAGTCTCTGGAGCATCTTAAAGCTAGCTTATTTCACAATCTACATGGTATTCATTCAGATATTTAAGCCTAGCTACCAGGCCACCTCTCGGTCTTCTCTAAAAGCTGGACATCATCAACCCTCATAAGACTTAGTTTCCAGATCTTTGATCATTTTGATCACTCTTCTAGTTCACATTTTTATTGGTTATTGCAAAGCAAACGTTTCCCACTCCCTCTGTTTGAATTAATCCGATAATAGTATATGTGCCGTTACGCCCAGACGCTTTAAAATAAAACTTTGACGTGCTGCTATCTATGTCTGGGCGAAACTGCTGAGGTCTTTCTTTAGGCAGATTGAGCTTTCTGGAATAACTGAGTCCACTTCAATTCTAAACAATAAACAGGGTATTTATTCACGAAGTCCTGGTAGACTTGGCTCAGCTTATCAATACTACAAAACAATCAATGAATAATAAATTCCATCTATATTAATAAACTCTATCTATATTCAGTTAAACTCAATTACTCTATCTATATCTATCTATCTATCTATCTATCTATCTATAGGTCTCAATTAAACTAAATTAATCTATTACACTAAATTACTCAATAAATCTATCTATAACTAAATTAAACTCAATTGTTTTTACAATGATATTTTCTGAGGTACCTGTCTGCCAACAGCACATCATGGATTCTTCCTAAAACTGAAGGGGCAGGGAGACCTCCAAAATGGCTGCTTCTATCCTGGAAAAAGGGGCGGGCCCAAAGAGCTACTCTTTGGCCAATTATTGCAGAGGGCCTGCAAACTGGCTTTCCTGCCTCTGGCTGCTAACTTTTTAGGCCTTTGCAGAGGCTGCAGAGGCCTAGGAGAAAGGCAAGGGGCAACCAATTTAAGCAACCCAAAAAGACAATAAACCCAGTCTCCTGGGAGACGGAACAGTATAAATAGTATAAATCTTTCTCCAGTTTGCTTCATGGGGATCTCTTCCACTGTTGTCATTTTGCCTTTGACAGCTGAATGCTCTTAATTGGATTACAGTTGCTTGAATTAGGGGGAGAGGGCCATGGTTCTGAGGAATCGATCTTCATGCTGAGAGGGGAATATAGTTTGGGGAATCATCTGAGGATTGCTTTTATCTTACCATGGAAAAACACTATCACTTAGAGTAGAGAGCACAGGGCTGAATAGACAAATCATTTCACCTGGCATCAAGCAACTTCCTGATTCCGTTCCACTGTGGTGCTAAACTGTGTTTGGTGTTTGTATTTTCAGTCTTCCTGATGACCTGCAAGCCACCTCTGTACCTGGGTCCTGAATACATCAAATATTTCAGTGATAAAACCATAGATGTGAGTATTTTGTTTTCTGCACATTAAATGGCCTTGGATGAATTGAGAAAACCTGACTCTTGTCAATGCTTTGTAGGATGAACTAGCACGGGACAAGCGGGTAACCTGGATTGTTGAATTCTTTGCCAACTGGTCCAATGAATGCCAGTCCTTTGCTCCCATCTATGCTGACTTATCCCTCAAGTAAGTGACATCCTGTTCATTAAAAGGCAGTGCCGTATTTCTGAGCTGGGCATCTTCTGTTTTCCTTATTTAGCTGTTGACTTGAAGTATATCAAGTGAAGCCAGTCATGTTATACTGGCTATTGGGTCATGTGTCAGTTATAGTGGCATACTACATCCTGTGAACTATATATTGGCTGGCTTCTCTTACAGATGGTAAAGTACCATTTAACTTTCAGCTCTCCCTGTTTTCTTCTCTTCCCACTGACAATGGAAGTCAATGGATACAGAATGCCAATGGCTCACTATTGGTTGGCAGTTTCTGGTTAAATTTTTACTATAGAATCCTGTCAGGTATTCAACAAAAATACAGACCTTTTAAACTTAAGCCTGTGAAATTAGATTAATCTATGCTGGGAAGAGGTGCTCCCCTTCTGTGTTTCTATCATTTCTGTATGAACAACTTGCTGCTTTCAGTAATGATCACTAGATGGCATTTTGTATAGAAAATCCAAGAAAAAAATCCTCGTTTCCAATAATTTGCTGTAGTTTCTCAAGAAAAAGGAATGTATTTATAACTCAGCATAATGAAATTGTTATTCTTATGGGTTGGTGCTTGCATTGGAGATCAGTGTTGGAGGACAGAGGGAAAGAAGAGACATACTCATCAGCTGAAGCAGGGATGGAGAAGTTTGGCCATTCAAATATTTTAACTCTCATCCCCACTCACCAGCAGAGCCAATAATGATATATTAGGAGTGCTGCAGTCCCAAAACATTTGGAAGGTCATGATTGCTCACACCTGAGCTAAAGTACCGTATTAATGCTCTTCTTGTGCATTAAGGTACACAGGATATAGTCCTGGATCCATAATGTTGCAGCCTAGCTGAATCTACCCTGGTTTTGGTGTGGTCAATATCTGGCTGGGAATGGTATTGAAATTCGTGCACTGTTGTCATTAATTTTATTTTTTATTTCAGTTTACTCGGTAAATGATGTTTGCCTTACTGTTTCCCCCCAGGTATAACTGCAGTGGACTGAACTTTGGGAAGGTAGATGTGGGTCGCTACCCTGATGTTAGCACTAGGTGAGCTCTTCAGGTATCTTTGCAGTGGGAACTAAAAAGTTAGTGGAGGCCAAAATGCTAGTGATTAATCTTCCTAAAACCTCTAGTTGTAATATTGAGAGAGACTGTGATGGAAAAGAGGACACTAACTAGACATGCTTTAAAAAAACACTTAGACAGACTTAAGACCCTTCTCTCTTTCCAGGTACAAAGTCAGCACCTCTCCTCTCACTAAGCAGCTGCCCACGCTAATCCTTTTCCAAGGTGGGAAAGAGGTGATGCGCCGACCACAGATTGATAAAAAGGGACGAGCTGTTTCATGGACCTTTTCTGAGGTACATCCTATTTGGCACCATGTTGCATGTGGGGGAGGGGGGGTTGCCAAAAGTAAAAGAGGGGCTCTGTGCCCCTGTCCCTTTGGAAACATGACTAGAGCTAACGGAATTCTCTGGTCATGACCCTCCAGTGCTCTGAATGTGTAAAGTAGACTGTCTGACAAGATGCAAATGTGAGACTTCCCAAAGAGAACAGGACAGTTACACAAAACAATGTCCACCTGTCTTTCTGTCGCAGGAGAACGTGATCCGGGAATTCAACTTGAATGAACTGTATCAGAGAGCCAAGAAAGTGTTCAAGCAGTCTGATGAGACCCCCGAGGAATCTCCAGAGCAGCCTGCCATCATGGAGCTTCCCAACGGGGAGAGCAAAAAGGACAAATAAGAGCCCAAGTGACTGGGCCAGAGCCCCCTTACTGCTTAGCTCCCCACTCCTAATTCCATCTTGTTCTGTGCCCTAAGATGTCAGCCGAAATCTGTCTCTAGCTCACAAGGCTGGAGCTAGGAGTGTTAAGGTCAGAGAGCTTCTGCTACCCTGGGCTTGGTGTGTGACTGCTGGTGGCTGCTTGGTTTGTAGATGTGTTCTTTGCCTCTGTTGTCCCTTCTTCTTCTTCTTCTTCTGGGAGAAACTAGGGATAACATCTGTAGATTTGAGCCAGCAAGGGAAGATCTCTCTGGTTGCCAGAGACCATGACAACTGGCATCTCTAGATGAGTGGGGAATGTACACTTTCCTGCCAATCAATAGAAACTACTGAGAAAAGCATGGGCTTAATAGCTGCTATAAGGGAAGGGTTTCTTTGCTTATTAATCTTTAGTGGGCCAGTGGAAAATTTTGACCAGCTCACCAGTTCTTGGGGAAAAGATGTCTTTCCTTCCAATAAACATTCACTCCTATTTGAACTGCTGTTTCACAGTGTTATTTGTGATTGAGAAGGCACGGGTATTGTTAGCAGTTTCTACTTCCTACTTGATGCCTTCTATTAACCACAACAGCAGAGCTTTTTAATATTTCTGCTGTACTCTGGGGGTTTAGAACAAGAATGTTTCCTTAATGTGCCAGAGTAAGTGGCTGCCATGTAGCCCTTAAGGACCTTGGATCCTTTACATCAAAAGCTGCTAGCTTACTGTAACACGCTCAGAGAATGGGCTTTCCCCTAAACTGGAGGAGTTACCACTTCTCTCATCAATGTGAACTTCTACGGTTAATTGCTTTAATGCCACTGCTAACACAGGGAGCTTGCCCAACAATAGAAACAGTTTTGTTCTTTGCCCCCTTCATACTTCTCTTAATGGTCTTGTAAAATTGCCTCTAATAAAGAAATATGGGAGTGTCTTGTTTCCGCATGGTGGTGATTTGTTTGAGTCGTGTTTTCAGTAGATTATTCAACCTCACAGGTTTTTGGGGGCTTAAGGCTCATTGTATTTTGTGCTTGATGCAAAAAGCACTCAGCCAGTATCTCCTGCCTTTGGTCTTTGCCCGTCTGTGATATAGCTCAGGTATGGTCAAGCTCTGGCTCTCCAGATGCTTTGAATTTCAACTCACAGAAATCCCAGCCATCTTACCATCTATTGGGAATTGTTACACTATTAGGACTGCCTGATATAGGTGCATAAGTCTCACTTGGAAAAAAATCCGAGAAATCTTAAAATATTATTGTTCAGGGTGGAGGGAGAAGACAATTATTGCCTTCCTTTGATGCTGAAAGCATTTTACTTGATAGGTAAATGCAGTGGTTCTCAACCAGTGGGTCCCCAGGTGTTTTGGCCTACAACTCCCAGAAATCCCAGCCAGTTTACCAACTGTTAGGATTTCTGGGAGTTGAAGACCCAAACATCTGGGGACCCACAGGTTGAGAACCACTGGGCAAATGAGTGAGGGGGGACTACTGAATTTGCGGGGGGGGGGGGGTTACGACCCCAAACCATCCCCTTTAATTTTTCTTTTTAAATGAGAGTTCCAGCTCAAATAACCCTCACAGGATCCAAAGTGGCTTACAAAGTATTACAATCATGTAAACAACAATTAGGTAAAAGTAAAAGTTTTCCCATGACATTACGTCCAGTCGTGTCCAACTCTGGGAAGTGGTGCTCATCTCCATTTCTAAGCCAAAGTGCCGGCGTTGTCCATAGTCACTCCAAGATCATGTGGGCAGCATGACTTCATGGAATGCCGTTACCTTCCTGCCGGAGCGGTACCTGTTAATCTCACATTTGCATATTTTTGAACTGCTAGGTTGGCAGGAGCTCACCCCATTCCCCAGATTCAAACTGGTGACCTTTCGGTCAGCAAGTTCAGCAGCTCAGCAGTTTAACCCACTGCGCCACTTGGGCTCCAAAACAACAAATACATCAATAATGGTATAAAACATCATAAAACAACAATTTAACAGCATTCACATTAACAATATTCACATTCTTGTGGCATCATTTCAGATCATATTGCACTTTGTGGTGTTTCTTATCATTCCAACTTCATTTCCTTCACTAAAGGTCTGTCTAAACAGGAAAGTTTTTTATTGGATCTTGAAGGAAGAAAGGGAGGGAGCAAGTCAGGCCATCTGATCGGATAGACCAGGCCTGGGCAAACTTTGTCCCTCCAGGTGTTTTGGACTTCAACTCCCACAATTCCTAACAGCCTCATGCCCCTTCCTCAGCTTAAGCAGCTGAAGGGGGAAAGGAAAGGGCCTGAGGTTGTTAGGAATTGTGGGAGTTGATGTCCAAAACACCTGGATGGCCCAAGTTTGGCCATGCCTGAGATAGACTCTTTTAATGTAGCTGCAGCCGTGCTCTTGAGAATAATGCTTTTTACAGCACGCACACTGCCACATTTATAGAAAGCTTTAAAGAGGTCTGGGCAGCAGTGTGTGCCTCCCTTCCCTTCTTTCCATCCTTTTCTTCCCAGAGAAGAAAATCAAGAAAGAAAAAATAATAGCTTCGCCATTTCTTTTGACCGTGTGCTGCAAGGCGAGGTATTTAAATAGTCTCCAGCTCGCAAGGAACAATCTTCAATGGGGTCCTTACCTCCTGAGTTCTTCCATTCCTTCCCCCAATGACTTTTAAAGGTAAAGGTTTCCCTTTGACATTAAGTCTAGTCGGGCCCGACTCTGAGGGGTGGTGCTCATCTCCATTTCTAACCCAAAGAGCCAGTGTTGTCCATAGACACCTCCAAGGTCATGTGGCCAGCATGACTGCATGGCGCATCATTACCTTCCGGCTGGAGTGATACCTATTGATCTACTTATATTTGTATGTTTTCAAACTGCTAGGTTGGCTGAAGCTGGGGCTAACAGAGGGAGCTCACCCTACTCCCTGGATTCGAACCGCCAACCTTTTAGTCAGCAAGGTGGTTTAACCTGCTTCGCCACCGGGGGCTCCTCCATTGATTTTTACTCCAGTGGAACATGCTGCTGCCTAGGAGTGTGGTGAAGTCTCCTCCTCTGGAGGTTTTTAAAGAGAGGCTGGATGGCCATCTGCCTGGAGTGCTTTGATTGTATCTTCCTGGCAGGATGGGGTTGGAGAGAGTGGCCCTTGGGGGACTCTCCCAGCACTTGGATTCCATAGGGATTATCACCAGACAGTGCTTGGTGCTTCCACTTCAAACCCCCTGCCCAGCAATTGTGAACACATTTTGAATGGCAAGTTGAAAGATGCTTCTTGCTGCTTGGGTTCATCGCAGAGACTTGAAACAGAGCCGGGCGACGTTGATTGGCGGATGAGATTCGGCGGACGACGCGATTGGCTGGTGTGGCCTCTGAAAGAGCTACTGGAAAACGGCAGCAACCACGTTGCCAAAGAGGGGAGACTTGGAAGGCCCCAAATAATCTTTTATTTTACCGTACTCAGATTTCATGGCATCCGAGGCAGAAATACTCAAAGAGCCGTTCCACTGCTCAACGTGAAGAGCTGCTCTCTGGGCTTTTCTATCCTACCGTGGATTTTCTCAATTTTATTCCCTGCATACCTCCCCTATCACCACAAATGGTTGAGCCCGCAGGGCCAGTTCCTTGCCTCGGCCGCAGGGGCTGCACGTGGGCTGTGCGGTTGTCTGCAGGAGGCCAGGTCAGGTCTGTTGTCTTCTTACATTTTGGTGTGCAGCTACACTGTAGAAGCAATGCAGTTTCACAACGCTTTAACTGCCACGACCCAATACTGTGGTCTTCATGGGATCCGTAATTGAGAGAGGCACCAGCACTCTTTGGCAGAGAAGGCTAAAGACCTTGTAAAACTACAGCTCCCAGGATTCCATAGCATTTAGCCATGGCAGTTCAAGTACTATCAAACTGTATTAACTCTACAGTGTGGCAGCGCTCTGGGCTTCTCTTGCGCTGCATGGTTTTGTTCTTTCTGCATCTATTGTGTTTACTTTTTTTTTATTTACTAGCTGTCCCTGTTACACTTACTGTGGCCCAGTCTGTGCATATGTGTTTTGTGTGTGTATATATTTGTGTAGGTTAAAGGTAAAGTTTTTCCCTGACATTGTCCATAGACACCTCCAAGGTCACGTGGCCGGCTTGACTGCATGGAGCGCTGCTACCTTCCCGTCAGAGCGGTACCTATTGATATACTCACATTTGCATGTTTTAGAAACTGCTAGGTTGGCAGAAACTGGGGCTAACAGCGAGAGCTCATGTTGCTCCCCAGATTTGAACCTGCGACATACGTATGTTTGTGTATATATATGTGGTTTTGCACATGCGTTGTAATGTGTTTTTTTTTGTTTGCTTTTAAAGTTTTTCAGTGTTTTTATGAGTGATGATCACTTGTTGGCCTGATATATGTATTGCATCCAAATTCGGTATCAATTCATCCAGTGGTTTTTGAGTTATGTTAATCCCACAAACAAACATTACATTTTTATTTATATCGATTATTTATTTACGACATTTATATGCCGCCCTTCTCACCCTGAAGGGGACTCAGAGCAGCTTACAAGATATATAAACATACATTATATTATATCATTATTATTATTATTATTATTATTATAGTACAATAGCAGCATTAATTATTACTATATTGTATTATACCATTATATTGTAATATTATTAGTAATATTACATATAATATATATATTTATAATATATTATTAGTATTCTATTGCATTTCATTATGATATTATAAATATATGCATATACAATATATGATATTACATTATTAACATAACACAGGAGACATGTTTTGTATGTTTTGCACTCTTCATAAAGTTTTCCTGCATTGAATGAGTTCGGTAAGTATTTGTAGGCAGTCAGAGCCATTGTGACTGAAGAATGGGATAGAAATACTCCAGATATATACTGGCCAGACTCATAAATGGAGTCCAGACCCAGCTTGAGAAATGCTTTACTAAGTTGTCACATCACATAGTTCAGAAAACTCTGTTGTTGTTGTAAAGGGCCCCTGCTCTCTTGCCTCTTCTTTTTACGCCTCTTTCTGATTCATTTGGCATAGGATGCCCCCCAAAAAGCGGAAGAGGAAGGCAGAGGCCGCTGGACCCGCTGCTGTGGAAAGAGCGGACAGTGGTGCAGCGGAGAAGGAGATGCCCAAGAAGCTGAAGTCACAGGAAGGACTGGGCTCTCTTCGTGTGACCATTGAGCATTGGTGAGCACCCGCTTCCAACAAGCATTTCCTTGTTGCTTCGTGCAAGATGCAACTTGGCAATATTGGTAGGATTGCTGCCTGGCAATTTCTAACAATCTGATACTTTTTATTTGAATCAATGATGTGTTTTAATTTGCGCTTGTGTGCCTTTCATGCTACCCAATTATAGCATCGGGATCCCACTACAGCTGCCATTTCTGTGTTCTGTGTAATTCTGGAATTTATAGCTCAGTGTGATACTACATCTCTCTTGGTCTAAATTACCTAAACTGGGATTCCATTGGATGCAGCCATAACAGCATTGGAGTGAATTGTTTTAGTGCTATTACTGTGTAATTTGAAAGATTTGCATATAAGGGGGGAAATAATGGTTGTACATTAAAAAGTTAAATAATTAAAAATGTTTAGACTATGCACATTACCTTTAGAGATATCATTATTACAGTAGCATCTCGCTTATCCAACCTTCGCTCATCCAACGTTGTGTGTTATTCAACGGTCTGCATTCACCTGGATCCACAACTGTGTCAATACATTGCAATGTTTTGGTGCTAAATTTGTAAATACAGTAATTACGACATAACATTACTGTGTATTGGACTGCTTTTTCTGTCGATTTGTTGTAAAACATGATATTTTTGTGCTTTATTTGTAAAATCATTATGTAATTTGACGTTTAATAAGCTTTTCCTTAATCCCTCCTTATTATCCAACATTTTTGCTTATCCAACATTCAGCCAGCCCATTTATGTTGGATAAGCAAGACTCTAATGTATTAACTTTATTTTTATCCCATAGGGACTCAAGGCGACTAATAGTGACATGACATAATACAATAAACTTTAAAAACAAAGTTAATGCATATACGTATGGATATAAAAAGTAAAAAACCTATTTGTGTAATGAGTGTAAAAGTTAAAATACAATTATAATACAATAAAATGCAATTAAAAATTAGACAACTTTTCCTTCTTTTGTCTCACTTGAGATGGCTTTAACGTCATTTGTGATTCCTTTTGTGTAAAGACATTTAAAAAACCTTCAGCCTGCTCATTATCAACTTTCAATCAAACATTACAAGTATAGCTTAGGTAAGAATTTGTATTATTGAAGACTTTCATGGCCAGAATCACTGGGTTGCTGTGAGCTTTCCGGACTGCATGGCCATGCTCCAGAAGCATTTTCTCCTGATGTTTCACCCACATCTATGGCAGGTATCTTCAGAGGTTGTGAGGTTTGTTGGAAACTAGGCAAGTGGGGTCTATATATCTATGGAATGTCCGGGGTGGGAGAAAGAATGAGGCAGGTATGAATGTTACAATTGATCACCTTGATTAACATTGAATGCCCTTGCAGCTTCAAAGACTGGCTGATTCCTTCCTGGGGGATCCTTTGTTGGGAGGTGCTAGCTGGCCCTGATTGTTTTATGTCAGTATTTTAAAAACTCTAATATCAGAACAGTAAATAAAGAGCAACTCTCAAAAAACAGGGAAATTCCCTACAAAAAACAATCAAGGCTAGCTAATCACTTCCAAACAAAGGAATCCCCCAGGCGGAAGTAGCCAAGCTTTGAAGCTACAAGGCTATTCAATACTAATCGAGGTGATTCGTTGCAACATTCACACTTGCCTCATACAGCCCGGAAAACTCAGAGCAACCCACTTGAGTAAGAATTTCCGTATCCTGAAATGAATCTCATTCTCCAGTCTTAAACATTTTACAAACTAAGACATTGGAATGCAAGGTACAGGATGAATTCTAAAGATGGGAGGTGCTAGTTCAGGGTAGATAAACCCTTTTCCCCCAGGAAATGAAATCACAGACGGATTTGAGTCTGTTTGGTTTTGTGAAAGTTGTCAAATGTTCAGAAAAAGAAACTCAAGTTTTAACATTTTCCCTTCATCTTACAGCAAAAGCTGACGGGTTTTTGGCCGCAATGCTGATGCTGTTAGCGAGGCATTGCAACAGGCCTTTTCTGAGATCGTGGTGGAAATTAATCCTGAGAAGCCCCGCAGGAACACCTTTGAGATTGTTCTTGTGAAAGAGGATGGCACCAGTAAGTGGCCTATTGTAAGAGAGTTGTTGCTGGATTGTTATATTGAAAATACTCCTTTCCTCCAATGAAGCCACATGGCATGCATGGCTCTCCTTGCCCCACCTCACTTTCCCCTCACAACCAGTCAGGCTAAGAGTCTCTCCCAAAGATCACGGCCCAAAGGGGACCAAAACATAGATTGCTAAGTCTTAGTTTGACTCAAACATCCATTACACCACTTTGGGTCTTTGTCATGAGTGAGAGATTGTAAAGTCTCTGTAATCAACCAATTTTTTTAAGTGAAGGTAAAATTGAGTCTCATAAATGTTTCTTGGCATGATATTTGGCCTGCTAGATGAAGTGCCCACAAATCTACTCACAGGGCAATAGGGCACACAACGGTATCCAGACCCACTCATTCTCCATGCAGTTTGTCAGGTGGTTGTGATAAGCTTTGTGATTGCACCTCCACGGCTTTCATGTTTTTATTTTTCTCTTTGGCTGTTAGCCACAAGGTATTAATATTCCAGAGTAGTTCAAATGTAATTATCACCTGGTTGTTGCTAGCCCACTTCTCTAAAAAGATAGTTAGCTATCCCGTGAATATATGTAGTGCTCCATACAAGCAAGGCAGTAAAGGGACATGTCCTCTCTGGCTTCATATTTGCCACTGGCTGGCAGTCACATCATACAAATGCTCCCAATGTCTTTTCATTTTCTTTTCTTGATCTTAGAGGTAGAGTTATGGAGCGGCCTCCAGAAGGGTCCACCGCGAAAGCTGAAGTTCCCAGAACCAAGCAAGGTAGTTGAGGTCCTGAAGGGCAACCTGGACTAAAGCCAGGAAAGACTTGCCGATGGTGAGTAGGTCCAGACGGTTTCCTTTAACTCCCACTGAAAGTGTCTATGCATTTTGAGAGATACAGCCTTCTTGGTACAAGCTCCCAAATTGTTACTATTCCTTGTTTTCAGTGTGTTTTGTTGCCAAGCTGGAGAGGGAGAAAAGGCTCTGTGAATTTTCTATTGCTAATGCCTTTCCTTATCAAAAATCAGGGCACGCAAGAGGCGAAATGAAGTGATACCCACCTTCACTGTTGAAGTGGAAGTATGTATCAATAAAGTTATAAGAGGTCATAAAGATTGCATTGTTTATTGGCTCAGTATGCTTCATCCACACCAACCTGTGTCTCTGTTGCATTCAGGAGTGCTGTGTAGGTACTAGCAAATGGGAGGTTCTGGATGATGTGAGTGAAGGCTAGGAGTAAGTAGCAGCTAATATTTCCTTCTATGGCAGTTAACTCATTCTTTGTGTGTGCCATATAGGGAAACATCTCTAGACAGGCTATTTGTCTAATCGCATCTCCTTATACAGAACATCCCATGCACTGCGGTCAACGGAGGAAGCCCTCCTCTCAGTCCCACCTCCGTCTCAAGCTTGGTTGGTGGGAACGAGAGAGTGGGCCTTCTCCATGATTGCTCCTCACCTCTGGAATTTTCTTCCTAAAGTAAAAACAGCCCCCACTCTCCTCTCCTTTAAGAAACGTATAAAAACGTGCCTAAGCACTTAAGTGTATGGAATGAGGAAGACTAAGACACTTTAACTACTTCAAATGCTAGCTAGTCCCGCTTGTACTATATGGCTGCCACAATACATTTTAAATGAACATCGGCACCAGCCATTTTTAATGTAACTGTATTTTAAATTGCTTTTAGGGCATTTGTTGTAATGTTTACTTACGTTTTACTTAACTATGGACCTCATCACACTAGAGCATGGGTCAACCTTAAATCTGGTTGCTGCCTCCTGCAGAATCCTGGGGATTGTAGTTTAGGGAGGGGTTTAAAGTGGATCCATGCTCTAGTGTCATGAGGCAGTATGTCTTCTTGGATTGAGAGAGGGCAGTCTAGAAATATTATTATTATTATTATTATGCATGGTTGAATTATTAGTATTGAATAATTAGTATTATTATTATGCATGATTGAATTATCTACAGCCTTAACTGTAGTCCTCCTACTTTCTTTCTAGTTAAGGATAACTTTCAAGGCCTTGACGTCTCCGTTTTGTAATAGAAGCCTTTTTCCTCAACATTGAGGCAGTTTCAAGTTTTCATGCTCCTGTTCAAAATGTTTCCTAAAATACCCAATACAAGGGAATAACAGATATGCTAGTGATTTACTGTAATTTTTTTTATTAGCATAAGCTGTGGATCCACACATCCTCTGTGAGTTGGAGCATTCATGATGGGATATGATCAAGTGGAGCAAATCCAGTCACATCTCTGAAGCTATTGCCCTCCTCCACAGAAAAATGGACCCATGTTGCCCTCACTTCCCTTGAAAATATGTTTGCTTTTTTACTGTTTAGAATTCGCAAAGTGTAAGCCTTGTTTTCCAATAAAGCTTGAACATCTGTCATCCTTGTTTTTAATTCTGCCCACAGAAATATACCAACAGAGCATCTGTGAAGAAATACAATAAACATATCTATTATTTCACACACACTCCAAAAAGGCATAAACCAAGCAGTACTAGAATCAGGCGAGAGCAGTCTTTCTCAAAATCTGCTCCTCCAGGTGTTTTGGACTTCAGCTCCCAGAAGTTCCAGCCAGTTTACCAGCTGTTAGGAACTGTGGGAGCTTAAGTTTAAAACATCTGGAGAAGTTTGAGAAACTGGGCCACAGCAGGCATGGGCAAACTTTGGCCCTCCAGGCGTTTTGGACTTCAGTTCCCACAATTCCTAACTGCTGGTAGGCTGTTAGGAATTGTGGAAGTCCAAAATACCTGGAGAGCCAACATTTGCCCATGCCTAGGTTAAAGGATAGGTCTTGACAGTGTGTCTAAAACTCAGGAGGGATGGAGCCAATCTCTCTTAGTTGTTCTTATGGTCAAAAGTTCTGATGTGGCTTTTTAGACTAGTGGTGGAAGATCTTTTCTGTAAGAAAGTTGCCTCACTTAGTTTCTTGGTAGGGAAATGTTTTTGCCTTCAAAGCAGATCAGCTCATGTTTCTCCTCATTGCTCCAAGCTCTGTTCGGATCTCATGCTGTAATTTCATGATTTAAATGATAATGCTTGCCTTTTTAAATGTCACAACTTTAATTTATACCAGTAGCCCCCGTACTTGGCAGTAACTCTTACAAAGTAGTCCTATGGATAAAGAAGGCAAAGAGAGCAACAGATGAAGGCATGCCAGCAGGATACAAGAAAGGGCTGTTTTCAGCTTCATTTAGCATTTTATTTTCATACCCACAACAAATGGAAGGAAAGTTATGTATCGTAGTGCCAGAACTGGCGTATGCTTCTTACACTTTAGAACAGGCATGGGGACACTTTTGGCCCTCCAGGTGCTTTGGACTTCAACTCCCACAATTCCGCTAAGTCCAAAACACCTGGAGGGCTGAAGTTTCCCCATGCCTGCTTTAGAATGACTATTTGGCTCTAGTGATATCAAACTGAAAAGGACTGCAGCTCCTATGGGGAGATATACAAAAAACCCTGGGATCCCAGAATTTAAAGGTCTTGGGCCACCAGTTCTCAACTTTTGCTCTTCCAGATGTTTTCAACTTTCCCATTCTAGCCGACACAAGTTATAGTTTGGGGTCTGGGAATATAAAGAATGGTTTTAGCGCTACTACCTCAGAGCTTGAACCCTACTTTTCATATAAAGCAATGTGTAGCTAGTTGCTGATTTCAGAGGTCTTGATCTTCTTGTTTAATGTGTATCAAACAAAAACAACCCTTAGCATGTACTCTTATTTGGAGCCCTCGGTGGTGGTGGGTTAAACCCTTGTGCCAGCAGGACTGCTGACAAAACAGGTTGGCGGTTCAAATCCAGGGAGAGCAGGTTGAGCTCCCTCTGTCAGCCCCAGCTCCCCATGCAGGGGCATGAGAAAAGCCTCCCACAAGGATGGTAAAATATCAAACATCCAGGCATCCCCTGAGAAATGTCCTTGCAGATGGACAATTATCTCCCACCAGGAGCGACTTGCAGTTTCTCAAGTCACTCCCGACACGAAAAAATACTCTTCTGTAGCTTCTATTGATTAGCTTTAAATATTAGAAACCTATATCTAGAGTGAGCCTGTTAGAACCTCCTCTATCCTCCGCTAATCTCTTGCTACATATTTGAGCACACATAGCTCTGTTCCCTGAGACGGAGCCAAATCCCAAAGTTGAAATGAGTCTGCAAAAAGTAAGAGTCGCAAAAAAACTTAAACTTTATTTGAACAAGTCACAACTCAACATTTATCCTTGTCTGCACCATCTACTCATCGTCTGTTCCCCACTTGTGAGCTTCATGGAGGTATGGGCCACTGAACCTCAGTTCACCTCTCTGAAGAAGCTGTAAGCACAAGGAAGATGGCTTCAATGAAAAACAAGCAATTTTCATTTAATTTTAAAGCCCTTGGGAGGGACTTTCTATATAAGATACTCTACTGTCCACTGCATCAGCTTCTCCGTACAGTAGGCCAGCTGTTGGGAGTCCAAATGGCCAGATCTAACAGAAGCAATAAGGCAAGGGAGCTTGCCTGTGGTAGTGCATTTTCTATGGTAGTGCATTACATAAGGAACTTTGATTTCTCCAGCCAGCAATTGCTTTAACATATGGTCCCAAAATGTGGCAGTGCTTCACAAAGAAATTAAACCCTTAGTATGGAGTCACAATACTTGTGCTGATGCTCTGAAGTGCCTAAATGACTTCAGTGAAAGGAGGCAGGTATGTGGCATCAGTGGAACAAGGGCACTGTCTCTCTTCCCTGTCCTACTGCTGAGTTAATTCTATAGCTCACTCAAGAGTGGAAAAAGTCACCCTACCAGTGAGGAATACATGAAATAATGCCATCCAGCTACCTAACCAATAAAACATTTTACAGTTAGTCTATGAATGGAAGTGCAGGAGTTTGAATAGCTGGATATAACCCTGCTGTGTGACCCAAATACCCTTTTAAACTCAGACAGCAAAAGTGATTGATCCACTGAGTTCTAGATCCATACCAATTGTGGCATGTAATGTGAGGCATTTCTATGATCTGCCTTCATTTCAGGCAGAGATAAAAACACAAATTAACAAGCACAACCCTTGGCAAACAGTGAAGTCTTTCTATATGTGGAAGTTTCAGTACTCTTCACAGAAGCAATGCCTGTAGGCTTCCTTTTTGAAGACCTATGTTTCTGTGTACCGTATACGAACAGACATAAATCTGACAGCCATGATTAGACTGGGATGAGGAGTGATGATGAAATAACCCCCATCCATGAATTGGAATGGAAACATACCCTTCAACTTAAAACACCTCAGAATACATGTTTTTCCTCTGCTCCTTTCATATTTACCTGCCATGGAGCTTAATGGAAGCACTGAGTGCGCCCTATATATCTCTATAGACAGTCAAGGCAACTCCTTGCCCCACTAGCTTAGAACATCCACTTCAGTTTCAGACACTGGAGAGGGATCTGGCCGGACACACTCAATGCTAACAAAGAGTTCTTCTACCCCACCAACTTCCAGCTCTTCTTCTTCTAAGCTGGCTAAGAGGGGTAGCAGCTTGCAGTCCAAGCTGTGTTGCAAAGGATTCCTTCGCACAACTTGAGTCGGCCACTGTGCTTCTGTACCTGAGATTCCCACTCCATGAGGCGGCAGCCCTTGGTCCTTGTTACCTGCCGAAACAGCTGCCAAAGCCTCAGAAAACCTGCCAGTGTCATTTTCTAAGGCAGTCAATTGGTGTTCGGGTTCTGTCCAGTCGTCTAGCTCCGGCAGAGAAGCTGCTTTGCACAAGGCCGAACTCTCATGACCTGGTTCAGCTGCCACAAGAGGAAGGGGATCAAGAACGGAGTTTGTCAAGAGGAGCCCATTCCCTGAGCCATGAGTTTCTTCATCAATTTCTAGATTAGGAGCCTCCTGCTCTGTTTTTAGGGGCCTATCTTCAGACTTAACCAATGGCTGACACACTGACGCATCTGTGGAAGACTTGTCTTTTTCTTCATCTACAGTTCCCAACGGACTCTTTTTTTCTCCTAATGAAAGGCCCGATACATTTGCAGTACCTGGAGCAGCAGTGCCTTGGGAGTCCCCAAGAGTATCGTCATCTGCCAGAAGCAAATCCAACATGTGCTCCAACTCTCCATTTGAAGCCACACTACCATACTGTTCATCCTCAGTCAGGTGTTCTAGCTCAAACACACTGAGTTCATAAGAGGTTGCAACATCTGCTTCACCCAACACCTCTTTGCTTTTATCCTCTTCCGCCAGGTTCTTTTCGCTATAAGGTGAGGCCTTCTGTTTTGCAGGAAGTTTAGGAGAGCTGGCTGGTTCTTGTGCATCAACTCTCTCTGCCTTGGGACAGTGGAGCTGAGACTGGGGGTCCTTGTCCTGAAAAACATACACAGTGTTTGCTCCTCCTGTGGGCTTTGCGAACGATTCCTGCACCACTTCCCAGCAGCCGCCATTGACAACCTTCCGGAGCTTCACCCGGCCAACCTGTCCTGCCTCAGGAGGAAGGTTGGAGCTAGGAGCTGATTCACTGACATTGCGCTTCCTGCCTTTCGCAGTCTTAGGAACAAGAGAGGGGCTCCGGAAATGGCAGGTGTCTTCCCTCTCTTTGGCTCCATCCTTACTAGGGGGAATCTTCTGTCTCCAAAGCCGCCTGGCAGACACTGAGGACTTGCTAGGTGCCATGGTGCTATGGTTTTTGGTTGGACAGGGCACGGGAGAAGGCTGAATAGAGAGCTTTGAGCGGCTGATCTTGATTTTTTTTGTCTCCTGGGAGCTCACTGCCCCTTGCTTTTCTCCATTCCCAGTTTCCTCTGTCTGCAGATTGTCAGCCTCATCATTACCTGATGTATTTTTCAACATACTTGCTGCACGTTTTTTGCCTTTTATTCGCAACTGATCAGCAGGAACTGTTGGGTCCTTAGGCATTTGTTTGTCACAACTTAGAATTGCTGCCATAGGTTTTTGCTTCTTTGCCTCTTTCTGGCCAGCACCATTATTGTTATCTTTGCTGCATGGAAGTTTCGCTGCTGCACGTTGCTTGCGTGCAACCACCAAGGAAGTCAAGGAGCCACCAGCAGAGACGGCAGGAGACTGCATCAAGCTTGCCTCTGGACTGAATACTGGACTGGAGAGCTGCAAGCAGTTACGATTTAACCGTGGGCCCAGCGACCTTTTGACTAACTTCCCTCCCTCCAGCTGAAGCGACTCGAGCTCTGACACCTGAAGCTGCCGCGCAGCTGCAATAATATCCTGGGCTTCCTCCCGAGACACCTCCATTTCAGAAGTGTAGAGGAAATCGACCAGTTTACGCAGCGTTCCGATCTTGAGGCCTCGGATCTCCAGCACCACTTTGTGTCCTTTGGGGGGCATTTCTCGTTCCAAGCGCTCCGTGAAGAAGGGGCTGCAGGCTGACAGGATGCAACAGTGTGCTGGAACAGCTTGTCCTGCAAACAACAGTGTCATTATCAGTTACTGTATCTACTGGTATCTGCCTTCAAAACACAGAATGGTCTCTATGGGATGCTCCAAAATGGTCCAATTTCACAACTATAGTATATTATATTATTTGAGATAATTTATAATCCATGGGGGTGGGCAGCTCAGTGAAGCAGTTAACTTGCTTCCACAATTGCTTCTGAAAGTGCTATTAATTTAAAATATCACTCACTCTGCCTCTCAGTTGTGAAGACACTTTGCTCCTGCAATTCATTGGGCAGGATAGGATATACAGTACTTTTGTTTGAGCCCATGTGCATGCACAGACTTTCCTTAGTACAAAATTAGCTTACTGTTTAGTGTGGACTACCTAGGACAATTTTTAATGGATTTGTGTTCATATTTGTGGGCAGGTATGCTATCAATCAGGGGTTGTGGTCGCGCAGTGGGTTAAATCACTAAGCTGCAGAACTTGCAGAAGGTCGGTGATTCGAATCCGTGGGACGGGGTGAGCTCCCGCTGTATGTCCACCTTCTGCCAACCTAGCAGTTCGAAAATATCCAAATGTGAGTAGAGCAATAGGTACTACTCTGGCAGGAAAGTAATGGCACTCCCTTGAAGTCATGCCAGCCACGACCTTGGAGCTGTCTTTGGACAACCCTGGCTCTTTGGCTTAGAAATGGAGATGAGCACCACCACCACCACACACCCCCCAGATTCGGACACGACTAGACTCAATGTCAGGGAAATAATAATAATAATAATAATAATAATAATAATAATCTTTATTTATACCCCGCCACCATCTCCCCAAAGGGGACTCGGAGCGGCTTACATGGGGCTAAGCCCGAACAAAAATTACAATATAACAATACAAATTGCAATAAAATAAACAACATAACATTAAGATATAAAACATCAAAGCATATAAAATAATATACACAGAACATAGGAACTAAACTTAATGACAGAAAGACAAAGGGCAGGCCGCATGTACATAAAATGATTTAAAAACTCTGGGTGAGATAAGGGGGCAGAACTAATTGTAAGAGAGAACTCATAGAGAGATAGGAAAATAATCAAACCTTCGTACATGGAGGGGGGGGGGACTCCTGGGACAAGAACCTTGGGGGAGCACTAGCATAAAATTATGTGGCTACTCTTCAAAAGCGCGACAGCAAAGCCAGGTATTAAGACACTTTTTAAAGGTTTCCAAGGTAGGGGCTTTTCTAATCTCTCTGGGTAATGAATTCCA
This sequence comes from Anolis sagrei, assembly GCF_037176765.1. Classification (NCBI taxonomy): domain Eukaryota; kingdom Metazoa; phylum Chordata; class Lepidosauria; order Squamata; family Anolidae; genus Anolis; species Anolis sagrei. The sequence continues at coordinate 234,338,238 of NC_090021.1, forward strand.
GAGTTGGGGGGGCCACAGAGGAGAAGGCTCTCTCCCTTGTATCCACAAGGCGAGTCTGAGAGACTGGCAAGGACGAAAGGAGGGCCTCACCCGAAGATCGAAGGGTTTGGGCTGGTTCACGGAGAAAGATGCAGTCACAAAGGTCCCAAACCGTTTAGGGCTTTATAGATAAGAATCTGTACCTTTACTGTAAGTCAAGAAAAGTTATTTAATATGCTAACAACATGTACTTATCCTACCCTGGTCTCCAACTTGAGGGTCTCCAGAGTTGTTGGACTACAGTCACTATTCATATCTTGGGGATGGATGTTGTCATTCAACACAAGTGGAATGTGCCATGTTGGGAAAGGCTACTCCACTAGTACTGGAGGTGCACATGTGTTAAAAGCCTAGGTATGGCCTAGCCAAAGAAAAGTCTCACTTATTTTCAACAAAACAGTTAGACATCCGCTGGTCTGTTCAACTGAAAGAAGTAACAGGACTTCAAAGTTCTTAGGTTTGGTTGGATTTTGCCAGTTGCATCCATTACATACTCCTGTGCACCAAGATGGCCAATTGTGGCATTCCAGATGCTCCTGGACTTCAATATCCATCAGCCCTACCTAGCATAACCAGAGGCATGAGATTATGAGTACCAGTCTAAATCTGAATGTGCAAAACTGTCCGAAATATTAAATATTAACTAGGTATTTTTAATTACAAAATGTGAGTCATGCACCAAAAGGGTTAAATGGATACAATGACTCAACAAAAGCTGCAGTTCAATATAAGCAGCTTAGTAGCCCTCAGTCTGTGTGGGAGAGGTCTCTGTGGAAGAAGGGCCTCCGTGTGTTAGTAGGCCTCAGTATAAGAAGGCCTCAGTGTTAGTTCACCCCAGTGGGAGAAAGGCCTTGGTGTTAGTAGGCCTCGGTTTGAGAAGGCCTGGTGTGTGAGAAGCTTCAGTGAGAAGAAGCCCCACATTGAAGACCTCGTGTGTGAAGCTCCTGTATACGTTTGGTGTAAAAGGAGGCCCTATGAGAGCAAAGCTGTTTATCTATATAAGAAAGAAGCCCGGCGTGGAAGCAAAGAAGGAAGTATAAAGAACATTATTTGTGTTATGGAAATCTTGTTCTTGTAAATAGTTCAACTATATTATTTTGCTATAAAGAAAAGCCACCAAAGGAAGAGATAAAATTGTTCTTTTTATCATTTTGGGCTACTGGTGCTGGGTCACGCTGCTGCTGCTGCTAAGTTACTCTGCTGTACATTTATGAGGAGGGTCTTTTGTTAATAAGCCCACTCACCCAACAAAAACTACTCACACTCCACTGCAAACCTTCTGTGAAACCATCAGTCTTCAGAATGTTGGGAGTTGTACTACGACAGCTGAAGAGCCACACAATTCCCACCACTGGTTAAAAAAAAGATTCCAGGGACTATCTCTACACAAAGTCATACCCTTTGCATTGAAAATCCCTCTTTACTATCAGATGATTTGAAATGGGTTGTGATCATACAGAGCCGAGGAAGAGAACTGTACATGTGTTCGGAAGCAGTTATTATTTCAAAGCCAAACCATGACACCAGAAGCAGACGCCTAAGACATTTATTCACCATATTCTACAACTATTATCATCACCATATTTACTTAAATCATGCTTTTATCTCAACTGAGATTCAAAGCTGCTTTTTTAAACCCATTCTATATATGTCGTCCATTTGTTCTTTATTTTATCTTTTATCTTCTTGACTATCGTCTCCTATTATGTTTGTTATAATTTGAAATTTAAATTTTTTTAAAGGGGAAGCCAACATAAGCATCTTACAGAAATTAAGAAAAGTATGCACACAGTTAAAGATAATAGTATAGAATAAATATGCAGCGGGAGGGAGGGAGAAGGGGTGGGCAACATGGGTAGCTTTAATATTTAAAAAATTAATTAAATGTTAGTTTTTTAAAAGGATGTATATAAGAAGACTTATGTCAACAACCTGTTGAATGAAAGTGGAATGTATCACACAATCTATGTACAAATGTTAAGGCTGTTATATATAATACATTGATTTTTGGTAGAACTGTACGAAGTAAAATATAATTGGGGGGATTTATTTATTTGATATATTCATATACCGCCTTTCTCACAACCTTGTTCCTTGATCTTGTTTGACAAAATCCTGCCCATACTTAATACCTGTGCTTTATTTCATGATTGTGATCATCACCACACTAATTAAGATTAGCAATATCTGTACAGCCAAGATATAATTCAATACCTTGAAAAAACCCAATAACCTTTTTTAGGATTCATTATCAGTATTCTGTGTATCAGAAGTCCAAATTTTCTTAAGATACTGATCATGGAACAGAATATATAAACATCCAGATATTTAGTATTTTGTAGCACCTTTGCCAGGACCTCTTTTAGTTTAAAGACAATTACCTTCTGCTTGCAGGACAACATCGCAAAATAAATCGGCTCTCTGTTGGCGATGAAGCTGCAGAAACACCATGCGGAGGAGGCGGGAATTTCGGTACAGGATTTTGGGGCTTGCTGCCGGAGGGCTCATGGCAGCAGAGCCTCCCTTCCTTTGCCAGGGGCCAGATTTCTGTAAAGAAAATACAGTCTTTGGAAAGTAGCCGTAAGCACTATTCTTCCCTTATATGCACGTTTTAAGTCCCACTGAGTTAAAAATACATAAATAAATAAGCATGCAGACCTGGTGATGTACTTTAAATTTAGACCTCACCTACACACTTGGGCACAGGAAAGACCTCTGCAAGTTTTACTCTGTTGTTGTTAACTGCCTTCAAGTCGACTTATGGCAACTCTATGAAGAAGAGGCCTCTAAGCCACCCCATCCTCAGCAGCCCTGCAGACTCAGGGCCATGGCTTCCCTGATTACAGCCCATCCACCTGGAATGTAGTCTTCCTCTTCTCCTAATGCCCTTCAAGGCTTACTCTGCCAAACTCCATCAGCAGTACTCTTCCACCACATTAATCAATGAGACTTAGGCCCCTTCCACACAGCTGAATAAAATCCCACATTATCCATTTTCATAGAATGTATTGTGGAAGGCTTTCATGGCTGGAATCACTGGGTTGTTGTGGGTTTTTTAGGCTGTATGGCCATGTTCTAGAAGCATTCTCTCCTGAAATTTCGCCTGCATCTATGACAGGCATCCTCAGAGGTTGAGAGGTCTTCATAGAATCATTGAGTTGCAAGAGACTTCGTGGGCTATCCAGTCCAAACTGGAATATATGGCAGTGTGGACTCAGATAACCCAGTTCAAAGCACATATTGTGGGATTTTCTGTCTTTATATTCTGGGATATAGGGCTGTGTGGAAGGGCCCTCAGAAGAGGTTTTCCAAAGTGCCCAAAAGATTCAGAAGAAAGTATCAGAAGCAGTGAAATTTTATCTAATTCATTTTGTATACATGTTTACAGAAGATCACAGGAAATAAACAACTCAGTGCAAGTTACCAAACAACACACATACACGCACACACATATATATGTAGCTTGCACATACACACACACACACATATATGGAGGCTACTATATATACAGGGTGTCCGTAAAGTCTCTTTACTATTTAAAAAATTACTTTTGAGGAGTAGCCATTTTTAGTGGCTCTTTTCATTTAACAGTACCTCTTTCATTGAAAGGTTACCTGAAATACACAAATGCAATGTGATTAAAAAAACTTTGGTAACCAATGAGTACCTAGAACAAATCTGATTAAAATATCCCATCAAATGCCTTTGCAATATTTTTTAAGGGTAAAGAGACTTTATGGACACCCTATAGATCAGGCCTGGGCAAACGCTGGCTCTTTAGGTGGTTTGGACTTCAACTCCTACAATTTCTTACACCCTCAGGCCCTTTCCTGCTTATGCAGTTGAGGAGGAAAAGGAAAGGGCCTGAGGCTGCTAGGAATTGTGGGAGATGAAATCCAAAACACCTCAAGGGCCAAAGTTTGCCCATGCCTGCTGTACATTCATATACATAAATGCACAGACTCCCAGTTAACAGGAACTCAAGCAACTGGAACTCTCAAGCAAAAAAAAAATCAAAGTAATACTTTAAATAAAAAAAGTTATTTTTATAATATAGTAAATCTGTGTCACATTAAGTTACTTCCTTTTAATCCAAGCCTGGGCAAACTTGGGCTCTTCAGGAGTTTTGGATTTCAACTCCCACAATTCCTTAGCCTAATTTTGGGAGTTGAAGTCCAAAACATCTGGAGGGCCCAAGTTTGCCCAGGCCTATTAATCACAGTACTTCAACATCAAGTCAATACTGTGTTTACAGCATGGTATAGCATGGGATATGCTATTAGGCCTATTTGAATAGCCACTCTCAAGCAACCAAAAATGACATGGATCCTGCACCTACCAATCCCATGCCAGTTAACTGAGAGCCTACTATAAGTACAAATGTAGACATCTTTTATTTATTTACATTTATATGCCACCCTTCTCACCCCGAAGGGGACTCAGCAGGGCTTACAAGATATATATATATACACAACGTATCGTATTATTAGCATAGTACAATACCAGTATTCTATATTACTAGATTGTACTATACCATTATATTGATAGATAGGTAGATGAATATAGGCAACTAAAAGTGTGTGTATACATATAATTTATTATGTTATATGTGTATATATATATATACACACACACACAACATATTATATTATTAGCATAGTACAATACCAGTATTATATATTACTATATTGTACTATACCATTATATTGATAGATAGATAGATGAATATAGGCTACTAAAAGTGTGTGTATACATACAATTTATTATGATATATATATAGATAGATAGATATGCCCAAATATATATCTATGAATGACTTCACTTGGATGCCCTGGATCAGGCAAAGAAGCAGGAGAGAAAGAAAGGCTGCAGCTGACTGGAGGCGCGACACTTCCCGAGGCAGAGAGGCGCCTGCCCGTTGGCTGCTCCAGCCCTCGCCCTCCCTCCCTGCCTGCCTGCCCCAGCGCGTGCCTCTTCCCAATTTCCCCTCCGGATTGGCCGAGGAGGTCCCAAGCGCGCGCGCCTTCCCGCACCTTGGCTGCAGGGCGGCTCCTTTCCTCCCTTCCTCCTGCTCTGTTGCTGCTGCTGCTGCTCCTGCTTCGGCTCCTCCCGGTGCTGCTGGCCCACTCGCAGCCCCACGTCTCGCGCGGCGCTTTCCCCCTCCCTAGAAGGGACGAGCCTCGCGCGCTCTCCCTCCCGCCCTCCCTCGCCCGCGCGTGCGCACCACGCCGCCCCTCGCAACGTCTACCGTCCCCCGCACGCGCCGAGCACGCCTGCTCTCCCCTCCCCCCGCGTCGAGTGTCAGAGACAGCCCTCCCGTTGGCTGAGAGGCCGACCAATCACCGCGGAGGAGGGCTTTTGGCGGGAGGATTCGCCGTCGTTCCAAAAGGAGAGAAGAGGGCAGGCGGAGGAGAGATCTTCAGCCTTCTCTCCCAAAGGGAGCCGGTGCCTCTCCAAACTACAACTCCCATAATTCGATGGCATTGAGCCGAGGCAGTTAAAGTGGTTATTTATTCGTCGTGTCAGGGCAACCAGTCAATTGTATTACATTTCTAACAGAACAAAAAAAAAAAAAAACAAACAGACAAAATACAAAATTTGCGAGTTTGGTAGTTGATTAAATGTCCTTTGACCAGTGTCTGGCCACTTGGAGTGCTTCTGGTGTTGCTGCAAGAAGGTCCTCCATGGTGCATGTGGCTGGGCTCAGGTTGCATTGCAGCAGGTGGTCAGTGGTTTGCTCTTCTCCACACTCGCATGTCAAGGATTCCACTTTGTGGCCCCATTTCTGAAGGTTGGCTCTGCATCTCGTGGTGCCAGAGCGCAGTCTGTTCAGCGCCTTCCAAGTCGCCCAGTTTTCTGTGTGCCCAGGAAGGAGTCTCTCATTCGGTATCAGCCATTGATTGAGGTTCTGGGTTTGAGCCTGCCACTTTTGGACTCTCGCTTGCTGAGGCATTCCAGCGAGTGTCCCTGTAGATCTTAGAAAACTATTTCTTGATTTAAGTCGTTGATGTGCTGGCTGATACCCAAACGGGATGAGCTGGAGATGTCTCTGCCTTGGGCATTCCACTATTGGCTGCTACTTCCCGGCAGATGTCAGGTGGTGCTAAGCAGTGTAATTTCTCCAGTGGTGTAGGGCGCAGACACCCCGTGATAATGCAGCATGTCTCATTAAGAGCCACATCCACTGTTTTGGTGTGGTAAGATGTGTTCCACACTGGGCATGCGTACTCAGCAGCAGAGTAGCACAGCGCAAGGGCAGATGTCTTGTCTGGTTGTGATCCCCAGGCTGTGCCAGTCAGCTTTCATATGATATTGTTTCTAGCACCCACTTTTTGTTTGATGTTCAGGCAATGCTTCTTGTAGGTAAGAGCACAGTCCAGAGTGACTCCCAGGTATTTGGGTGCGCTGCAGTGCTCCAGTGGGATTCCTTCCCAGGTGATCTTCAGAGCTCGGGATGCTTGTCTGTTCTTGAGATGAAAAGCACATGTCTGTGTTTTAGATGGGTTAGGGATCAGCTGGTTTTCCCTGTAATAGGCAGTAAGAGCACCTAGAGCTTTGGAGAGTTAAAGTAGTGCAAGAGTGTATTATAGCAGTGATACCTTACCAGGGCAATTAAATTAGACGCAGACGATCAAGACGGTTTTAAAACAGTGCATTTTAATATTGAGACAAATGTTTTTTAATGTTTATGTATGCATCTAATGATATCTTGTCCTGGCATTGAATGTTTGCTGTATATATCCTGTGCTCCGCCCTGAGTCTCCTTCAGGGTGAGAAGGGTGGAATATAAATGTTTTATGTATTGTCGAAGGCTTTCATGGCTGGAATCACTAGGTTCTTGTGGGATTTTTCGGGCTATAGAGCCATGTTCTAGAGGCATTTCTCCTGACGTTTCGCCTGCATCTATGGCAAGCATCCTCAGAGGTAGAGGTCTGTTGGAATTAGGACAATGGGTTTATATATATCTGTGGAATGGCTGGGGTGGGGCAAGGAGCTCTTCCCTGCTGCAGTTAGGTGTGAATGTTCAGCTGGTCACCTTCATTAGCATTTGAAGGCCTGCCTGCGCCTGGGAAAAATCTGCTGCTGGGAGGTGTTAATCTGTGCCTGGTTTTTTCCTCTCTGTTGTTTAGCTGTTATAATTTTAGAGTTTTTTAATACTGGTAGCCAGATTTTGTTCATTTTCATGGTCTCTTCCTTTCTGTTGAAATTGTCCACATGCTTGTGGATTTCAATGGCTTCTCTGTGTAGTCTGACATGGTGGTTGTTGGTGTGGTCCAGCATTTCTGTGTTCTCAAATAATATGCTGTGTCCTGGCTGGTTCATCAGGTGCTCTGCTATGGCTGACTTCTCTGGTTGAAGTAGTCTGCAGTGCCTTTCATGTTCCTTGATGCGTGTCTGGGCGCTGCGTTTGGTGGTCCCTATGTAGACTTGTCCACAGCTGCATGGTATGCGGTAGACTCCTGCAGAGGTGAGAGGATCCCTCTTGTCAAGGGAACCACTGACCGCATAGGGAAGCTGATGAGGAAACACAACATACAAACAATCTACAAACCCACCAAGAAAATCCAACAAATGCTACGTTCAGCAAAGGACAAGAGGGATCTATGGTAGGCATTCTCAGAGGTTCACCACACCATAGATGTGGTGAAACATGAGAGAATACTTCTTTTCATTTATTTTAATGTGTATTAGACTGGGGAATTATTCTAACCTTGGGTTTATTTTTCCCTATCTCCTCTGCGTGTGTACTTTACAAAATAAGTTTACACTCCAAGGTGTTGTATTACAAGGTCTTGGGCCTTCTCCACCAAAGAATGCTGCTGCTTCGCCAAACTACAAATCCCAGCATTGCATAGCATTCAACCATGGCAATTAAATTAGAGATGACGTCCCTCAAGTAAGTATATGATGCCAGAACAACTAGAGAAAATCCAACCTAAGAAAAAGAACATTTGTTGGAAATGTAATACAGCAGGTGACTCTTTTTTCCATATGTAGTGGTTATGCCCACCAACTAAACAATATTGGAGATAAATACACAAAATAATGGAAAATATATTGAAACATCAAAATAGTTTTAGATCCTGCAATCTTTCTATTAGGTCTTATTCATAAACAAATTTCAAAAGAATATGAGACTATTTTTTAATATATGGGATCAGCAGCCAGGATATTATTTGTGAAATATTGGAGACAACGGACAATGGCAACAGTGGAAAAATGGAAGACCAAACTCTTCGAAATGGACAAGCTGTCCAGGTGGCTACATAATCAGGATGTACATACTTTTAAAAAAAGATTGGGAATCATTAATCGTTTACTTGGAAAATCTAAAAATACCAATAGTTGGCTTCCTAAATTACATAAAAGACCATTTAACTGACAAAGGATTCACGTTGAACAACATGGATGGAAAGTATCTTCTAACATTTTTGAGAACACAATAATGAACATCAAGTTTCCTATCTTCTTATCTATTCCTAATTTTTGTATTAAAAAAAAGGAGGTTCAGGTGCTCATGAAGCAGCTTTCCTTTTGCTTTGGCTCAGCATTAAGATTATTATATTATGTGAATCTAATGCACACCCACATTTTGGCAAAGTCAATTAGCTAAAAAAGGTGAGCATTAGATTTGAGTAAATAGGGTATTTTGTCATGTGTGGCTTATATATATTACGTGGAGTAAAAGTGTGGCTTAAAATACATTAAGAGCCCTTCCCAGACAACCTAGAATATCAAGGCAGAAAATCCCACAATATCTGCTTTGAACTGGGTTATCTGAGTCCACACTCAGATAATGTGGGATTATCTGCCTTGATAATCTTGGATATAGGGCTGTGTGAAAGGGCTCTGAGAGAAATTATAAGAAAATCAGACCAAATCAGAGGACTGTTAGTCCGTGGGTGTATCTATACTATAAAATTAATGCAGTCTGATGCCACTTCAACTGAATGATATGGAATCCTGGGGTTTGGAATCCTGGGGTTTGGTGAGGTACAGATCCCTTTGGCAGAAAGAGCTAAAGACCTTGTTAAACTACAACTCCCATAATCCCTTAGCTTTGAGCCATGGAGTTCAAATGGGGTCAACCTGCATTCATTCTACAGTGTAATACATCCTAAAGTTAGCTAGGTTTGCTATATTTTCAAGGGCCATAAGGGATACTTTCCACATTATACAAAATGTGCAAGTGACTATTTCTTCCCATGCTTTTGGGTATCACAGAAGTGCATGCCTTTGTGCATGTATACTTAGTATCACATCCTGGTTTTAACCCTATTTTTGGAAGATTATGAAGCACTCAATGGGTTGTAATCCTAACATGTGTTAAAAATTAGTAAGAAAAATTTAGTGAGTCAACAACAAACTCAACAACTCTGTTGACTTCGCCATACACATCACTGATATGAACAGGAAGCTGTAGGAAGAAAATTCTCCTTATTTCAATACAACCAAGTTCCCCTCTTGCTCAATATGTGGAAATGTGTGTGTGTTTGTGAGGAACCAATGCATTTCCTCTGTAAATGTACAGAGGAAATCTGATGGATCGTAACAGTACACTTTTCGGGAACTGTTATTGTCTATTAAATATTGCTAAAGTTGATGGATTCATTTCAGTTGGTGAAACCCGAGGATGTGGACAAGATACTTGGAGGAATGAGGCCAACCACATGCATCCTGGACCCCTGCCCATCCTGGCTTCTAAAGGAGGCCAGAGGGGGATTGGCTGAGTGGGTTAAGGTGGTGGTTAATGCTTCCCTTTGGGAAGGCAAGATTCCAGTGAGCTTAAAACAAGCTATAATAAAACCTCTGTTGAAGAAACCATCACTGGACCCCACTAAATTCGACAACTATCGGCCAGTTTCCAATCTCCCCTTCTTGGGCAAAGTCTTGGAACGTGTGGTGGCCTCACAACTCCAGGTATTCTTGGTAGATACGGATTATCTAGACCCGGCACAGTCTGGCTTTAGGCCGGGACATGGTACCGAGACAGCCTTGGTCGCTTTAGTGGATGATCTGCGCCGGGAGCTCGACAGGGAGAGTATGTCCCTGTTGGTGCTGCTGGACCTCTCAGCGGCCTTCGATACCGTCGACCACGGTATCCTTCTGGGACGCCTCGCGGGGATGGGTCTTGGAGGTACTGTTTTGCAGTGGCTCCGGTCATTCCTAGAGGGTCGATCTCAGAAGGTGTTGTTGGGGGACACCTGTTCAACCCCACAACCGTTGTCTTGTGGGGTTCCTCGGGGCTCAATATTGTCTCCCATGTTGTTTAACATCTACATGAAGCCGCTGGGAGAGATCATCCGGAGTTTCGGGGTACGGTGTCATCTGTACGCGGATGATGTCCAACTCTGTCACTCCTTTCCACCTGCTACTAAGGAGGCTGTCCAGGTCCTGAACCGGTGCTTGGCCGCTATGACGGTCTAGATGAGGGCGAACAAATTGAAATTGAATCCAGACAAGACAGAGGTACTCCTGGTCAGTCGCAAGGCCGAACAGGGCATAGGGTTACAGCCTGTGTTGGATGGGGCCACACTCCCCCTGAAGACGCAGGTTTGCAGCTTGGGTGTGACCCTGGACTCATCGCTGAGCCTGGAACCCCAGGTTTCGGCGGTGACCAGGGGAGCATTTGCACAGCTAAAGCTTGTGCGCCAGCTGCGCCCGTACCTTGGGAAGTCTGACTTGGCCACGGTAGTCCACGCTCAGGTTACATCCCGTTTAGACTACTGCAACGCTCTCTACGTGGGGTTGCCTTTGAAGACAGCTCGGAAGCTCCAACTAGTCCAACGCTCGGCAGCCATGATTTTAACAGGAGCGGAGCGCAGGGAGCATACAACCCCCCTGTTGCGCCAACTCCACTGGCTACCGATCTGCTACCGGGCTGAATTCAAAGTGCTGGCGTTGGCCTTTAAAGCCCTAAACAGTTTGGGACCAAGCTACCTATCCGACCGCATCTCTGCCTATGAACCCACCAGGACTTTGAGATCTTCCAGGGAGACCCTGCTCTCGATCCCGCCTGCTTCTCAAGCTCAGCTGGCGGGGACGAGAGATAGGGCCTTCTCGGTGGTGGCTCCTCGGCTGTGGAACGCCCTTCCTACGGACATTAGACTAGTACCATCTCTAATGGTATTCCGCAAAAAAGTGAAGACCTGGCTGTTTGAGCAGGCGTTCCAATAATTAGTGCAATGATTGGTTAATGAACACTGGAATGGAACAATGGATGACGAATCTGGAACATGTTTTTGATGACGAGACGACAGTGAATGGGTATTGTAGTAACTGTTTATTAATTGTGTCATGTGTTAGGTTGTTAACTGTTTCTATACTGTAGCACTGAATTTTTGCTGTTCGTATTTGTTGTGAACCGCTGTGAGTCGCCTTCGGGCTGAGAACAGCGGTATATAAGTAAGGTAAATAAATAAATAAATAAATAATAAAGTTGCTTGTTCATATTTTTTAAGAGTCACATCATTTTCCAGCTTCTGTCTCCATGGCTTATGTTATGGTTGGACTTTGGGGCACAGTTCCAGGGTCCTGACACCTTAAAGTGTGAGTGGAGACAACCAGTAAAGAAGCCAGAGAGAGCAGGTGACGAGGGATGCGACAGCAGGAAAACGGCTCTGTATCAGGAGCCAGCATGGGCACCCAGAGACTTGGGCTGACACCTGTCATCATAACATAACACTTTATTTCTTTTCTGAAGTTGAGATGGGCAGGCATGCCGTACCGTACTGTGTCTCCTGCCAAGGCACCTGTCGTCTTCACATGGGGATCTCCAGGTGCATTCTGGGGAGATCAATCTTAAGAGAAGAGAAAGGGACACGATGGCCATGCTTGAATATTTGAAATGATGCCACGTTGAGGAAGGGGCAAACTTGTTTTCTGTGTCTCATGAGAAAAAGACATGGAGCAATGGATTCAAATGCAGGAAAAGAGATTCAACCCAAACATTAGGAAGAACATCTTGACAATAAGAGCTTCTTGAAGGTGGAATATGCTGCCTGCAAGTTTGGTGGAGTCTCCTCCTCTGGTGGTTTTTAAGTAGAGCCTGGATAGCCATCTGTCGGGAATGCTTTGTTGTGTAGTCCAGCATGGCAGAGTGGGGACTGTATGGCTTTTGGGGTCTCTTCTAGCACTAGGTTGCTATGACATAATTGGAGCCTTCCACTTCTCATCTTGTACACCTCAATAAAGATTAAGAAAAATAAAATACATTTGTTTCTCTCACAGCCAGGAAAGAGGAAATTGTAGGTTGCGGAGGGAAGTGGAACAACCAGGATAGCAGAGGAAGGCGGGGGGGGGGGGGGGGGAGAGGGTAGTGAAGCATAAGGAGAGAAAGGCAGGTGCCAATTGCACAGAAGCCAGAACTGCCAGGAGGTTTGGCAGAAGTACTACCTGTCACTCAATACCAAAAGTCATTTTTCATTCTGTGGGACAGTAGAATGGAAAAGAGAATGGGAGCCCACTATGTTGTGTAGAAGAGGGCATTTCAGCAGATGACCAGCAACACATGCCAAAGTTAATTATTCATCTTACACATTAGGAAGAACTTCTTGATAGTAAGAGCTGTTCGGCAGTAGATTAAGCTGCTGTTTCAGTGCATGGTAGAGTCTCCTTCTCTGGAGGTTCTTGAGCAGAGGCTGGATGGTCATCTGTCAGGAGTGCTTTGATTGTGTGTTCCTGCATGACAGAATAGAATTGAGTGAATGGCCTTTGGGGTCTCTTCCAAAATTATTCTATTATATGATTCTTCTACAAACTATGTATTACACAAACAGGAGTATTGTCCCTTTTTTCACACATCCACCCTATGGGATAATGGAAGTTGCTGATGTCACAGAATTTGGGAGTTGAAAACCCTCTTCTCCAGTGACGTCAACTTTTGCTTTTGGTCATACATTTCCGATTGGTATATACATAATAGAGAGAATGAAAAAACTAAAGGGAAATGTTTGCCAATGTTCTAGTTACTGATATTGGCTTTAAATCTTTGCAACACATTGGATTAAAATGAGTTTTCCTGACTTATGTCTCCACAGTAACACCTACAGCTCTGAGGATCAGAAAGCTATGTGGGGATCATTAGATGCATTCTGCCCAAAAAAGTAGATCCTGTGTCAATCCAATTATTAAGTTGTGCTGTTGAAGGCTTTCATGGCCAGACTCACTGGGTTGCCGTGAGTTTTCTGGGCTATATGGCCATGTTCTAGAAGCATTCTCTCCTGATGTTTCACCCACATCTATGACAGGCATCCTGAAAGGTTGTGAGGACTGTTGGAAACTAGGCAAGTGAGGTTTATATACCTGTGGAATGTCCAGGGTGGGAGAAAGGACTCTTGTCTGTTTTTTCTCCCACCCTGGACCTTCCACAGATATATAAACCCTGCCATAGATGTGGGTGAAATATCAGGAGAGAATGCTTCTGGAACATGGCCATACAGCCCAGAAAACTCACAGCAACCCTATCATTAGGATTTCACCTGTTCTGAAATTTTCTGGTACGCTGGAAAACATCCCACAGCATTGTTTAGAAGAAAATCAGATTCTTAAATTTCAAGCCGTTTTCCCCTCATTGGGAGGGCCTCTCTCACTCCAGCACTTAAAGGTGAATTTACATTCTATATTAGACAAAGTTCCATCCTTCCAACATTGCTTTCTTTTTTTGACACCCTCTCCCTGTGACACTCTTATGTATCATACATTTCCTAGGCTCATGTGAACACAAACAAACATTTAAATCGGGCGACCTAATGTAAAAAGCAGAAAAGGTTGCCTGCACCTTTAATGACTGTGCAGAAGGAAGACCTCAGCAGGTGTAGCTTGCCCTGCAGTTACATTTACTGACATTTCTTCATCACAGTTACTGAAGTTCAATAAATTGGACTTGCCCATTTATTCATCATATAAAGTTACTTACATTTACTGACATTCCTTCGTCATAGGAAGTCCTATCAATTTTGCCACAATGTATTGTCAAATGCTTTCATGGCCAGAATTGGATTGCTATGAGTTTTCCAGGTTGTATGGCCATGTTCCAGAAGCATTCTCTCCTGATGCTTTGCCTGCATCTATGGCAGGCATCTTCAGAGGTTTGTGAGGTCCTCAAAACCTCTGAGGATGCCTGCCATAGATGCAGGCAAAACGTCAGGAGAGAATGCTTTTTGACCATGGCCATACAGCCCGGAAAACTCACAGCAATCCAATTTTGCCACACTCATTTTACAGCAATAATCAACAAAACACTGTAAGTATACTTAAAATAATGGGCAGGATCAGAGAAGGGAAAATGCAGTTTGTACCATGCCATTATGGCAATCTTTATTTTCAGACATTTTAATGTTATTGTTAATGTCTTTAAAAGATATTGGTATTACTTGGAATAACTATGACTCACCATCAATGAATAACATGGAAGGTTTCAAACGTTATTAGTGATGTTGGTTCCTTTGCATTTACCAGAAATGCACATTTGTGATGTTCGCCTTGTTGTGCTTTCCTAGAACCTCAAGATTAATCAGCCAAAGCAAAGCATTTTTGCTTAAAATAAAAAAATCCTGATCTGAGAAATTTGTTTTTTGAGTAGCAGAAGTGAATTGGGTTCTTTTCTAGTTCCCTGACTCCAAAATATTCGTCATTTCAGCTAGATAATGTAGGAAGTAGCCCAATCATTTGTTGCTGCTATTATCAAAGAAATGGAAGTCAAAAATCCTTGCTGATCTAGGTGAATCCATTAGCAGATTTACTCTTTCAAGCATAAACTATAAATGTAAGAAACAAAAGGGAGTACAAAAGAAATGTCATAAAAATGTTGTTTCACATCAAACAGATGTACAGTAGAGTCTCGCTTATCCAACCTTCGCTCACCCAACATTCTGTATTATCCAATGCAATCTGCCTCCCACCCAGATCCACAGCTGTTTCAATATGTTGTGATGTTTTGATGCTAAATTCGTAAATACAGTAATTACTACATAACATTACTGTGTATTGAACTGCTTTTTCTGTCAATTTGTTGTTAAATATTATGTTTTGGTTCTTAATTTGTAAAATAATATTGTAATTTGATGTTTAATAGGCTTTTCCTTCATCCTTATTATCCAACATTTTCACTTATCCAATGTTCTGCCAGCCCATTTATGTGGATAAGCGAGACTCTAGTGTATAATCTTTTTGTTAATTTTCTAACTTTTGCTAGCTCACCCACCAGTCCCAATGGCTGGAATGATGTTTCCTCCCAACTGGAGTACTCTAAGACCATGAAATGAATTGTTGAAATGTGAGTAAACATATAGGTAAATTCCAGATATTTATTGTGTTTATTCTAATAGGGATAAGAATTTGTCTTATTACGTAGTTTCCCAAGCATTCTTGCCTTGTATTACATTATTTGGCTATTTCATGTTTACCAACCATCCTCAGTTATCCTGCCTCCTTGTTGGCTATTGCAGGTTCATCCAGATTGTGCCTGTGCTGATCAGTCAAGGGACTGATGGTTTAGCCTGTGTCCTAGAGATATTGACTTAGGAATAATCCAAATGGACCTAAACAAACTTGCCAATTTATACATTTACAAATATTTATATACCACCTAAATCCAAGATTTCCAAAACAATGAAATAAAACAAAATATGCACAATAAGTAATATTATTTATTTATACACACACACATATAATTTACAATATTTATATTCTGCCCTTCTCACCCTGAAAGGGATCCAGAGCAGATCACAGAACACTTATCTGGCAAACATTCAATGCCTTTATACACAGACAAGATAGACAACTGTACATAGATAGAGGTGTATATATACGCTTTCCCATCTTCGTCATCTTGGAGGCTTGTGCTCGGTTCTGGCCACGGGGGAAAGGGAGGGAGGTCTGCTGTCGCTCCATCTTCCCTGCCAAAGAGCTTAGCTTGTAAACTTCCTCCTTTGATTGAATTGCTATCATTTTTCTGGCATTTCCTTTTACCTTAAATATCTCCCCGCTTTTAAAACAGTATCTATTTATTTACTCACATTTGCTTTCGAACCACTAGGTAGGCAGAATCTGGGCTAAAGGTCAGAATCTCACCCTCACCCGGGCTTCGAACTGGCAACCTTATGTGTTCTGGAACAGCTGTTCCAGGAGCTCCAGATGTATTTGCTGTGTTTAAATGTTTGTGTGCAATCCCATGCTTGGGATTTTGCAGCAGGGGGTTTCCTGTTATAATTTGCATTTATAGGGTAAGCCACCTGCCAGTTATAGTTAGGTTCCCTGATCCCGCCCCTTGTTGAGGGGAAAAAGCCATTTTGAGTTAGTTCTCACAGAGAAGCCTTTCACACAGGACATAGAACGAAGTGGCTCCTGTAGAAAAGCTTCATCTTTTACAGCTTGGCCGGGGTTATACAGCCCTACGGCTTGGCCAGGAGACATACAGCCACAGCTTGGCTGAGGGACTCCAGCCGGCCATCACAGCAACCTGAACTCCTTCCTTTTCCCTGGAGGTCTACAAAGCTCTGTTGAGGCAAGTCACTCGCGGAAGCCAGACGCAGTTGGTACCGGGTGCAGGGGCTCCACGTCAACAGAGGCAAGTACAGACTGCCCAGATTAGAAGCTAGGATTTCCCCATCGGTTAGCTACAGTTAAGGAGACAGTGCCTGTTCCTAGTGGACAAGATTGAAAGAGCCTATAGACTGTAAAGAAAACCGTTAAAGTACCTGTTTGTTCCTGTTTGTTCCTTAATAAAAGAACTTTGTTGGACTTACTTTAAGCATTCTAAAGACTCTGTTTGGGGGAATCTAAGGGCCTTTATTCTGAGGCAGCCCCGGCGTCCCGTTGGGCACAGAGAATTTATGTCCTGTGTACGGTCTAATGTACAGGCCCAGCGTGCGACAGCACAGTAAAAGATGGAGCTGGTGGCTTCTGCCACCCGGGAGTAAAAGAAAAAGGACTTTTACAGCTACAGAACAGTGTTTAAGAAGCCTGTACAAGCCATTTCAAGTCTTCATTACCTGGATCCATCCATCTGTGTGTGTCTGAGGAGTTTCGGCCATCTTGAAGAGGAGCCCATCTGTCTGCGTCTCTTCATTTTCGGCCATTTTGGAAGACCAGAAGGGAGGGGCTGGCAGCCTCCTTCTTTGCTTCAGCTCTCATCCCACCATTTTGAAGATCTACTCAGTTTGCAAGTTGCTACATTTCTCCTCCAGCTTTTGCACAGCAGATCTGCATGGAATTGCAACAGTTTGTTCCAGCTACAGTTTCCAGACAGAAGCAAGCTTTCCCGCTCTTTTGAAACAAGCCTTGTTTCTGCTTTGCCTTTCAGATTTATGGAAAGGAGCGTTTGCAGTTTCTATTGGCTTTTTGCAGCCTTTCAGCAAGAGTTCAATGTGCATCTGAATTATTGCATCTGCTGTGTTTATTCTCTGCTTTAAAGTTATAAGGTTTTGAGTGTGTTTGCAACTGCATTGATTTAATTGCTTGCTTTACTTGTCATTATTGCATTGCTTCAAAGTGATAAGCCATTTGTGTGTGCATAATTGCATTGATATATTGCATTGCTCTATTTACTGTTATTTGCTGCATATTGCATTTTCATATTGTGTGTTCTACTCATTGTTGGTTATTGACTTACTGATTGCTCCACTTGTTATTTTATCTGTATTGCTATACTGTTTGGCAATTTGTTATCATGGCTCATATCTCAAGCTCACCAAAATCTGAGAGCAGACCTTATGACTTAAGATCCCAGGGTTCTAGACACCCATCTCACAAAGCCTTAGATGCCCTCCTGCAAGAGGAATCACGGCTTAAAGACAGGGTTGAAAGCGTGTGGCTTTCCATTGTCAATCTTGACAACCAGTTAGAGCGTTCAGAGGATTTAGAGAAATCCCAGAACATCAAAGCAGATCTTAAGGTTTTGGTTAGTAAATGGAGGTGCCTGATTGATGACGTTGCCCAGGTGATTAGTAAAATGAACAGTCGGGATGCAGATTCTAGGGCAATTCAGTTTTTAAACAGTGTGAGGCGTAGGGAAGTTAGCTATGCCCATTTGTTTCAGGCGGCCGACTTTGGTCCCTCCCCAAGAAGGGACAAAGATGGTCAAGCTTCGCCCGTTGGCAGCGTGATCCCAGAGCCGCTTAAGCATTCCCCAAAGGCTTTAAGTGTACAGAGCAGTCAGGGAGGTGTTTCTGGCCAAAGCAAGCACAGCCACACCAGCAGGAGGCATAGCAGCAGACATGGCTCCGCATCAGGATCGTCTGTCTCCAGAAACAGCTCCTCATCTATGGCGGCCTTTTACAACAGAGAAACAAGGCGTCTCAAACTGCGAGAAAAAATCCTAGAAGCAGAAGCTGAGGCTGCAGCGGCAGACCTAGGCCTGAACTTCGAGCGGGCTCAACTAGAGTTAGAGACAAAGCAGAAGCAGGCGCAAGCCGAGTTAGAGGCGAAGCTAAAGTTGTCGCGCATCCAGCAGGAGGCAGCGCAGAAAAGGGTCCGTGCCAACATCTTGGCAAAGGCGCTGCAAGGAGAATTGTCTCAAGAAAATGTCAACCGTTTGCCAACATCTCCAACCATGCCTCTTCTGCCAGCCCACGTTGGTTTCCAAGACGGCAAGCTGGTGCATGCGGACAGCGACATCGCGCCACACAGGCTGGTTGAGCAATTCAGGGCCAGGAGCCCACAGCCATCAACTCAGGTACCAAAGCCTAGCCCAGAAATCAGAGTGTCGCCCATTCCTGAGGCCACAGGTGTTCCTTGGAATGGACCTTCGACATTTCAGAAGAACTTCACCTTTACCCCTGACCAAACACCCCTTCCGTTCCTTCAGACTCCTCAGTTGCAGCTTGAGTCTTTGTTTAGGAACCCAAGAAAAGATTTGAGGGACAAAGGTGTGGAGAAATTCTCTGACCGGCCAGAAGATTTCCTACTTTGGAAAAAGACTTTTCAGCGAGCCATTCAGAGTTTAAGACTCTCCTCTGAGGAACAATTGACTCTTTTGATCGCCTGGCTTGGTCCAGTATCGGCTCAGCAGGTGAGAAGGATTTTCTCGGCTCTCATCGACCAACCAGATAGAGCTTTGGACACTGCATGGAGAAGGCTTGACCAGCGCTACGGGTCCAGCACCCAAATTGAAGCCTCGCTGATGGACAGACTTCATCAGTTCCCAGTGCTCAAACCAAAAGACTTTGAACAGCTTTGGGACTTGTCAGACTTATTGATTGAGCTTCAGTCTGCCAAGGGAAACCCACAGCTTCCAGGGTTTGCCTGCCTGGACCAACACCTGTCCCAAACTGCCATCATCCAGAAGCTGCCATTCTCCTTACAAGAAGAGTGGGGCAAAGAAGTCTTCAGATTCAAACAGGCCAACCATCAGGTCTACCCACCGTTCACCCATCTTGTGGACTTTGTTACAAATGCAGCCATGCAACTCAACGACCCACAGACGGAATTTCCAACTCTTTATGGGACCCCAAGGATGGACAGGCCCATCAAAGACCCTAAGAAACCTGCAGACAGTGGCACCAAAAGAAACATCACCGTCAAGTCCACGGAGACCAACTCATCTCCAGCTGACCCCGAGGATGTCTTGTGCCCACTGCATGCAAAGCCCCACAGTTTGGCCGACTGCAGGGAGTTTGCCAAGAAGCCTCACAGAGACAAGGTCAAGATCCTCAAAAGCTCCAGGATTTGCTTCAGGTGCTGCGGTGCAACTCCCCACCGGTCAAAATCATGCAAAGAAAAGGTGAAGTGCGAGGTGTGCCAATCCGAAAAGCATTGCTCAGCCATGCATGACAAGGATTTCGTGCCCTCCAAGATCAAGAGCGGGGCCACCAGTCAACGCTCCCAAGAAGATTCAGCTGGACCTTCATCGGGCACTGAGGCACCCTCTGTGGCCTGCACACAGCTGTGCGGCAGCCCAAAGAAGACTAGGATTTGCCACCCCATTTGTTTGGCAGAGGTTTTTCCTGCCAGCAAGCCTTGGATGAAGAAGAAAATGTACGTGGCCCTTGACAACCAAAGCGACGGTTCCCTGGCCACCCCTGACTTCTTCAAAATCTTTAAGGGGCAGGCAAAGACTATTGACTATTGTATTTCCACTTGTACAGGCAAACAACGAAGACAGGGCTGCGTTGCGTCTGGATTTATCATTTCGCCATGTGGCAAAGACATTTGTTTTGAGTTACCTGACCTTATTGAGTGTGCGTCCATCCCACGCAATAAGGACCAGATTGCTACCAGAGAGATGATGCAAGCGCATCCCCACCTAAAAGGACTACAGGACCTCATTCCACCCTTTGAGCCGGGTATCGACATAGTCCTGCTCATTGGATCCAACTGCCCCAGCTTGATGAGCATCCGAGCTGAAAAGAGAGGTCCTCCTGGTGCACCTTTGGCACAGAAGACTCCATTAGGATGGACCATACAGGGACCTGTATGTGTCGACAGAATGCATCCTCCGTCTTCTCTGTGTCCAGATCAGCCCAACACCCTCAATTGTGGCAGAGTCACCCTCATGCAGAGTTGCCTCAGCCACATTTCGGTTTGCTGCCAAGGAGTTTCATCTGAGTTTTCTTCCATCTTCGACGTGTCCCAGGATGATGAGGACACAGCGCTCTCCCGAGATGAACAAGAGTTCCTGAACATCATGAACTCCGAGGTCACTCTCAGCGAGGAAGGGAATTGGATCGCCCCTTTGCCCTTCAAAGCAGACCGGCCTACCCTGCCTCCCAACAGACAGGTAGCAAAGAAGAGACTGCCGTCTTTGAGACGCAAGATACAGCGTGTTCCCAAGACCAAACAGCAAATCGTTCAGGCTCAAGATTTACACCAGCTGAGCATCCCACGCCAACTCACGGCCAGGAGCCCTTTACAGAGCTTGCACACCGAACTCCATGTCTTTTGCGACGCTTTGGAGAAAGCTATCACAGCTGTGGCTTATGCCAGACAAAAAGGCTCTAGTTCTTGCTCTTTGGGTTTTGTTAGGGCCAGGGCCGAGATTGCTCCATCTGATGCCACCATCCCTAAGTTAAAAGTGCCCCCAGATAGGACCCCAGTGTCAATAGGTATTTGAGTACAGAAAAGGTTTCATGATTGTTTAATGTACTGCATGCGCCTCACATGGGGGGTGTGTGGGAACGTATGATTGGTTTGTATAGAAAGACTTTAAATGCTATGTTTCTAAAGTATAAGAATTTGACTCACGATGTTTTGGTCCGTTTATTATAGTGTAGATTTCTCATCATTGAGAAATCTAGGCCAGGAGTGTTCTGGAACAGCTGTTCCAGGAGCTCCAGATGTATTTGCTGTGTTTAAATGTTTGTGTGCAATCCCATGCTTGGGATTTTGCAGCAGGGGGTTTCCTGTTATAATTTGCATTTATAGGGTAAGCCACCTGCCAGTTATAGTTAGGTTCCCTGATCCCGCCCCTTGTTGAGGGGAAAAAGCCATTTTGAGTTAGTTCTCACAGAGAAGCCTTTCACACAGGACATAGAACGAAGTGGCTCCTGTAGAAAAGCTTCATCTTTTACAGCTTGGCCGGGGTTATACAGCCCTACGGCTTGGCCAGGAGACATACAGCCACAGCTTGGCTGAGGGACTCCAGCCGGCCATCACAGCAACCTGAACTCCTTCCTTTTCCCTGGAGGTCTACAAAGCTCTGTTGAGGCAAGTCACTCGCGGAAGCCAGACGCAGTTGGTACCGGGTGCAGGGGCTCCACGTCAACAGAGGCAAGTACAGACTGCCCAGATTAGAAGCTAGGATTTCCCCATCGGTTAGCTACAGTTAAGGAGACAGTGCCTGTTCCTAGTGGACAAGATTGAAAGAGCCTATAGACTGTAAAGAAAACCGTTAAAGTACCTGTTTGTTCCTGTTTGTTCCTTAATAAAAGAACTTTGTTGGACTTACTTTAAGCATTCTAAAGACTCTGTTTGGGGGAATCTAAGGGCCTTTATTCTGAGGCAGCCCCGGCGTCCCGTTGGGCACAGAGAATTTATGTCCTGTGTACGGTCTAATGTACAGGCCCAGCGTGCAACAGCACATTATGGTTGGCAAGATTTACTGCAGCTGGTGGTTAAAATACTATGCTAAAGCCCGTTACGATACAAATTGTTTAAATACGGGTCTAAAACCCAGGGTGCATCTACATAGTAGAATTAATGCAGCTTGACATCCCTTGAACTGCAATGGCTCTATTCTAGGGAATCCTGGGAGTTTGAGTTTGGTGAGAACCAATTGTATTTGGCAGAAAAGACCTTGTAAAATTGTAGCTCTCATGATTCCATAACACTGACTCATGACAGTTAAAATAGTGTTGAAATATATTCTACAGTGTAGAATAGTTGGAGCATGCCAGATATCTAATTGAGGAGCATCCCAGATAATAGGTAGCAACACACTAAATGCCCTACTCTGAACAATTGCCAAGTAGACCTTCAGAGCATATGTTACTACCAGGACAGCGCTTGAAGTATTGAGAGATGCAACCCCCCAGTCTTCTCTTAATCAAACTGAACAAGTCCAACTCCTGCATCCTTATATGCTTTGTTCTCCACACCTCCTATCCTTGTTGCCTTTCTCTGATCCTGCTCCAGATGGTTGGATTCCTTCTTAAAATTAAGTGCCCAGAACTTAGCACACTGTTCCAGGTGAGGCCCGACCAGCAGAGAATACTGTGGGACTATTACCTCCCTCAATCTGGAAATTATCAATGCAGGTTAAATAGAATTTGCCTTTGCAGTCTTCCAGTTTGAAGTGCAGCCACCGATGACGACTCTTTGCGTATGGTTTCCCAATTAATTATGGATCCATCTGACAGTCCCCATCTATTCCACATTTCATCGGATTGCTAATCAAAATATTATGGGCGATTTTATCCAATGCTTTGCTGACATGCTGATAAATGACAACCACAGCATTTCCAGCATACTAAACTAGTGATCAGAGCCCCGGTGGCACAGTGAGTTAAAGTGCTGAGCTGCTGAGCTTATTGACCAAAAGGTCGCAGGTTCGAATCTGGCGTGAGCTTCTGCTGTCAGCCACAGCTTCTGCCAACCTAGCAGTTCAAAAACATGTAAATGCGAGTATATCAATAGGAACTGCTCTGGTGGGAAGGTAACGGCACTCCATACAGTTATGCCGGCCACATGACCTTGGAGGTGTCTACGGACAACGGCGGCTCTTTGGCTTGGAGATGAGCACCATA
Organism: Anolis sagrei; assembly: GCF_037176765.1. Classification (NCBI taxonomy): domain Eukaryota; kingdom Metazoa; phylum Chordata; class Lepidosauria; order Squamata; family Anolidae; genus Anolis; species Anolis sagrei. Next base: position 234,361,460 of record NC_090021.1, read on the forward strand.
CCCCAGAGTTAGACACGACTGGACTTCATGTCAGGGGACATGAAGTGGGTTGTTACTGCCACTCCCTGATCAGTTTCCAGAAAATAAAGAAATAGTAGGTTGCCAATGGTCATAAATACAGTGCTGGACCCAGGCATAATGGAACGCCCTTCCCATGGAGGTAAGATCAGCCCCCTTGCTGATGGTGTTTCGAAAAAGACTGAAGACCTGGATGTTCAAACAGGCATTTGGCTAATTCGGTACAATGAACTGATGACTAAAGGATTGGTAATATGGACGATGAAATTGGATAATGATTTTAGTTAAGAGATGCACTGGATTATTATCGACGGGCCAATATTGTCTATTGTGTATGTTGTTTTTTATGGTTTTAAACTGAATATTGTTGATGTTGTACTGCTGTAAACCACGTTGAGTCGCCAATTTAGGCTGAGAAACGGCGGTATACAAGCACAGTAATAAATAAATAAATAAATAAATAATTGGGGGGGGGGAGCCTTGATATTCTGCTTATCAGTTATTTCAAAAAGTAGTGAGATTATCAAGAAATCAGAAGAAGTTTAGGACTTGGAAAGGCAGCTATTACGTAACCAGACAAGGTTCTGAAGTGTAAAGATATATCACTGAATAGTAAAATTAGGGTCAACCTAAGTCTGAAATGACTTGAAAGCACACAACAACAACAATCCTATCTCATCAGCCAAAAGCTGATCAGCCACACTTCCCATTGAAATACTAATAAGTTTATATTTGTTATGTACTTCATTTTAATTATTGTATTGTTTTTAAGTGTGTTTTTTTGCACTACAAATAAGATATGTGCAGTGTGCATAGGAATTCATTCATGCTTTTTTCAAATTATAATCCGGCCCTCCAACAGTTTGAGGGACTATGACTTGGCCCTCTGTTGAAAAACTTTGAGGACTTCTGTCTTAAACAAACTTAGGGGTTTTTTTCCACTCCAACATGAAATCAACTCATATAGGAAATACAAATGAATATATTTGTATTTCTATATCTAACAAAAGTATTTTGGCTGCCATTTTAGTTCCTTCTAGTGTGGATTCTAATTGTATTTTGCATCTGGCTGGGTTCTTCACTTGCTTCTCTGTGAAGAATACAAATGCATTTGAAACCGCTCCTGAGCTTCTTTATGTGAGCCTGCTCAATCCAAAATAAGTCTTTTCATTTGCACTGAAGAGTTTTGGATCACGGCTTCTCACGGATGAAATGAGGAAACTTTGCCATTGGAAACAACAAAGAATGCATTATTCCCCACTTTGTCACGGCAGTCTAAAACCATTAAGTCATGGTTGGTGACAAGGTTATTAAAGTAAATAAGGCTCTGAAAGTCAGAATCACCATCACCATTATGTTTTTAAGGTCTGTAAACCACCCTGGCACAGAGCAAAGCATAAGAGGAAGGGACAGAATGTGGAGATGTAAAATGTTGCGTAACACAAGCTCTACACATTTCTGTGGAATTAACTGCTGTTATGCTGGGAAAGTAGAGTCAAAATTGTTAATCCAATGAAGAATAAGTAATTTGCTCAAGAATGCAACCAGCAGGGCAGGCTGAAAAACAATTCATCTGCCTGAGGCAAAGCAGAAAATGGCATTTCCAAAAACATTCAAGTCAAAGTGCATAGAACCCTATGCCAATTAAATTAGTTTGGCACAAGACAGAAAGTCCCATAAGGCAGTAAAAACAATACAATAACAACACATCAATAGCAGCCTGGTTCCCTTTCACTACAAACTCTGCTGCCTGGAAAATTCATCTTACTCTACCTAATCGGGCCCATTGAGCCCGCGTTATCGCACGCCCTTGCACCTTCTACTTTGGAATATTTTATTTACGGTGTTCAAATAACACCTTTCGTCATATCTACCCTGGGGCAGTTTACAGTGCACATTCTCAAAATACCTAAAGCTTTGGGTAAGATATTTGTTGATTCCAAAGGTTAAATCTGAACAATGTTAAGGCCCAGAGAAAGAGGCAACCATAGCAGAGAGGAGCCAGCAGGTGGCGAACTTCATTGCCTGATATGGATCACCTTTAAGGAAAGGTAAGTGGTATTACTGTGGTATAGCTATCTATAGTCATATCTTAATTAGCTATCTAGCTGAAAGAGGGTAATAAATAAAATATATTCTATCTATCTAAACACCCCTTCAAGTCACCTGTCAATGCATGGCAACACAATGAATTTATAGAAGCATGGGCAAACTTTGGCCCTCCAGGTGTTTTGGATTTCAACTCCCAGAGTTCCTAATAGATAGTAAGCTGGCTGTGATTTCTGGGAATTGAAGTCCAAAACACCTGGAGGGACAAAGTTTGCCTATGCCTGATTTATAGGGTTTTTTAAACCAAGGAATACTCAGATGAGGCTTTGCCAGTTCCTTCTAAAATATAGTGAGACTTCATTTTTTAAAGCCGCTTGTAACTTAATGATTGGTTTTCACAAAAGTATAAATTATTATGTCATGACTGGTTTCTTATTAATTGTTCAGCAGGTCAAAAGCAATCACAGTAGAAAATAGTGAGTCGATGTGGACAGTTCTCTCTTTATAAAAATTAGATTAGACTTTCTAAAGAAGACAAACTAGTACAGTTGTTCCTCCACATTTGTCTCTCCATATTTAACTTTTGCAGATTTGGTTTTCACAGATTTGATTGAAATATTCCCTCTAAGGGTGCAGAATGAATGCAGTTTGACACCACTTTAACTTGCATGGCTCAGTGCTATGGAATCAAGGGAGTTGTAGTTTTACAAGGTCTTGAGCCTTCTCTGCTAAATAGTGTTGGTATCTCACTAAACTATTGTCAAACCCAGCACCCTAACCCAATGAATTATAGTTCTCCACCAAAATAAATAAATAAACAAATAAATTATTTCCTTTCCTTTTCCGTGAGACTCCAGTGGCCCAACCATGAACTCAAACTGACAGAGAGGCCAGCGGCCATAACTGTCCCATGGAAGTTTGTTTTTCATTTTTATATAGTTTTCTTAAAGGGCCACATATATGTGCTGATATGTATTACCACACATATGGATCGGATCTGCAGCAGTTAATTTCATCTAGACTTCATTGTCTCCCAGTTCTTTAATAAAATGTATCTTTCCTTCTAACTATTTGCCTATCTTGTATCATTTGCTCTCTGCTTTACCTTATATGTATGAAATCTATATTAAATAATATTTCTGCCTGAATGAGTTACAGAGGTTATCACTTGTTATCACCTGTAACTTGTTGACCCCACTGAGGAATTTCCTGGACATTTGGGCTGAGCAAGCATCCTGGACAAAGGTGACAACCAAAGACATTATACACACATCTGGATCACCAGGTGGTTTCCGCTCCCAAGTGGGTATTGCCAGCCAATGCTCGCACAGTTGGACTGAGAGATGGCTGGCCATGGAAACAGAGACTTCAAATATGTACACTCCTTAAAATCCTTTATTTGTGATCTCAGACTTTATTACAGAAGATCATCACCTTTTTGTTTTTCCTAATAATTTCCTCCTCACCAGAGATTAGAGCAATTAAAACCAATTAAAAGCTAATTTAAATTTCCCAATATGGATAATGGAATTTTCTGAAGCTTACCTCGTCTTGGGAGAGTCCCCCCCCCCAACAGCTGATTGGCCCTCCCAGGCCATTTCTCCTCCATCTCCTTCCCATCACTAGGGAATCCCTGCCTGGAGGTGGCAATGTCAACAAAACACCAGCCAATCAGGGGCTGCTTCAGAACAGCCTCTCTGCTGGCCAATCAGGAAGGGGATCAGGCAGAGCAGAAAGTTTTAAAAGCTGCCAACTGTATAAAAACTCATGTGTCAGTATTACATGGTATACTTGTACATTTTTGGCATCAGCCATACTTTCATCCTTTCTGGCTGGATTGCTAATAAACCTCTGTGGCTGTCTTCATCTGGGAAGTGTGTTCTTCAATCAGGAACTTCGGGCTTTAGCATAAACACTCACCGAGCATGGACCCTCGTTATCTGCAGTCCTAGTCAGAGGCGGCCCTAGATAATTTTCAATGGTAAGTAAACAGTATTTTGGCGCCCCCCACCCCCAACCAATCACTGATATATATTTTCTGTTCGTTGCGGGAGTTCTGTGTGCCATATTTGGTCCAATTCCATCATTGGTGGAGTTCAGAATGCTCTTTGATTGTAGATGAACTATACATCCCAGTAACTACGACTTGCATATGCCAAGGTCTATTTTCCCCCAAGAGTGCCTCAAGAGCACCCCTGGGCAAAATCAACTATACTGCAAATGCTTACTTTGCGTAATGGGTTGAGCCGCCCCTGGTCCTAGTTAAAATTCAACCTCAAAATTACAGCTCCCATTATTTCTTAGCATTGGGTCATGGTAGTTAAAGTAGTATGAAAACTGCATTAATTCAACAGTGTAGATGCAACTTAAGAATTTCAGCCTCCAATCATGTTAGAGGACCTAGAGAGAGGTCCTCCAACATGATTAGAGAGACTACCTCTCTAGGAATCTCTAGGTCCTCCAATGTAATTCTGTCATTAGCCTCCAGCTGGCTTTTGTCCTCAAGGTCATGCTGGAAAATCTAGAAATTCAGTCTTTATTATCTGGTCATGCTGTGAAGGGAATCTTGGTAAATCCTTGCTAGTGTGCGGAGAAAGGATGTTGTCTCAAGATTGTCAACAAAACCCTATGGATGGCAATCTTCACCAATTCGATCAATTCCAAGTTTAAATGTTTCCAAGTACCAGAAGGACTGATTTCCCCAGAAACAAGGTGGGAATGAATGTCATCTGTTTTGTGTCTGGCTCATTGGGCAATTGTAAATGGCATTCCCTTCCAGGGAATGGTACTGCAAATATTAAATTCCATCTTAGTTGGTATCTGCTTGTACCCCTTGCTGTTATCATATAAGGTGCATCTACACTGTAGAATTCATACAGTCTGACACCACTTTAGTTGTCGTGGCTCAAATCCAGGGATTTTAGTTTAGTGAAGCACCAACCCCCTTTGACAGAGAAGGTGAAAGACCTTGTAAAACTATAACTCTCTTGATTCCTTTATATCAAGCCACCATAGTGTACTTTTACAGTATAGATACATTCCTAGTCATCTGCTGAAAAGTAATCTTACAACCTTACAAGGCACAGATGTTTTAAAATTATGGTTTCAGTATTACTCTATTCTACATTTTATCTAGGCAGAGTAGAATATAAATACAATTTTCGCAACAGTGGATTAATTCCAATTCTACTGTAAGTATTGTAGCCATGTGATCGCTGAATGCATTGCCCTGGAAAATTCTTATGTCAAGGCAAAATTAAATTGCAAAATATGTACATGTATGGCTATCAGTAAAACATGCATTACTTGCTATTAAGTGCACAGTCTATTACAAAAACATTCCTAATCCAGCCTTAGAGAATGCTGGCATCTCAGTCCACTAGGACAAAGTTTAAATATTAACAAAACAAAAGATAATAACAAGCCGGAAGTTCCATTTGTAGAGAATGAGAAACATGGAACAATAGTGATTCCTCTTTCCTCCCACCTCTTAAGAACACAGAAATAAGGCAAACATTGGAACGGCATCATAAATATAAAAACTTCCATTAGAATTGTTTTCTGTTACTAGAACAATATTACAATCACATAAAAGAAAGTCATTTCTACCATTTTGTCCAAATGCAAAACAACAATTATGCTTCAGTTAAAACTCTATACTAGGAAATATAAAACAATGTCAGTGTAGCTTATGCTATTTATTCCATCTAAGCCACACAGGCTAAAAAGAGATGACTTAACAATAATTAATAACACATTCCTGTGCACGTACTGAATGCTTTTTTAAAAAGACCAAGCAAATGCAGAACAGTTTAAAAACAAAAAAAACAAAACAGGATGGGGGTAGGCTTCAAGCTTAAGAGCTTATGTTGATTTTAAAACACTTTTAGGAAGTTACTTTCAGCATGAGTAAGACCTGCACTGAAAGTCTGAGGTATTCAAACCCCAATTTAGGCTGAAACATGGATAACTAAGGACAAGATAAGAACTCAGGGAGAAACTTACATCACTCTGTGGTATCATCTTTTTTATTTTGGAGAGATTGAAACTATGTGAGGGTAGGCAGGATGCTTAGTTGGATTTGCTCTGCAGTTACAGCCAGTCTGACGGACAAACATCCCACTGGGTTGTTGGTGATAAATATGTTTTTAGGGACACACTAATTACAGCCAATGATGCAAGCACTATTTTTAAGGAATAGGGGTTATCTGTCCATGAGGTTAATTACTGCCAAATATATTGCCATAATTTCTGCCTATTTACAGCTACGTTTTAGCAAAATAATTAAAATATAGGGTGTTTTAAAATGATACATTGAATAAGGGTGCATTGTTGCAGAACGAATACAGTTTGATAGCCATGGCGGAGCCCCCTTGTACCAGCAGGACTGTTGACCGACAAGTCAGCAGTTCAAATCCAGGAAGAGTGGGTTGAGCTCCCTTTGTCATCTCCAGCTCTCCATGCAAGGACATGAGAGAAGCCTCCCACAAGGATGGTAAAACATCAAACATCCGGGCATCCCATGGGCAATGTCCTTGCAGATGACCAATTCTCTCATACCAGAAGCGACTTACAGTTTCTCAAGTTGCTCTTCACACACACACACACACACATTTCCCATGGGTCAATGCTATGGAACTATGGAAGTTCTAGTTTGGTGGAACATCAGCACTCTCAGCAGAGAAGGATAAAGACTTTGTAAAATGACAACCCAAATGATTTCACAGAGCCATGGCAGCCAAATTGATGTCTGCATTAACTTGACTGTGTAGATTCACTCTAAGACATTTCCTTGAGCTACTGAGATAGCCAGCATGATGCACTGGTTTGAGTATTGGGCTACAACTTAACAGACCAATGTTCACATCCCCACTCAAACATGGAAACTCAAACTCACTGTGTGACCCTAGACAAGCCACACTCTCAGCATCAAGAGGAAAGCAATAGCAAATCTATGAAGAAATCTTGACAAGGAACCCCACCGGCCATGATGGGTTAATTTTAGAGTTGCCAGGTGTCCAGAACAACTTGAAGGCAGGACAGTGTACTTCCTGGTGCAATTGGTAATCTCCAGCCAAGCCAAGAAAGCAGCTTTCATGGCACCCGAGGGCATAGTAGGGTGGAGAGCAAATTACCTTTCCCAATTATTATCATTCAGCCGTTCCAAGACATTAATGCTGCTATAACCATCAAGTGTGCATAAAGGTTTGAACAGTGGACTGTGGACTCTGGAAATCAGGGTTTGAATTCCTGCTTAGCCATGGAAACTCACTGGGTGATCTCTGCCATGTCACATTATCTCAGCCTCAGAGGAAGGAAAAAGCACCCCCACGAATATATCTTGCCAAGAAAACCCCATGAAAAGGTCACCTTGAAGTTATCATAAGTCAGAAATTAATTGAAGGCACATAACAAGCACAAGATGTACATAGATATCCTCTCATATATGTTCAGTGTAACTTACTTCCAAGTAGGAATGCAGACCGCCTTTAGTAATAACAAATATAATAATAAATTTTATTTGTACCCCGCTACCACCTTCCCAAGGGACTCGGTGAGGCTTACATGAGGCCAAGCCCAAAGTACATCAAACAAAACAATAAACACAACATCAATAAACAATCTTGGGGGGATCACCTGTAAAAGTCATCTTCATGTGTGCATGCACATACACGTGTTGTTGATCATTTAGTACACATCTGATTAATAATTCCTGATTTGTGTGTGTCAGGGGCAACTTGAGAAACTGCAAGTTGCTTCTGGTTTGAGAGAATTGGACGTCTGTAAGGATGTTGCCCATGGGATGCCCGGATGTTTGATGTTTTACCATCCCGTGGGTGGATTCTCTCTGGTCCTCGCATGGGAAACTAGAGCTCACCCCGCTCCCCAGATTTGAACTGCCAACCTGTCGGTCAACAGTCCTACCGGCACAAGATTTTAACCCATTGAGCCACCGGGGGCTCCACATAATTCCTGACGAAGATTAACGTCAAAGTTGTGATGGTTCGGTTTCGCCTGAGAATTTTAGAAAGGAGCACTAGTCTAAGGATGGCACTCGAGTACTCTCTGCCCCCCAGTTCCATGCCCATGGCTGCAGTCACTCTGTTTGACCTATCAGATTTTTGTGTATCAGGCTGGTATTAAAGATACAGGAAGGAGCAGGGCCTTTTTTAAAGGCAGCAAGGAACAGCACACGTCAGCATTTCTGATCTTTAACCTGTCAGAGAATCCAACAATTCTGTTCTTTCAGCTTTGCTGGGTAGCAGTATTATTGTATGTTCTTTTCTACGACTGAAAACAGTGCCATTGCTTCCTAATGGGAATTTTAATTGTCTCAGTAGAGAAAACAAGACAGGCTGGCTTTCTGCTCCAAGGTGCACTACTGTCAGTTACATTAGGAGCTGTGGTTCTTAACAGTGTGCTGCTATCATTATAAACATTGATGAATAGAGAGCAAGTATCTTACTTCTCAACATGTATTTTCTCATCCTGTCAAGCTAATAAAGGAGAGAGCAAAGTGAGGTGCTTTGAATGCGATTTTTCTGCTTCTTGGCAGGGGTTGGACTGGATGGCCCACGAGGTCTCTTCCAATTCTATGGTTTTAGGTCCATCACAGCATTTTATATAGCTCTTGACCCCTCTGGACTCACAAGAACGCCCCTTTTCTTCCTTGCACCAAAAAGGGTGAATTGTATTTTTTTTTCAGTTCTTCAATACTGCATTTCACCTTTTAAAATATTCCAGCCCCCTCCCCACCTCCCCACATAATTTAACTTAAAAATATAGATTTTTCAAAGCCATAGGTTGACTTCTAGATACTTTCAGATTTGTGTGTCATTTTTGTTTGTTTCTTCTTGCCATATGCCTTCAAGTTGAGTCCATTTTATGGTGACTATGCTAGGGTTTTATAGAATCATAGAATTGGAAGAGACCACATGGGCCATCTATTCCAACCCCCTGCCATGCAGGATAAGCACAATGAAAGTGCCCCTAATAGATAGCAAGAAGTATTCAGAGGAGGTTTTCATTGATTTCTTCTAAGAGTGAGAGCGTTGACTTGGCTGAGGTCACCCAGGGGTTTCCATGATGCGACGGGGATTCAAATCCTAGTCTCTCGATGTCTTAGTGCAACAATCAAGCAATAAAACTGGCTGTCTTTGGTTCTTGAGGATGTTTCGGGCAATATATGTGGCTCCACAAAAAATGTCCTCAGTACCTGGCTGCTCCCTCCCATAGTTGTCTGAGTGTGTCTTTCATAAACAAGGAAACAGATTCTTACAAAATAAAGAGATCTCTTTGTTGGAGCATGCAAGGAATCAGTGAGTGTGTGTGTGTCAACTGTAAAATAACATGCATGAAGCTGATTGGTTGGGCAATGCCCGGGGAGAAAGCTGAGCCTGGAACTTTTGGTTACTGTTACATTTTTGTTCAGGCTTGAGCTATGTAGGTGCAGAGGGAGAAGAAGAGAGAAGCAAAGAGAGAGACAGATTTTGGAGTGCGCTCTCGCTTCACACGCTGCTGAAGGAATTCATCCACATGGACAAAGAAAGACAATTTTAAATCTCTCATAAAAGGACATTATGTGAGTTGATGCAACTGATCACATTGTACATATGTTGTTCTGAACTACAAAGAGTAAACTACTTGTTCTTTATTGTTCACCTGTGTGGCATATTTTCTTTCTCTGGCAAGACAGTGTGTGGGCTGATCAAATGTGAACTATGCATGGTTTATTTTACATTAGGCCACACTCTTTCCCCATGCTAAAAGAGACACCGTTTTTATTCCTATTAGAAAGGTGACTGATGAAGCCTAAGAACAATGGTAGACAGAAATGGATAACTACTCTTGCTTATCTGGCAAGAGTTTATAGCCAGCAATCAAAATCCAAAACACTTTAAGGCCAAGAATACACTAATATCCATTGACTTTCTTTTGGCATCTGTGTCCCACTTGAAACATATATTGATTTACCGATTTATACTAATACTGTTCTTTTCCCGAACAGAGTAGAGTTGTCTCTTGAGTACATTTAATATACATTCATCCTGCAGTTCTTCACTATCTTCTTTCAAGTGGCCTGCAAGATAGCAGTAAAAATAATAGAGGGATATGCTAACTATAACATTAAAACTATACAAATTCATTCCAATTCTACACCAGTCACATATCACTTGTTTGAAAACCATGAAGATAGAATGCCTAAGGAGGGAGCATTGCAGAAAGATTTTTGTAGCTTTGAAAATTGGTATTAGGCTAAATTTGTACCTTAGTCTATCAAGTTGTTCATTCGAGAGTCATTATTATATTGGAGGGGCAGGATCATGCAACACTCCAGATATTAACTATAATTTCCAGCATGCCTCACCATTAGCTATGCTGGCTAAAGCTTCTGAGAGTTGCAGACCAATACAATTGCAGCATTAATTCATTCCCTTAGCCTCAATCCAGTTGTTAGTCCCAACTACAACTTACTGTTGTTAATAACTGTCAAACCAGACTCAATATTTGGTGTTCCTATGAATGAGGGACCTCTAAGACATCCTATTGTTAACCAGGCCTGTAGCGAGGGGGGGGGGGGGTTGATTTAGGGGTTCAACCCCCCCCCCCCCCCGAAATGTTTCAGATTTTTTTAAAAACCTGGTTTACTCATTAATTTTAACTGGTTAACCAAATCCCCATGCTAAGTCTATGAGATGCAAAAAATTAAGAGTCCCTCCAGAACTGCAAGCACTATCTCAAGCAAATATTGATAATTTATTCAGACAGTCATTACTTGCAGCAATAGCCAATGTAGTGAAGCAACCAAGTTTGGGGGGGTGAGTGGGTGTTGAATGCTCTCATTAAGGAGGCCAGACTTGGTGGAGGTGGTTGACAGGGGCGGAGCCGCAGGCTATGGAAGGCTGCTCTGCCCCCTGCTATGCTCTTTGCGGGGATTGTGGCGCAGCTGGCTGAGTGTCAGCTGCATGAAGATCACTCTGACCAAAGGGTCATGAGTTCGAAGCCAGCCCGGGTTGGAGTGGGTTTCCAACCAATTGTGTGTAGCCTGTTGTCGACCTTTGCAACCCGAAAGACAGTTGCATCTGTCAAGTAGGAAAATTAGGTACCACCTTAAAAAAGTGTGGGGAGGCTAAATTAACTGATTTATGAGGCCATAAAGAAGACTCCGGCAAAGCTTGTGGGGAATGCGGAGGTGCTTCATCAGCGTCGCAGATGGACGAGGAAAGCGACAGCTCCCCTGGCGGCCAGAAAAGGTTAAATAGCCTCTGTGTATGTCTATATATGTTTGTATGTCAAAAATTGGCATTGAATGTTTACACTGTAATCCGCCCTGAGTCCCCTGCGAGGTGAGAAGGGCAGAATATAAAAGCTGTAAATAAATAAATAAAATAGGAGGCAGGTTTCAACCCCCCCCCCCCACTAAATTTTCAACCCCCCCCCCAAAATTCAACCCCTCCTGAAATTTTTTTCTGGCTACGGCCCTGTTGTTAACACCCTTGCTCCCATCTCCAAAGTCAGGGCAGCCACCATTTCCTTGGGTGCTCTACCCACCTGTAATGTGGTCTTCCTCTGCTCTTACTCTCGTCAACTTGATTATTGTATTATTGTACTTTCTAATGAGTCATATTTTCTCAAAGTATGATAGCCTTAAGCTAATTATCTTTTACTTCCAGAGAGTATTCAGACTCAATTTGCTCTTGAGCCCATTTATTTGGTTTTTTGGTAAAACTCTTCAATGCCACATTTCAAATAAATAGACTCCCTTCCTGTCAGCTTTCTTCATTGTCTGGTTTTCCTCTGTCTATATATATAAATCTGTTAGGTTGGTTCAACGGGACAGCAAAACTCCACAACCCCCCAACGAAACTTAACCAAAATTCCCATGCCCATAACACAACCCACAAGGTACAAACATATCTACTCAAAATGAAAAACAACACAACAATACACTCGCAATATAGCAAAACAACTGAGCATGCGCATTGGCGCCCAGCCGCAAGTCCCGGGGCGCGCACACAGCCTTCCGGCCAACGTTCCCTCTGCGGAAGCCATGCGCACTCCAAGCCCCGCCGTGCCGCTTCCCGCACACACACACACCCTGCCGCACGCACACACACAACCCCACGTTCCATCACTCCCCCCACCGCCACACACACACATGCAACCCCACGCTCCATCACTCCCCCGGCCGCCGCACACACACACGCAACCCCACGCTCCATCACTCCCCCACCGCCGCACACACACACGCAACCCCACTCCCCCCGCCGCTGCACACACACACGCAACCCCACGCTCCATTATTCCCCCCCGCCGCCGCACACACACACGCAACCCCACTCTCCCTGCCGCTGCACACACACACGCAACCCCACGCTCCATCACTCCCTCCCGCCACCGCACACACACATGCAACCCCACTCCCCCCGCCGCCGCACACACACACGCTACCCCATGCTCCATCACTCCCCCGCTGCCGCACACACATACGCTACCCCATGCTCCATCACTCCCCCGCTGCTGCACACACACACGCAACCCCATGCTCCATCACTCTCCCCACCGCCGCACACACACACACAACCCCACGCTCTATCACTCCCCCGCCTCCGCACACACACACGCAACCCCACTCCCCCCGCCGCCACACACACGCAACCCCACACTCCATCACTCCCCCCGCCGCACACACATACACAACCCCACACTCCATCACTCCCCCCACCGCCGCACACACACACGCAACCCCACGCTCCATCACTCCCCCCGCTGCCGCACACACACACACAACGCCATGCTCCATCACTCCCCTGCCCCAATCTTACCTCCTTTTACTTCACGTCACCTCCAAACCCCACCCCGCCCCTTCCCTCCCTGTCAAAATCCAGGAAAGACAGGAAGGAAGGAAAGAAGGAAGAAAGAGAAAGGGGGGTAAAGAAAAAGGGAGAAGGAAGGAAAGTTAGAGAAATAAGGAAGAAGAAAAGGAAAGAAAAGGAAAGATGGAAGGAAGGAAAGAAAAGAGACAGCAGAAGAGAAAGAAAAAGGGGGAAGGAAGGAAAGAGGTAGGGAAGGAAGAAATGAGAGACAGAGGGAGGGAAAGAAAAAGGGGGAAGGAAGGAAGGAAGGCGAGAAGGAAAGAAAAAGGGGAATGAAGGAAGGAAAGAGGGAGTGAAGGAAGGGCGAAGATGTAGAGAAAGAGGGAGGGAAGGAAAGAAGGAAAGAGAGAAGGAAGAAAAGAGACCAGAAGAGAAAGAAAAAGGGGGAAGGAAGGAAAGAGATAGAGAAGGAAGAGGAGAAGGAAAGATGGGAGTGAAGGAAGGAAGGAAGGAAGGAAGGAAGGAGGGAAAGAAGGAGAGAAAGAGGGAAGGTTGGCCACAGCAACACGTGGCGGGTAAAGGTTGTTATTTCTATTATTATTATGCTATTATTCCTATGAGACCCTTTTAGGGGGAATGGGAGAGGTGTCAGGTCCCAGAGGCAATGCATTGCATTATTGTTATTGTTATGGTGGTGGTGAAATAAAAGGAAATAAAAAGTGAAAGAAGGAAGCAAACAGGGAGGGAAGAAAGGCAAAGGAAGAAAGGGGGAGGGAATGAAGGAAAGAGAGAAGGATGAAACCAAGTAGTGAAAGAAGGAAACAAAGAAAGAGGTAGAGGAGGAAGAAAGGAGAGAAAGGGGGAGGAAAAGGGGGAAGGAATAGGTAGGTACCTCTCTTTCATAATAGTCCAGATATCTAACTCAACTTTGATAAGTTCAACTATAGGCCACAGCAACGCGTGGCAGGGCACAGCTAGTCTGTAATAAATTGAAATAGATAAGTTTACTGTTGCAACGATAACTTGAAGGATCCTTCTTGGAGATTGATAGAATGGCTCCTGTCACACAATGCTGAATTTGTTTCAGGCAATAAGATCAATTTTCATGCATTTTTTTTCATGTCAGGAGCAACTTGAAAAACTGCAAGTCACTTCTATTGTGAGAGAATTGGCCGTCTGCAAGGACATTGCCCAGGAAACACCCAGATGTTTTGCCATCCTGTGGGAGGCTTCTCTCATGTCCCCGCATGAGAAGCTGGAGCTGACAGACAGGAGCTCACCCCACTCCTCAGATTCGAACCGCCAACCTTTCGGTCAGCAGTCCTGCTGGCACAAAGGTTTAACCCATTGTGCCACCGGGGGTTCCTTCCCATGCATCATAACTTTTATAAGCTTTTCCATGTCAGGAGAAATGTGCAGATTCATGAAAACCTTTAATCTAAAGCGAATGAGTAAAATTATATGAACAAGTGAATGTTTGTTGTAGTTATCTAACTCTGAGGCATAAACCGTACTTTTGTGTATGTTTGGAAAGTAAGCAAATCAATCTGCAATGTATATAGCGCACACATACATTCCCATGGAATGAAAGACGGGCTGACCTTTCTATAAAGAGGGGTAATTGTTCTATGGTTATTTATATTTCCCATGGAAATAGTGTTGCACATGAAGCTACATGTGAATTTGCAGTTATCGAGGAACAGGATCAAGCAATTACCCCTCAGGAAGTGTTATAGTCCTTTGAGTTGCCACTTAATGGAATGCCACCTAAGTACTTCACTATATCAACACCTAGTTAACAGCACAGATAAAGTGGAATCAGGTTAACACCTAGTAACTAATTCTTAAATTTTGATTTAGTTCAATCCCTTGAAACTAAACAAATACAAGGTCTCTGAACTCAGCACGAGAGTTTCAAATTATTTGGTTAGATCCATTTAGAATCTTATTTGTTAACTACCTGCAAATTTGATGCCTCAGCCAAATCCATATGGTGATCACCTGGTTCATTATCCCGATACCAGTGTAAACTCAGAATTGTTCTTGTAGCATCTGCAAGTAATCAGGTGATGAAGAAGAGTCTGTGCACTATGCAGAAATGTAACTTCCACTGGGTTCTTTCATTCTGGACTAGTGATTCTTAAACATTTCCCACTTGTGATCACTTTCCACTCAATAACTTTTTATGTGGCCCCTTATGAAAAGTATGATATCCATATTTGTTTATTACAATCTCTAGAATAAGGCTAAAAGCCAAAAATTACCATTACTATGATTCCATAGCATTGAGCCATGACAGTTAAAAGTGGTGTAAAACTGCATTAATCTGATAATATAGAGACACATCCTTAGATTCAGTTCTATCCTTTCAATGTTTCTTTAGCTACTTGGTATGGGGGAGCACCAAAGGCATCTCTATGCATGTCTCTGGATGGGGACTGGAACAATTCAGGGCCCTTCTAGACAAGTCCTATATCCCAGGATCCGATCACAGGATTTCTGTTTATCTCTGATTATCTGGCAGTGTGGATTCATATAATCCAGTTTAAAGCAGAAAACCTGGGGTTGGATCCAGGGATATAGGGCCTATCTGGAAGGGCCCTCAGTTACAAAGGCCATTGTTCTGCGTTTTGCTTCCATGCTTTCCCCCCTTTTCTTTTTGAGATGAGGAGTGTCTATTGATGCTTATCACTGCAGTGGTTGAAACAAATAGTAAAGCTATTGTTCACTTGTAGAACTGGAAATGCTCACGCAGGTAGCATTGCAGATCAATCTTTTCCAGCAAGTGTATTCAGATGTATTGTCGAAGGCTTTCATGGCTGGAGGATGCTTGCCACAGATGTAGGCGAAATGTCAGGAGAGAATGCTTCTAGAACATGGCCATACAGCCCGAAAACCCTAAAACAACCCAGGGTATTCAGATGGTTTTTAAATTACAAGTGTTAAAATGCTGACTTTAATATGTATGCTTTTAAAACGGATTGTGTACTTTAATTGGTATTAATGTTTTTAACTCATAAGGAGAGGTGGGCAAGAAATAATAATAAAAATGAGAATAATAATTCTGTTAAATGTTCTTGAAGTATACATATTGCCAGTTTTATAGGAAAAGTTGTATAACATTGAATGTTACAGAAATTATGCACATGCAGTGATCAATCCTGAAGCTCAGTTACCCACCAGTTTCAATGCCACACTTACAATAAGAGAATCTCAAAATACTGGGATCTGCAAAGATACATTTCAGGAAACTTTTTATCACAGGGTTGCTGTGAGTTTCGGAAGTTCCAGAAGCATTCTCTCCTGATGTTTCACCCACATCTATGGCAAGCATCCTCAGATGCTTTTTATCACCACCAACAAGCCTTTTGTAAAACGAATGGGTTTTAATAGCTCTTTCAAGAGGATAACGTTCCCAGAAACTTTGCATTACAAGAGGGACAGCTCACAACAATACAATGCTATTGGGAAAATGCATTTTATCTCCCAGCGACTTTCAGGGTTACAGCTGAGCAATCAAGAGGGAACAATGAAGGGTGGGGAAAGATGATATACTGTACTCACCCTTGCTATTCGAAAGTCCTGATACAGTGCTTTAATCCTGTTAACCCTGGTTTGTGATGACAGCTTTCCTAGCTTATATTACAGGAATGTACAAAGTTCATGCTAAAGTGGTGAAATGAGCTCCAAATGCAATTAAAATTAGGATGTCTTCTCAAGCTGTCCTCGGTAAAAGTTATATAAATAATTATTATTAAATAACTGGACAAAATTGAACAAAAGTGAGTCGAAGTGGGCATACATGTCACCCTTGAATCCAAGCCACCCACAATATGGCTATAAGCCTCTTCTCAGTAGACTTAAATCAAGGAAAACTTTCATGAGAACCACCACTCCTCTAAACATTTCTCCAGCAACAAGAAGAATGCTCTTCCTCAGTTATAACTTTTGGTAGCCTGACCATATTTTGTTGTTTGGCCATATGTGCTCTACTTTTCATCCGTGAAACATTGGGAGGATATGGTGTTATGGTCTGAGTGTTGGGCTAGGACTCCAGGAAACCAGAGTTTGAATCCCTGCTCAGCTGTAGCAATCCATTGGGTGATCTTGGGCCTCAGAGAAAGGCAAAAGCAAACTTGACCAAGAAAAATGTACAATAGAGTTGCCCAAGTAGAAACAAACCGGAAGCCATGTAACAACCTGAAAGCAAAAATATGTATATCTCAAGCTTTCTTTTCAAATGACCAAGGCACAAAAAACCTTGATGGTGTTCCATTTTGAATTACCAGGTTGTTGTTTACTTTCAAGGTGTTTCCAACTCCCTGAAAGGGAACCCACCATGGGGCTTTCCCAGCAAGAGTCATTCAGCGGGGGTTTGCCATTGTCTTCCTCGGAGGTTATACCCAAAGTGACCTAGTGGGTTTCTGTGGCGACACACAGAAAACAGAACACCACAGTGCTCCTACTTCCTGTACTTGCCCATAAATTTAGACAACAAGATGATATTTCGTGTTTTATAAATGCAAAATTAAAATTACCTGATACCAAAACAAAGAATATGAACAGAAATAAAAGAAGAACATAAAAAAGAGGATAGGTCTCCTGCAACTTAGCAAAGGTCAAGGTAAAGGTTTTCTTCTGACATTCAGTCCAGTAGTGTCCGACTCAGGGGGTTGGTGCTCGTCTCCATTTCTAAGCCGAAGAGCCGGCATTGTCCGTAGACACCTCCAAGGTCATGTGACCTGCATGACTGCATGGAGTGCGGTTACCTTCCCGCTGGAGCAGTACCTATTGACCTTTTCACATTTGCATGTTTTTGAACTGCTAGGTTGGGAGAAGCTGGGACTGACAGCAGAAGCTCATGCTGCTCCACAGATTTGAACCTGCAACCTTTCGGTCAACAAGTTTAGCAGCTCAGCAGTTTAACCCACTATGCCACTGGGGGCTCCAACATATTGCATATAAGAAGGTGCTTCAGCATGCATAACTTGCATGACAAAAACATGGGCTAAAAAATCCTGTGCAACTATTGAAGTTGCAACACTTTTGTTTTCCTTTGTATCTGTAAGCCCTATATAGCTGAAGAACCTCCTATGAAATGTATGGAGTCACCATTAATCGATGGGTGACAAACACTGTTCATTCTTGGGAGCCAAAATGAAAAATATCTCAGCAAGTATTCCAAATATACTTGTCTCATTACTGACTATATATCTATCTGTCTATATATCAATAGAAAAGTGGTGTGGGGAAGGTGGGGAAGGTAAATTGCTCATTGTAATCTTGAATATATTTTCATAATAAGATGCAAAATAAAGCCTGCCAGTTGCTGTCCATTAACAATGCTTCTCAATTCTAATCAAGACTTGATTGCACATCACAAATATGCTGCACGATGCTGTCTCTAAATCTGAATGCATTTATAAAAGTAATAATGTAAAGGCTGTAGAAATCTAAACTTATGTTCCTTTTGTTACAGGCAGTGTAGCATCCTCGTTTCTTTCCTTCCTAAAATCAAGGATACAAAGGAATAAAAATGTGGTGGTCCTGTAAGAAAGCCAGAATAAATAAACATTGGGATTAAAATTAATAGGATGTTAGTTCGTATTTTAAAAGCTGGGCTCAAATGAAATCAGAATTAGTATTGTTGGGGATTAATAATAACAACAACAACAATAATAATGATTTTGTGATATGAAATCCAGAATATATATCTCGTTTGCTGTGTCATACTGTGTTTTTGTGTCAGTGGCGTAGTGGGTTAAACCACTGAGCTGCAAAACTTGTTGACTGAAAGGTCGCAGGTTTGAATCCAGGGAGTGGCGTGAGCTTCCGCTGTCAGCCCCAGTTTCTGCCAATCTAGCAGTTCAAAAACATGCAAATGTGAGTAGATTAATAGGTACCACTCTGGCGGGAAGGTGACAGCACTCCATGCAGTCATGCCGGCCACATGATCTTGGAGGTGTCTACGGACAATGCCAGCTCTTCAGCTTAGAAATGGAGATGAGCACCAACCTCCAGAGTCGGGCATGACTGGACTTAATGTCAGGGGACAACCTTTACCTATAATAATAATAATAATACCTATAATATTTCTGGGATACAGGGTTGTCCGGAAGGGCCCTGGGTTATCTGAATCCACACAGATGTAGTGTTTACTGCCTTGATATTCTGGGATATAGGGCTGTGTGGAAGGGCCGGGTGTCTATGCTTGATCTACACTGTAGAAAGGATGCAGTTTGACACCAACTACAACTGTTGTGGCTTAATGCTATGGAAGTTGTAGCTTGGTGGGGCACCCCAGTTTTTGGCTGAGCAGGTGAGAAGCCTTGCAACACTACTAACCCCGGGATTCCATAGCAATGAGCCATGGCAGTCAAAGTGGTGTCGAACTGCATTAATTCTAGTGTAGCTAGCTACACAGTCAGAAGAACTTCCTGACTGTGAGAGCTGTTCGGCAGTGGAACTCCCTGCCCCAGAGTGTGGTGGAGGCTCCTTCTTTGAAGGCTTTTAAGCAGAGGCTGGATGGCCATCTGTCGGGGGTGCTTTGAATGCCATTTTTGTGCTTCTTGGCAGAGGGTTGGACTGGATGGCCCACGAGGTCTTTTCCAATTCTATGATTCTATGGCTCCTACAGTTCATGGCTGTGGAAAGGAGATTCCACCTGAACATTAGGAAGAACTTCCTGACTGTGAGACCTGTTCAGCAGCGGAACTCTCTGCCCTGGAGTGTGGTGGAGGCTCCTTCTTTGGAGGCTTTTGAGCAGAGGCTGGATGGCCATCTGTCAGGAGTGCTTTGAATACAATTTTCCTGCTTCTTGGCAAAAGGGGTTGGACTGGATGGCCCACGAGATCTCTTCCAACTCTGGGATTCTGTAATTCTAAGAACTTCCTGACTGTAAGAGCTGTTCAACAGTGGAACTCTCTGCCCCGGAGTGTGGTGGAGGCTCCTTTTAAACAGTGGCTGGATGGCCATCTGTCAGGGGTGCGTTGAATGCAATTTTCCGGCTTCTTGGCAGAAAGGGGTTGGACTGGTTGGCCCAGCTCTATCATTCTCTGATTCTACCCCTGAATGGGAAGAAACGACACCCATTCCCCATTGAAAGAAGTTTTCCTTCCTTTGGGATTTGCCAGGAACATAGATGTCTTTTGTTTTACAGCCTTTGCAGAAAGAAGTTGCCCCTTGCCATTCCCCCTTCTTTCCTTTTTCTTTTCTGGGTGAGTCCTGTCCCATTTCCCTCTCTCCCTTCCTCCCCCCCTCAAATGCTACAATGGTATCTCCTATTGGACGGCGGGCTCCCTGATTGATGCCTGCTTCCCATTGGAGCCGGGCGGGAGCTGACATCACTCCGGGAAAGAGGGGGGTCCGGTCCTCCCTCCCCTCCCCTCCCTCCCCTCCCTCTTTGCCTCGCCTTTGGCTGGGCGCAACTTCCATTTTAGGTGTTGGAGCCGAGCGAGGGAGGGAGGGAAGGAAGAAGGAAGGGGGAGAAGCAAAGAAAGAAAGAGAGCAAGCCAGCCAGGAGAGAAAAGTCCCGCAGGAAGAGGAGGAGGAGGAGGAGGAAGAGGAGCAGGCGGGGAGTCCTACATTACCTCCCCCCCTCCATTCCATTGTTTTTTTTCTCTCTCTTCCTTCTCTTTTAAGGAGTGGGGCGCTTTAAATTCTTTGTTAGGCAACTGCACGCGCGCGGGTCTTGCAAAGGCAAGCCCAGTCCAAGGGAAGTTGTCAAGAGAGGGAGAGGGAGCGCGAGACAACGGGAGCGCGCGCGCGCGCGAGAGAGAGCAGAGTTGGTGGCTCTCTGCGAAGAAAGGCAGCCTGGAAAACTCAAGACACACTCCTTTCTCTCTCTCTTGTTTCGAAACCTTAAGAAAGTTCCAACTCGATTCCTAAGCAGAAAAGGAAGGAAGGAAAGGAGAATAATAATTGGTCAAGGAAGACTAGAAGCAAGGAAGAGTTGGAGGAAGAGAAGGAAGCAAAGGTAAGCCAAGCGCCGAAGGGGAGGAGGGGGAAGTGCAAAGCCAACTCTGGCTGGATCTGCTCCAGCATAGAACTGCACCGGGTTGGAACTGCATTCCATGTTGAGTGTAGACCAAGGCAAGGGCAAACTTGGCCCCTCCAGGTGTTTTGGACTACAACTCCCGCAATTCCTAACAGCCGGTAGGCTGTTAGGAATTGCGGGAGTTGTAGTCCAAAACTCCTGGAGGGCCCAGGTTTGCTAAAAGGCATCAAGCTGAAATGGTATAAAGGGGGTGAAGTCTTGGCCAGCTTTTCAATAGAATCGTAAGAGTTGGAAAAGACCTCGTGGGGCATCCAGTCCAACCCCTTTCTGCCAAGAAGCAGGAAAATCACATTCAGAGCTCCCCAAACAGATGGCCATCCAGCTTCTGTTTAAAAGACTTCAAAGAAGGAGCCTCCACCACACTCCGGGGTAGAGAGTTCCACTGCTGAACAGCAGAGTGCATCTACATTGTGGAATGAATGCACTTCGAAACTACTTTCTTTGCCATGGTTCCTAAGACTGGTTGTTTCACCAAGGTCTTCACTCTTCTCTGCCAAGGAGGGCCACTCCCCAAACCTGGAGCCCCAATAGGTGGTGCCAAACTGTGTCCATTCCCCAGTGTAGATGCATGCACACAAAAGAAAGAGACGGTGCTGGTGGCTGAGCCTCCCTTTGGAGGGCGTGGGCCTCTTGGCCTCAGGCGAAGGGATGTGTGGGTCGCTCTCAGGGTCCTGGGGTGGAGCTTGGCTCACTGCATTGTGTCTTCTACCAACTTGCTTTGCGTCCCAAGCTTGGGAGTTTGGCTTAAGGTTTCTTAGAGCTGCCCCTCCTTGGTGGCCCATTGAGCTGAATGGCAAAGAGAGACCTGGCCTTAGGAGTCTCTAGTGCAGGCATGGGCCAATTTGGGCCCTCCAGGTGTTTTGGACTTCAACTCCCATCATTCCTAACAGCCTCAGGCCCCTTCCTTTTCCCCCTCGGCTGCTTAAAGGGCCTGAGTACAGGAATTGTAACAGTTGAAGTCCAAAACACCTGGAGGGCCCAAGTTCGCCTGCTCTAGTTAAAGGAGGGGTCATCTGCTGTGATTAATCTGGAGTTTATGTATCTCTTTAGTGTGTGTATGTGTATGTGTATTGCAGAATTAATGCAGTTTGACACCGCTTTAACTGCCATGGCTCAGTGCAACAGAATCCAAGGAGTTGTAGTTTGGTGTGGCACAAACATTGCATGGCAGAGAAGGCAGAAGACGCTTGTAAAACTACACATCCCACAACCCCATGACATTGGGCTGTAATGGCAGTGAAAGCCGTTTCAAATGGCATTCGATGAGCCCCTTGCAAAACTACACATCTCATGATCCCATAGCATTGGGCCATAATCCTATCGGCATTCAGTGCATCCCAGGATTGTGCCTTGAATCGTGGGAAGCCCTGGCAGCCTGGACTTATCTTGAGTCGTAGGGCCCTTCCGCAGAACCCTATATCCCAGAATATCAAGGTAGAAAATCCCACATTATCTGAGTGTGGACTCAGATAACCCAGTTCAAAGCAGATATTGTGGGATTTTCTGCCTTGATATTCTGGGATATAGTGCCGTGTGGAAAGGCCCTTATTTAGCTTCAAACATCTCTGTCCTGGAAAAGGTCCTTGTCTAGCATTCATCTGTATCTTTCTTGCCTGTGAGATCCACCCTGGATTGAGCTGTCTCTACTGATGTCCATCCAGTTTGTCTTCCTACTACCTCCCTAATGAAGGCTGTGTCTTCATTAGGGCACAGACCTGTCTTTGTTAAACTCCTGTTCAGTATGATGTGCTAATAAGGTCTGTGAATCTTTTCCCGGTGTTTGGAGGGTTAGGAGGTCCAGCTTGGTACAGAAAAAGCAGTCCCAGTTGATCCTGGATCCTATGGAAGATGTTCCTGCCAGACTAAGATACAAAGAGCAAGGGGACAATTGTCACAGCCTTTGCGTTCGTTCTACCACATAATGGTAGCAAATGGACAGAATTCCAAAAGGAGGGGAGAATTTAGAAGGCAGCTGTTGGAGGAGCCGGCTGCATTCCTGGACTGGCTCCTCCGTGCCATTTTGTGCCTTCTCTTGTTCCTCCGAGGTAGATAATGCTGTGGAATTGCGGTCATAACTCTCTCACTCTCCCAGGGCCATACCAAGCCCCTTACAAAACAGCTTGGCTGTCTCCCTCCGGAGCATGAACACAAAGGCACTTCAAAAAGGAGCAGGGGAGGGGTTTCATACCTTCGGGGTCTCACCACAGCACAGTGTGTGGTGGGCCAGTTCCGGCAGTCACCCGCCCGGCAGTATAATAATGTTTTCTGAAATGCTAGAGATTCTGCATTTCTGCCTGTGTGAAAGAAACAATCTCCTCCCTTCACACAAAGGAAGCTTGAGATTGTCAGCCTGTGCCTTCACTCTTTTCTGCACCACTTTGGCTGATGAATGTCTGTCTGGGTGTGAGGTTGGAAGTAACAGAGGGTTTGTCGTCAGCACTGCCAACCTCTCATTCTCCCTTGCCCCCTTTATTACCACCTGGATTCTGCCTTACCAGAAAACAACGAGGAGAATCTGAGCCTTTTTGCCTAAAACTCCCCAAGCATTGGAAGGGAGATAAAGTGATGATTGACGAGTTTCTTGTAGGAACAGACACTAATTCTCTCTAGTCCAGTTCAGGTCTCATGGCTATGATTGTAAACAGGCAGTGCAATTGGCTACTGAGTGACTCGTTTTTCCCCCACCTAGGCAGCTGTGCCCTCTTGGGGTGCACGGTGCAAGTTGAGTATCCTTTATCTGGGATTCCACAATTCAAAATACTCTAAATATCTCAACATCAGTGGCTGAGATAGTGACTTTGCTTTCTGATGGTTAAGTATTACACAAACGTTTAAGTATTACACAAACCTTTGTGCACAACATTATTTTAAAATAAATACCTTCAGGAGCTCCCAGTGGCACAGTGGGTTAAACCCTTGTGCTGGCAGGACTGCTGACCGGAGAGCAGAGTGTCCCCTGGGCAGCATCTTTACAGACGGGCAATTCTCTCACACCAGAATCACCTTGCAATTTCTCAAGTTGCTCCTGGCACAGGAAAAAAAAAACCCTTCAGGCTATGTGTATAAGCTGTATATGAAGCATAAGTGAATTTTGTGTTTCAACTTTGGTCCCATCTTCAAGATCATGAATGTATATAGAATCATAGAGTTGGAAGAGACCTCATGGGTCATCCAGTCACACCCCCTGGCAAGAAGCAGGAAAACTGCATTGAAAGCACCCTTGACAAATGGCCATCCAGCCTCTGTTTAAAAGCCTCCAAAGAAGGAGCCTCCACCACACTCCAGGGCAGAGAGTTCCACTGCTGAACAGCTCTCACATTATTATAAATAATAATAACAAACTTTATTTATACCCCACTGCCTTCTCCCAGAAATACTCTGGGTGGCTTACAAAGCACTCAAAGGTGCAAATGTATAAAATACAAAAATTGCAAAAACAATTACACAAAACAATAACAGCCAACATTAATATCTCACTTCACAAAAACCCTTGGTAAAATACAGCAATATCTGCACGTATAAGACAACAATAATCAATCTCAGTCATGTAAAGTCCTTGGTGAAATCGATGAGTCTATATCTATACAATACTTTTTGTCCCAAGCATTTCGGATAAGGGATACTCAACTTGAATTGCAAATGAAACTTGGCAGTTGCATGCATTTATGGCTAGCTTTTGTGGAAGCAAAGTTCAGCTCCTGAGCGCTTGAATGGTAGATTGCTTGCTTGTACTATGGGGTGGGGCAGAACACTAGGCTGGATTCACTATGAAAGGACTTCCCCTCACCTCCATTTTAAAGAGAGCTATGACTTCTCAAAGAATAGCTGTAAGTTGGAAGGAGAACGCCACTTATTTGTTGTGGCTGCAGCCCCAGTCTTCAGGGAACCTCTTAATAAACTTAACTACCTGTAATTTAGGAACTTCTAGGCCTTGATTTAAAAAGAGTGTTTCACTGTAGGAAGGCGTGGGTTCAGAGTGCCACTTAGCCAAGAAGCTCTTGGTTTGCACATGTCGGCAATAAAATCTATTAGAAGCATTCCCTCTTAGACAAATCTACAGTCGGAGCTTTACCTTCTGAAATCTATCTTTCAGGCTTAATACAGAAAATTTGTGGGGTCCTGGGAGAAGGTTTGGGACGTGTGATGGGCATGGTTCTTTCCCAGACAAAACAGTTCTCAGATGTTTCCAAAAATCCCGAAAGAACATAAGTTTAGCACATCCTGGCTTGTTGCTGCCTAACTGGTCTCTCACGATATGCAAGTGTCAACAGGCCGCTGGAGAAATCTGGAATGAACTAGGAACTGACTTCTGTGCTCAGCCAGCTAGCATAGTTAAATACTTGAGATAGGACAGTGTGTGATGCAAGGCAGAACAAATGTGTCTTGACAGCTCTGTGGTAAAAGGGAGGAGGGGGCTGAACTAGAACAAGCAATAGTGGCAGAACTGGCTATGCTGCTCGGTTCCTGCCCTCACTGTCTCTCTAGACAGGGATCTTTCATTTTCCCACATCTAAGCGGTGCTTCTAACATTATTCCTATTTTTTTTTCAGAAGTGGCAAACTTTGCCAGGATGGCTTTTTTGTTGTCAGGTTCAAAGTAGACTTGGGAAAAGAAGTGATAAGCTTTGGAGATTTTGTACTTCCTGACCACATAAACATACATGTGCATTCAAACAAATGTGCACCTGTATTTCAAACATAGTAGACTATTTATTTATTTATTTACAAAATTTCTACCCCACCTTTCTGCACCCTGGAGGGGACTCAAGGAGGCTTACACTTAGGCAACTATTTGATGCCTTCAAAAACAATGTACAGTTAAAATAAACATTTAAAATAGAATTCTAAAATGCATTAAAACATTTAAAACTTACAAAACAAAACCTTCACTGTTAACTACATTATCTAAAGTCATATTCTGGGCCGTTCCAATAATCATTGCACATGATTCCATATTTATCTATTGCACAGGATCTCCAAAGGCTTGAACAAAAAGCCACATTTTCTCTTTTTTATGGAAGGTCAGGAGGGAGATGGCTGATCTAATATCCCTAGGGAGGAAATTCCGCACCTGAGGTGCCATCAATGAAAAGGCCCTGCCTCTCATCCCCACCATTCGCAGCTGCGAAGGAGGCGGAGCTCAGAGCAGGGTCTCCCCAGACAATCTTAAGCTCTGAGGTGGTTCATGGGGAGAGGTCCGTTTGGACAGGAAAGCTGGGCTGGAACCATTTGGGGCTTTATAGGCTAAAACCAGCACTTTGAATTGTGCTCAATAGCAGACTGGCAGCCAGTGGAGCTGACGTAGCAAGTGGGTTGTATGCTCCCTGTACGACACTCTGGTGAGCAATCTGGCTGCTGCCCATTTGAAGCTTCTGAACAGTCTTCAAAGGCAACCCCACGTAGAGTGCATTGTAGTAGTATATTTGGGATGTAACCAGAGTGTTGACTACCGTGGCCAAGTCTGACTTCCCAAGGTATGGGCGCAACTGGTGCATAAATTTTAATTGTGTGAATGCTCCCCTGGCCACCACCGAGATCTGGGGTTCCAGACTCAGTGATGAGTCCAGGAGAACTCCCAAGCTAACCTCAGACATTGCCTGGTTCAGATGTGTTTTGTGAATTAAATTTGGGAATGGAGATTGAATAAGCCAAAGCAACTTTTACCGTATGTTTTGAACTTCCACTCTCAGCACTCCTGACTATTAGCTAGGCTATCTGGGACTGAAGTCCCAACCCTGTGGAGGGCTGTGGGTTGGGGAAGGCTGAACTAAAGACTCTTCTATATGTTTGTTTTTATTTCCTCCCCTGTATTAGAAATTGTTTGTAAACAAAGTTACGATGGGCCTTTGTACCTGCTCAGATTTGGTTCCAGGACACTCATGTTTTTTAAATCTGTGGGAACTGAAGTTGTATTACATACAATGGTGGAACAAAATGGTGTTGCTTATATAAAGTGGCAAAATCAAGGTCTGCTTTTTGGAGTTTTCCTGTTCATACACATTGGAGGTTGATTCTGTGAATGCAGAATCTGTGGCTGCAGAGGACCAACTGCATTTCTAGCTTCACTGAGGCAAACAAGTGGTTGAAATTGCTGAAATCATAAGACACCTGTTTCTTATAATGGTTCTGATAATAAACCATCCTGCAAGGAGATTCCTTCAGCTGTGGAGAGTTCTATTTTAAGTGGAAAACCAGAATGCCTTTCCATGCATACAAATTAAAGCTACTGCTTCTTTCTGTGAATTAGACAGGTGCTAGCATTGGTAGTTAGAAGGCCAGCTAGGTTTAATGGCAGTGTTACTAAAGGGCTTGTGGCAAACAGACATCAATGGATTGTGCACCTATAATATGAATCTGGTTGTACTTATAATCTTGCCATAGATTGAAATAATGAGATCCATGCAATGCAGAACCGAGAAGGATGGATTCTTGGATTAGACCAGTGGTTCCCAACCTTTTTTTGACCAGGGACCACTTTGCCCATGGGCGACTCTCCATTAGTACCAAAAGGGTTTTTGGTCAACTTTAGATTCGGTTTGGTTTTTATGGGGTGCTGATTCAGAAAATTGCATTGGCTAGACCACATCAGCTCTAGTTTCTGATAGAGAACATACACCATCCAGTAGTCGCCATTTGCTCGCCCACAGAAAACCATATTTAATAATCTAGAGCTGATGTGGTCTATCCAAGGTGTCGGGGCTGGTCAGCAACAGGGAAGGAGTGGTAGGTGGTGCGAAAGGAGCAGAGATAAAATAAATAAGGTTAAGAATCACTGGATTAGACCCATTGAAATCAGTTAGGCTTAAATTAAGCTTGATCATCTTTTGTTCATTGATTCTGCTCTTAAGCACATCTACATCTGGATCCAAACCTTTGTACCTGAATTTGAATCATGCTTGTTGAAAAGCATTGGCAGAAAAATGGTAAAGGGTGAAGGTTTTATTCTTGGATGTTCGAGTGATATTCAGATTCCAACTGACGATTAAATTTATCAGTATTGTGAGACTTGAAACCTAGACCGGCAAATCTGTTGCAGTCAGTGAGGTCATTGAGGTCATAAATGCTAAGTGATAGTTATGTTATCAGTGATGACTTAGATTATTCATCTAGGAAACATGATGATTTAGGATCTGCTCAGGTATTGGCTAATCAAGAGACTTGTGAGCTGGTCACAAAACTATTCTGGGTATTGGGACAGGAAATGATGGGGTGGAGTGGGTGGGAGGGGACTAGATGTCATGGTTGCCATTGCCTGAGTCATCAAAGCATGGGCCACAGCTGATTTCTCTCAAAATTCCCTTTTCTAGTGGCATTTCCGATTTTGTGGCTTGTTTGCAACCACAAGAACTGAAAAAAGGAAGTCAGTGCACAGGTGTCTTCAGATAGCAATAATAGTAGGGCCAAACATCTTTCTATGTGACCTCATTGAATATTCCTTTTCCTCTTTATCTTCCCTATTTTGTTAAAATGGGGATTGTACGCTGTTCTGCTGGTGTTGTTCCTTAATTTGCATGGTTGTGTGAGAAATGGAAATGACTATCTGTATACTGAGATCAAATATATAATTTTGTAGCATGCGACTTTTAAACAATGTTATATTTATTTATTTATTTTATATTTTATTATTGTATTTATATTATTGTTTTGCCCCACTTTTCTCCTGGTGGGGACTGAAGGTGACTAACAATCACACACTTTGGTCACAGCTTAAAACAGAGTGATATAAAAAATAAAAAACAGAAATTGCACAGTGTAATTTAGGTTAAAATAAAGTTAAGATACAATTAATACACTTTAAATAGGATTTTAAACTCAAAGTAGTTGTCCCCCAAGGAATCCCACCCACAACCTCCCAGCACTGTGTCCCTTATCTTTCCTCAAATATCTGCTGTCAGAGAAAGGTCTTTATCTGCATGTGGAAGGCAAGCGGGATGGGACCATCCTAGTCTCTCTTGGTAAAGACCACTGAGGATGAGGATGATATATGTTTACCCTTTTGTAAAATTATTTTATTAATTGTATTTTGTAACATATCCTGACAAGTTGGCACAAGTTAGTCCAGTTACAAATCTGTTAAATGGACTGCTCAAATGAATCTTGGCTAATTCATTAAGGGTAACTCTGCTATTAGGCAGATGAAAGGTTTTGCCTCAGGTGGCAAAGTACCATATCTCTTGCTCTGTGCCTCCTGAACTGGTCTGCTACCTTTAGGTGTGGTATTGGATGTTGTCCCAGTAGGAAAGATGCTAATACAAGTCCTTTCAGATTTTGACCATGGAATGAGAGGGTGCCATCTTATTGCTTTACTTGGACAGCAAATAGTGTTGTCCTTAGGGACTTTGGACCTTGGTCTTTCATCTATCTAAGGCAGTGGTTCTCAACCTGTGGGCCCCCAGATGTTTTGGCCTTCAGCTCCCAGGAATCCTAACAGCTGGTAAACTGGCTGGGATTTCTGGGAGTTGTAGGTCAAAACATCTGGGGACCCACAGGTTGAGAACCACTGATCTAGGGTTTCCGTCATGGAGAAAGGGTTTTTTTTGGTTCTGTGGAGCACTATTTGCTATGTGGATGAGTGAGTGTATCTTTTTGTCTTTATATTTCTGGTTCCTGAAGATCTGAGTGAACGCTGGGAAGGAAAGACAACTGGAATAATGATGGTCGGAAGAACAAACGACTAGTGACAGCAGGACCATTTGTTCTTTCTCAAACCTAGTTTCAGGGCAGATGCAAAGAAAATACATGTGGTGTTATGGAAGCAGGTTCACTTCAAAACAAGAAGATGAAGAACTAGTGGTGATACTCTTTGCTATTAGTAGAATCAGTCAGCTTGCCTTTCTCCTCCTTGCAGCTTTCACTGCTTTTGTGGCTAAGTAGGAGCAAGTCCATGAGACACACCCTTGCGCAGTTCTTCAGTTCACAGCTACTGCCAGCACCCACAATCTTCAAACAAAGCCAAATGTTGAATAAGGCTTGCCAGACAGTTCATATGGCTGCTGCAGTCTCTACAAATAAAAGTAAAAAACATCAACAGAACACAATCTTGCTGAATCAGTCTATACAACAATTGTAGGGAACCTGTAATTATCTGGAAAATAGTTGGACCACAGCTCCCATATACCTGGCCATTGGCTGAACTGGGGGCAAAAGTATGATAGCTGGGACCCTATACTATGTTACTTATGCAACACGGATCAGAATTAATGAAGGGAAGACGTGTGCAACACAAGTCAAAATTAATGGGGGGGGGGCAACAAACAACCAAGCATAGTGCTTAAGGTGAGTGAAGTAATGTTAGAGTTATTTACTGTTAAATGAGAAACAACAGCTTATGAACATGGTAAACGGGATAGAAATGTTTCCTCTCCCCCTTTCCGGCGAACAATGTTCCCACGACTCTGACGTAGCTGCGTCTCTCACTCGTTGTGTTGTCTTGCGCACATGTTCTCCCCTCATTAATTCAGACCTGCGTTGTGCAACCAGCATAGGGTCCCAGCTATCACTTTTGCCAAACTGGCTAGGGTCGATGGCAGTTGAAGTCCAGTGACATTAGTAAAGTTTTCCCAGTGACATTAAGTCTAGTCATGACCGACTCTGGGGGTTCTCTGTTTCTAATCTGAATAGCCGGCATTGTCCATAGATGCTTCCAAGGTCTTGTGGCCAGCATGACGGCATGGAGTACTGTTAGCCTCCCGCTGGAGGGGTACCTATTGATCAGTGGTTCCCAACCTGTGGGTCCCCAGACGTTTTGGCCTACAACTCCCAGAAATCCGAGCCAGTTTACCAGCTGTTAGGTTTTCTGGGAGTTGAAGGCCAAAACATTTGGGAACCCACAAGTTGAGAACCACTGCTATTGATCTATTCATATTTGCATGTTTTCAAACTGCTAGGTTGGCAGAAGCTCAAGCTAACAGCGGGAGCTCACCCCACTCCCTGGATTTGAACCACTGACCTGTGGGTCACAAGTTCAGCCGCTTAATATGCTGTGCCACCAGGGGTTCTTTTCCAGTGACATATAGAGGTTATGAGTTTCTTCTATAGGATATGCCTCATATGAATCTTCTTTTCTATTTTAACTGATCCCTCGTAACATTTAATAGATTTACATTACTGGTTTGAGTACACTGTGATGGATCTAGGATTTATTATTATCCCCTCCGGTGTATTCATTGAAGGCTGATCCACACATACAAATGTTACATGTGAATATGACCCACGGTTAGGAATGCATTTCCTTCGGAAACAGTCAACAGCAGGTCTCTTCCAGGTAGAACAGCCTAAGAGCCAGAATAACAGAAAAACTGCAGCACCTGGCTTTTCCCCTCTTAAAATTAATCTTCATTAGCCAGAAAGAGGGTGAAAGAAGATCCATTGTTTTGTAGTGGGCTGTCCTCATTTCACATTTTGTCCTTGACAGTAAATTAGTTTTACTGAAAAAGATTTCTTACTTTTCTTTCTCGTCTCTTTCACTTTCCTTCCCAATCCACTTAGTTCAATGCTCTTTAGGGGAGAATATCTTGGTGAAGAACAACCAGAGGCCAGCCCTGTTGCAACATGAGTTGCTGGCCTCGAATCTCCTCCTCCTGCTGTATATAAGTTGGCGAAAACCAGTGGCACAGCACCGTTTTCCTTGCTCATTGGCGGCACGCCCCTTTCTCTGCCCTCTTGAGTAGTACATACATTCTTCTGAACATGTCGTTGCATGTATGATTGCTGCCCTTGCCTTGCTGGTGGATCAGGTAAGCTGGTTTTGTCTTAAGTGAGGCAGAAGCTTGCGATACTTGCTTCTCCTTGGCTCAGGTGTCTTGTTGGAGCCACTCCTTTTGGGGAGATGGGAAATGGATGACTTTGGTAATAATTTCTCTCCCCACCTCCCCTTCAAACACTTGAATGGCTTTCTCAATCAGTGACGCATAAGAGATGTCACCCCCGGTGACTCAAATCCTTTCTTCTGGGTTGAATAATATGTCTGCGACAAGGTTGTTTCCCTTAGCTAATTCACAACTCTTTTGTCTGTAGTAACTCTGAAAATACTTGGCTGGTTTCTCATAATGTGGAGGCTGTCATAAGGCAGCAGCCATAAAGTTGCACATCTGATTCATCTACAGGAGCTGGTATTTCATAAGCTCTTAACAGTTGGGGAACGTTAATGGTAAGGAGCCCCTGATGGCTCAGTGAGTTAAGCCCTTGTGCTAGCAGGACTGAAGACCAACAGGTTGGAGATTCGAATCCGGGGAGAGCGTGGATGAGCTCCCACTGTCAGCTCCAGCTCCCCATGCGGGGACATGAGAGAAGCCTCATGGTGAAACATCAAAACATCTGGGTGTACCCCAAGCAACGTCCTTGTAGATGGCCAATTTTCTCACACCAGAAGCAACTTGCACTTGCTCAAGTCGCTCCTGACACGAAAAAAATGTATTAGTGTCCCAGGCCCAATAGGACACAGAGTGTTTAAAGATGGGCTACTTTTTCAGGTTGGGGGCCAGTTTCCACTCTGCCAGCAGACTGCACCATCTTATCAAAATGATCTTGGAAGTGACATAAAGTCATTTACTTTTTCAACCCACTGTGTTTTGAAGTTTTTAGGTAAGTGTGGAAGAGCCAAACTGCACTCTTGTGATGGTGGTTTTGAATTGCCCCTTTGTAAGTGTATAGACTCTCCTGCCTTGAAGCTAGAGGGATACCCTGAGGGGCTTTGGTGTCTCCAAAAAGGTTGTTGGGGTGTTACATGCTGCTTACAGGCCACCCTTTCTTCACCCTTGCATTTTCTTATCTTTTGTGCTTCAGGGAGTGGGACTGGGACTGGGATTTGACTTAAGTAAGTTGGTGGCGCAGTGGGTTAAACCACTGAGCTACTGAATTTGCTGACCAAAAGGTTGGCGGTTCAAATCCGTAGAGTGGGGTGAGGTCCTGCTTTTAGGCCCAGCTTCTGCCAACCTAGCAGTTTGAAAACATGCAAATGTGAGTAGACTAATAGGTACTGTTTCTGCAGGAAGGTAACAGCCTCCAGGCAGTCATGCTGGCCACATGATCTTGGAGGTGTTTACAGACAATGCCGGCTCTTCGACTTAGAAATGGAGATGGAACACCACGACTTGACTTAATGTCAGGGGAATCTTTACCTTTACCTTAAGTTGGGGATGACAACAATTGGTCCTCCTCTTGTATTTGTATTTCTTGCTGCCACTGGATTTGATATTATGGTAGATATTCTAAGACAGCAGTGGGGGAGGGGGGCGGAGATTAGATCCTGTTTCAAAGGGAGTTGTGCTTATGGGAGTGTGATTTCCTCTTTAAAACAGGGAGCAGTCCTCTTTTATGATTTCTTTTAAAGCGTAAGTGATATTTCTTTTTTCTTCCTTCCACACTGCTGAATTCTGGCAATGATTTTGGGGAGACTTCACCTTCCAGTGGAGGAGTGAATATAATCCCTTAGATGCACCAAAGTTGTCCAGCTTTGGTATTTGTACAAAGCACAGAATGGTATACCTGTTGTCTGGGAGTATATTGAGATATTTGAAGGTGTGTAAGAGTGAAAATTAAGGTTCTCTTTCAAAAGAGGAGACTCTGGGGAGCCTAGGTTTTTGTAGCAGTTTGATGGAAATGGGATGATAAGGAGACTAGGGAAATAATTGTTTGAAGATATTTTTTTGGTCATGTCAGGAGAGACTTGAGAAACTGCAAGTTGCTTTTGGTGTGAGAGAATTTGCCATCTGCAAAGACGTTGCCCAGGGGACACCCGGATGTTTTGATATGTTACCATTCTTGTGGGAGGCTTCTCTCATGTACCCGCATGGAGAGCTGGAGCTGATAGAGGGAGCTCATCCGGGCTCTCCCCAGATTCGAAGCTGTGGCCTGTCAGTCTTCAGTCCTGCCAACACAGGGGTTTAACCCACTGTGCCACCGGGGGAAGATGTAACTGTTCTAACTTGTAAGAGGAAAAACAGATTAGAGATTTTTTGGCAAATATTCATCCATGCCAATGCTAAACCTAAACCCTCTTTCAATTCCCTTTCTCTTTATAGTCTGCCTCTGCTCTATTTAGGTAAGGCAACTATAATATTTGGTATCAATCTTGCATTCTCTTTCCTGCAAGTTTCTAAACAATGTCATTTCCTGTCCGACCAGGAAATGCTTGCTTCCTTCCTTTCTGCCTGAACAACAAAGGACTTCAAAAATCTGTTTGGATGAGGCTATTTCCTCCTCCCAGCTATGTGAAAGAGATTCTGCAAGGCCCTTTAGCTGAATTCTGTTTTGTTGCAACTGAAGCTCGTTTGTGTCTTACATTATGTGGGTTAATGAGAGTAAAATATGGAATGTTTTGACATAGTTGAGTTGTCATTCAGGAAATATTTTTATACATGCGTGTACCCTTGAACCCAAAATGTGTGCTCACTGGATAAAAAATCTATCAGTGTGTGGTAGATTACCTGCAGGAATATAGAATCTAAAATGCATCATCTTACTAGTGTTGATTTTTTGGTATTTTCTACCTCAGTCGTCGCTTTGTTTTTGTTTTAGGTTTTGTGTGTCTAATTGATCCAAGAGTAATGTGATGCATGTATGCTTATAAGAACAGTGGTAAAACACAGAGGTAGCACACAGAATTAGCTCCGAGCCCTTCCACATAGCCCTATATCCCAGAATATCCAGGCAGAAAATCCCACATTATCTGAGTGTGGACTTAGATAACCCAGTTCAACGCGGATATTGTGGGATTTTCTGTCTTGATATTCTGGGATATAGGCTGTGTGGAAGGGCCCTCTGTGTTCAGTGTACTCTCTGCCTTTCTTCCTTGAGAGTAGATATATTGCAGGAATAGAGACCTGTAGTAAATAAAGGTGTATGCACTTATTATGCATGAGACCCACGTTATGACCAAAATGCTGTGTTAGGTGACTCCAAAATATCATAATCGCCACTTCGAGGACAAACATTTTCTCAGTTTCTGAACACTTTCCGGGATGAAATGAGTTTGAGTGACTTAATCAGGTATGCAGTGGGAGTCGTGTAAAGAACAAGTTTCTGAGAAGAGATCTGGCTTCTGACTTCACCCTCTCTGGGTATAATACTAGTGTTTCTTTGACTTTAATGATATAAGTAAAATCTTGGGTCTTGTAATGAGAGGTTTTCTACTAATATTTGAGAACAGAATTACTTCACAATGCCTAAAGATTCCTTAACCTCTTCCCTTTTGTTCTAGAAGTGAAGCCGTTTTTAATCAGACTGCAAAGACTGTTAAATCACTGGAAGTGGTCACTCTAAGCCTAGAATAAAGATAACTTTATTAATTTTTAAGTTATGTTTTAACTGATGTATGTTATAAGGCACCGTGGAGGTGTGATTGTAAGCCGCCTTGACTCCCCCTCAGGATAGAGAAAGGCGGGATATAAATAAGGTAAAAAAATCTATATAAATGAAAATGTAATGTTTGTTTGTGGGATTAACATAACTCAAAAACCACTGGACGAATTGACACCAAATTTGGACACAGTACACCTATCAGGTCAATAAGTGACCATCACTCATAAAAAAAACCTGAAAAACACAGCGGAAGAGACTTAAAAAACCAACAAACAAAAAATAAATTACAACACATGCACAAAACCATATATATACAAACACACATATACACAAATATATACACACACATATACACACACACAACACATATACACAGGCTGGGCCACAGCAACGCTTGGCAGGGGATGGCTAGTAAGAAATAATGATTGCCCTTACTTTCTTTAGACTGAAAAGAATTTCTATTTATGAATGGTCGCCTCCATTAGTTGTCACAGAATCGTGTTGTGGTAATAACTTTATTACTGTATATGCTCATGTGTAAGTTGACCTCATGTACAAGTCGGGGGCAGGCAGTGGGGCCATGATCGTGGATTTAGATATATCCCATGGATAAGCAAAAGGTCATTCTGTGGAGAGGCATAAGTACCAGCGCTTCTTCAGGAGCGGGCAGCTGTAGTAGAAAACAGATGCAGTCTTACTGGTAACATCAATTCTGGTCAGCTTAATTCTTTTTCTTTCTCTTATTGGGGTTTAAAGTATAAATGCAATGAAATGGACAAAAAAGAAGAGGGATGGTGGCAGCGAAAGGCCTTGCACATGTTTATATACTTAAAATAAGCTGAATGTATGTCCAAAAACATATTTGCTTCTAGGTATCACCTGTAGAATACAAACCCATATGTGGCTGAAGTCGTAAGATCTGATCATTTGGTAAAGGGTAGTAAATATTGTCCTTTTTGCCCTTGAAATACAAATCTTTTAGTTCAAATAATGGACCCTCCAATGGCGCAATGGGTTAAACCCTTGTGCTGGCAGGACTGAAGACCGAC
This sequence comes from Anolis sagrei, assembly GCF_037176765.1. NCBI lineage: Eukaryota > Metazoa > Chordata > Lepidosauria > Squamata > Anolidae > Anolis > Anolis sagrei. Next base: position 234,397,749 of record NC_090021.1, read on the forward strand.
AGGTCGGAGGTTTGAATCAGGGGAGAGTGCGAATGAGCTCCCTCTGTCAGTTCTAGCTCCTCAGGATGGTAAGACATCAAAACATCCGGATGTTCCCTGGGCAACGAACTTGCAGACAGCCAATTCTCTCACACCAGAAGGGACTTGCAATTTCTCAAGTTGCTCCTGACACGAAAAAAAGCTGAAATAATAGCATTCAGGATCCACTTGTGTGACTATCAGTTGAATTTTAGATTGCAGAAACAACAGTGTCTACAAATATCAAAGGTATTTATAGTGCAGAATTAATATATTGCACCGTATCTAGTCAACAAAGAAGTATTGCCTATATTTCATCATCAACATTAGCCCAAGTGGCTAGTTACTTTCGAAAGAGATTTTTAAATATTCCAGGTTGGGCAGTTGATTACATAAGGCAAGCTAATTATTTCTTCAATTTCTACTACCCAGAATTTCCAACAACATTGGGAAATTACATTGGTTTCTCTAGCACTGGTTCTCTACCTGTGGGTCCCCAGGTGTTTTGGCCTTCAACTCCCAGAAACCCCAGCCATTTTACTAGGTGTTAGGATAGGGTTAGGGTTAAGTTACAGTTAGTGATTCTAACACTGAAATAATGACGGAGGCTAATAACTCTGAGTGACTGATGATGGATTAGACTGCAGTCCCCACTTACGGCAGTGTTGTGTCTGACTTCATTGTGTTCTTGTGTGTGGGTCTTTTGGTAGCACTTGTTGTTCCAGACCTATGCTATGCTATTCTGGTTTGCTACTTGAACGTGCCATGTTGTCTGTAGGTTGTTTAGGCATTTCTTTGATCTTATGTACAGATAAGAGAAGGGGGAAATGACTTGGTCGATCCAGGAATGACATGACAAGCATTGCGGTCTGGGGACATGGAGTTATGCCGAATGGCCTGGTGCCTTGGCTTCCTCTTAGAGAGAAGACCACGTCATCTTCAAAGGGAGGTGGGAGGAGGGATATTCTTTGCCTTATGCCACGCAGGTGTGGAGGGGGCAATAGCAGAGTACAGGCTTCCCATGCTGGAGGTCCCATGTTGAATCCTGGTAGTTAAAATAGGTGGCCTGAACAGCTCCCAAACAGCTCTGCTTGAACCACAGGCAGTCGAAGTAAACAAAACCCAGGCTAGATCTAGACCAGTGGTTCTCAACTTGTGGGCTGCGGCTCACTGGTGGGCTGCGAGACCTAAAATAAGATCCGTGGCTCTAGATTATTAAATATGTTTTTCTGTGGGTGAGCAGATGGCGAATACTGGATGGCATATGTCCTGTATCAGAGCTGATGTGGTCTATCCAATGCAGTTTTCTGAATCAGCACCCCAAATAACCAAACCAAATCTAAAATTGACCAAAAATTGACCAAAGTCCTCCTGGTGAAGTTGAAAAAAGTTCAGTTGACAAGTAAGCAGTTATTTGAACAAGTGACTAATATGACACCGTGATGTGTCTTATTCTTGCAGTCCAAAGTTACAATGCACGTTAATCTCTCTTGACTATGGTTGCCTCTAACTCAGTGGTTCCCAACCAGTGGTCCACAAGGACGAAAATACAGTCCGCAGTCTCAACATTACTACATTGTTGCCTCGAGACCATGCAGCAACAAGAGCGACTGGTCTCGTGAAACCTTCTTATAGTGCCGAGGCAATGGGGATTTCGGGAGGGGAAAGGCTGACTACTCATGAAATATTACTATTGCCACATCAGCTCTAGATTATTGAATATGGTTTTCTGTGGGTGAGCAGATGGCGAATACTGGATGGCATATGTCCTGTATCAGAAACTAGAGCTGGTGTGGTCTATCCAATGCAGTTTTCTGAAACAGCACCACAAATAACCAAACCAAATCTAAAATTGACCAAAAACCGATTTCTAACCCTTTTGGTACTAATGTTGGAGAGTGGTCGCTGGTCAAAGTGGCCCCTGGTCACGTCCCTAGTCGAGTGGCCCCTGGTCGAATGGTCCCTGGTCAAGTGGTTCCTGGTCAAAAAAAGGTTGGGAACCACTGATCTAGACTGACAAACACTGCAGTTTTAAACTGCATTATATGGTCCGTGTAGTAGACTAATCTGTAGTTAACCTGTGTTATATGGATTTACACTGACCATATAAAGCAGTTTCAAACGAAAGTGTATAGCAGTCTAAATCCAGTCACAGTCAAATCTGGTATAGGGTAGTATCCTGTCTTGCTTCTTCACATAATAAGGAACTCTTACATGAATGAGATCACGGCTATTGCAAAGCGTAGGGTTATTAAAACTACACCCCTCACCCCCTTGGTATGTTGCAAGCGTTGGGATCATTGCTCTATACTTTATATTAAATACCCAGCACGAAAGGTGACTTTGGTACAACATGGAAATGGAATGCCTTTGAAAGTTACAGAAGCCCCTACTCTAATCACTGAAAATCCTAGTCAACAACTCTGCTTTATACGATTAAAAAACAATGCCCATATGCTTTGTGGCTTACCTCCACAACTACAAAGGCCAAAGAGTTGCGTCTGTGTTTTTCTTCTTCTTTAAATGAAAGCTGGGATTATCAGGAAGCTTGATTTTGTACTCAATTTGGGGCATACTTATAATTCTGTAAATAAGTTTAGAGGACAATTTTAAACTCTTTATTCTGCATTTAGAACCAGCTCTGTCTGGTCGTGCAAGATGGATGCTTCCCCGCCCCCACAACTTTGAAATTTCAAAAGAGACAGGTGGTAAACCACAGAGAGTGTGAAGACTGTTTTTGGAAAGCAGTCATGAAGAGCAATAAAGTGTCAAATCACAGAAAATTGGAAGCCCCCTCCCCCCCCCATCTCCCTTATGTCTTCTGAATATTTTCCAAGTGTTGCTGTCAGTTCATATGTATTTTCTCTCGGTAGCGGAATATTGGAATCATGGCTTTTTTTAGAAAATCTAAGAAAATCAATTTGCAGGAGGGACAAGATTCTGTAGTTAAGCCATTCTAGATACCCCAGTAACTGAGCTGATGCTATGGTTCCTAGTGTAGACTATTTGTAGGACTCCAAAAGAGACTTTTCCTTATGCCTTGGAGTAAGAAATAAGAGAGGAAAAATACCCCAAAGGCACCTCTTTCTGTGGTTAATGGTAAGTCCTCAAAATGTGCACATTAGTTAAGATGGCTGTGTAGTCACAGGTTTCTATGACCAATATAGAAGGTGCAAAATAAGCAGTGTTGTTAGAAATTGGTCCATATCCATAGACCAGCACAACAGTGCCAAGTAATGCTGAGCTGGAAATGCTTTAAGTGCTGATGTGCCACCCACACACACCAGTGAAGTTGCTTCTGCACCTTAGACCTTGTATATTCTTCAGCTCTGGTTTATAAGCTTTTAAAGAGTCCTGGATGCAGTTGCATTGCATTGAGCTTTGTTTTTGCAGCTGAAGAAAGTGTTGCAATTGGGCCTTACTTTTGAGGAGACAGCCTGGATTTCAGTTGTGTTTTGGATTCATGAAAGCATAGAAACTGAGAATTATAGAGATGTAATAGACCCCAAAGGCTATCTAGTCCAGCCCCATGCCAGGCGGAAACACAGTCAAAGCGCTCTCGGCAGATAGCCACCCAGTCTCTGCTTAAAAGCTTCCAAAGAAGGAGACTACATCATACTCCAAGCAGCTTTCACTGTTAGGAAGTTCTTTCTAATGTTAGCTTGGCCATTTGGACATACTCTAGTACAAGCTAACTAATGGTGTTAGAGGAGGAAATAATGAAGAATTTGTAAATAAATGGAGGCTGGCATTTGCGTATCTGGAAAGGAATACAAAGGTAGACTTGAAAGTTCCCATGAAGAGAATGTATTAAAACAGTGGTTTTCAACCTGTGGGTCCCTAGGTGTTTTGGCCTACAACTCCCAGAAATCCCAGACAGTTTACCAGCTGTTAGGATTTCTGGGAGTTGAAGGCCAAAACATCTGGGGTTGAGAACCACTGTATTAAGATGAGAAATAAGGGTAGATGCTTGTTGGATATGAGATCCACCTTGAGTGGGGTCGGAGATCTTGGGTGATGGGTTCACGGATGTGGGGTAAGAGGGGTAGGGGTTTGATAAGAAGTAATAATTGTACAGTCATTAATATTTTGTAAATGATTTGCATTAGATAGCTGTATAACATCTTGTTAATATTTTATTTTTATGCATGTTTTTTTCTTTTCTTCTCTTTTTGTTTATTTTAATAAAGTTCTGTCTAATGTTTAGGTGAAACCTGGTGTCCTGCAATTTGAATCCATTGTTCTGTCTCAGTGTCTCCAGAGTAGCAGAAAACCAGTTTGCCCCTTCCTCAATGTGACATCCTTTCAAATATTTAAACATGGCTATCATGTCTTCTCTTAACCTTCTTTTCTGCAATCTAAACATACCCAGGATTGTTGTGTGTTTTCCAGGCGGTATGGCCATGTTCCAGAAGCATTATCTCCTGAAGTTTTCAACAGACCTCACAACCTTTGAGGATGCCTGCCATAGATGCAGGCGAAACATCAGGAGAGAGTGCTTCTGGAACATGGCTATGCAGTCTGGAAAACACATAACAACCCAGTGAGTCCAGCCATGAAAACCTCGTAGAGCTTGGCTTCCAAACCTTGGATCATTTTGGTCATCACATTCCAGCTTGTCAATATCCTTCTTGAATTGTGGTGCCCAGAACTGGAGGCATTTTTCCCAGTGACGTCGACCAAAGCAGAATAGAGTGGGGTTATTACTTCCCTTGATCTGGGGCTTACTACTGAGTAGGTGTTTACAAAAGGTCCAACTGCCCTTGGGTGAGAAAGCTTGCCAATGTTAGGAATTGGAGTTTTATTACCCGCCTTGTATCCTTCCTTTACCCCCTGCCCGCCCCTGGAATGTGGACCTGGTGACCCTTCCCAAATTGGAATTCGACCCCCAAGGACAGGAAAAAACAACAACCTTCTTTTAAGCACCGGCCAATTAGCCTTTTCAGGACTGTGCCCACATGGGTGAAAGCAAGCTTGCAAAACTATGTCTGAGGCCCTACAAGATCCTATATGTACTTACGCCAACACATTTCAGGTGGGCCAGTTATTGACTGTTGGGGGGAAATAGGTATGGGAAAAAGCAGTTTTCTAGGGCAAGTACTACTTCTGTAATATCTTGACCCATTCTTCAGTGGGTATCATAATTCAAAGACAAGGAAGTGAAGAGAAATAGTAGATTACCAGAGGTACAGAATGAGATATTGTTATTTGAAGCAGTTTCTGCACCTCCCTTGTAGGAGTGTTAGGTTAATGGTGGGCAGATCTGTCTATCTTGCCTTATTTTATGTATTGTGCATAAGGGGTCAGATTCGATTGTAGAGCAGAAAAATGTGTAAAACAGGGCAACTGAAATGATTCAATGGATTGGAGTTGTGAATTGTGTTTCAACTTAGAAAAATGTATGTGTAAGGATATACAATTAGGAATAACGTGGGGAAGCAGGAAGGGGGGAGTTTTTGCTCATCTTCCCTCATAATGCCTAAAACCCAGTATCATCCACTGTGCATGTGTATATGTGAATGTGTTTTATTTTATTGTATTTTATATTGTGTTCACTTTTATGTTTGTTTTTAGGCACTTTGTGCCATCTGTAAGTCGCCCTGAGTGCCTTCGGGGAGATGGTGGTGGGATATAATAATAATAATAATAATAATAATAATAATAATAATAATAATAATGCTGGTCTGAGTCCCATCCTGAGAGAAGATCAGGATATAAAAGTTTTAAATAATAATAATAATAATAATAATAATTATTATTATTATTATTATTATAAACCAAATGCAAGGATTCAAAACAAATAAAAAGGAAGTAGTACTTCACACAGTGGTAAGTTAAACCATACAAATTTAAGTGGTGACAAATCTATGGGCAACTTGAAAATGAGATGGGACAAATTTCTAAAGAGTAATGGCTATTTGTGACTGCGATAATGCCACAAATATATTTATATTGAATTTTCCTAGAGGAGCAGAGGCAGTTGTAGTTAGGACAATGAGGATAACTGTGAATTTTCCAGGCTGTATGGCTATACAGCCCAAGAAACTCACAGCAACCCACTGATTCTGGCCATGAAAGCCTTTGACAACACACTGAACACAAGGAAATTTTTGAATTCGTATCTGACTTGGGGAAGGTCCCCATGGGTTGGCAATAGAGGAAATGGAATTCTGGACTCAAGGCCCTTTTGGTCTCTTCTTGCATGCTTAGGATGTGTCTACACCAGATATGTGCAAACTTTGGGCCTCCAGGTGTTTTGGACTTCAACTCCCATAATTCCTAACAGCCAGAAGGCTGTTATGGGAGTTGGAAGTCCAAAACACCTGGAGGGACGAAGTTTGCCCATGCCTTGTCTACACTGTAGAATTAATGCAGCTTGACACCACTTTAAATGCCATGGCTCAGTGCTAGAGAATCATGGGAGTTGTAGTTTTACAAACTCTTTACCTCTTCTCTGCCAGAGAGTGCTGGTGCCTCACCAAATTACAGCTCCCTACAGCATTGAGCCGTGGTAATTAAAGTGGTGTCAGACTATATTAATTCTACAGTATAGATGCACCCTTACATCCGGGTCAAGTGAGGTGTGAGGCTGGCGAGGCAAAGCTTGATTTCCCAACTGCGCCTTGACGTGAACAAGGTGTAGGCACCCGTATCTTTTTAGGCAAAGCGGAGGGTTCGTTGTGCTGGCTGCCTTTCCCTCCTCAACACTCCCTCTCAGCGTGAAAACAAAATCCGAGTCAGCTGGGCGTTGGCCAGAGGACCGATCCCTAGTGGCTGCTTCCTCTGATCAGTATCCAGGGCAGGCTGTGGCTCTCCTGGAGAGCACGGCAAAGGACTTTGCTCCCGTGGAGCTGATAGGCCCGGCCTTATCTCTGAGAACACCCAGATTGTATTTGCTTTAAGGCTGTAACTGAAAGCCCGCGCTGGCTGGCATTTCCCCCCTTCCCTTTCTCTCTTTGGAAGTAACCACTGAAACAAGAACACCTGCAGATGAGGTAAGACCTCTTTGCCCAGGGTGATGAGGTGCTGATGTCACCAAGGGGCCTCGAAACTATTGCAAAAGGGATATTTTTGACAACCTGTAATGCATCGCATTGGTGGGTATTTCTGTGGACTTCTGTAGTTCATGGTTGTTGCTCAGTGTTTGTGGTCTTCTGTAGTTCATATCCGTGGCTCAGTGTTTCTGGACGTCTGTAGTTCATGGCTGTGGCTCAGTGTTTCTGGACTTCTGTAGTTCATGGCTGTGGCCCAGTGAACTGGCTGTGGCTCAGTGTGTGTGGACTTCTGTAGTTCATTGTCTGTGGACTTCTGTAGTTCATGGCTGTAGAAAGGAGATTCCATCTGAACATTAGGAAGAACTTCCTGACCATGAGAGCTGTTCAGCAGTGGAACTCTCTACCCCGGAGTGTGGTGCAGGCTCCTTCTTTGAAGGCTTTTAAACAGAGACTGGATGGCCATCTGTAGAGGGTGCTTTGAATGCAATTGTCCTGCTTCTTGGCAGGGGGTTGGACTGGATGGCCCATGAGGTCTCTTCCAACTCTATGATTCTATGACTTCATTGCTGTGGCTCAGTGTTTGTGGACTTCTGTAGTTCATTGCTGAGCATATCTGGGTTGGTGGAGTTCTGTAGTTCTTCGTCCATGCGCCTGTTTGTGACCCCGTTTTCTTGTAATTGGGCACCGACTATATGATTGCGACCCTCTCCTTCCACCGCCTCCCCTCCCTCCCTTGATACTTTGTCTGCAAGCCAAGCTCTGTTGCCTCCTCTTTAGTCAAATCCTGCCTGGAGTTGGGAGGGTGGGTGAGCAGTGAGGGGTGGGGAGAGGGACTCAGGAAGGGTTGTTTTCCCTCTAATATGATAAGGAGCTGCGCTGGGTGAAGGGGAGGGGGGCTCTTGCTGCTGATTGGTGGCCCGGCTGCCCAGGAATGCTCTGGCCCGATTCCCAGAATCCAGTCCTCTGTGTTTGTTTGTTTCTGAGCCTGAGGTCTGGTGCTACTGTGACAGGAAATGGGGAAGCTGGAGGGGGTGAGAGGAGAGGGGAGCTGGGGGGCGGGAAGAGGGAGAGAGAGAAGGGAGACGTCTGTGTATGTGCCTGTGAAATCTCTTTGTCCCCAGAGCTCAGCTGCAAATTCCCACAGAGAAAAGAGTGGCCTTTGTGTTGCCTCCAAAGGGTTCCCAACTTGTCCGGCTCCTGCGCCTAAAGAGGCTGGGAGTGTGAATCCAGCCGTTCTTGCCCATTGCCTCCATTCACAGTTCCCTATCTTTTTAACAGTAAAAAATTAGGGCAGAGAAGACAGCAGGCTTGCAGGAGAGGAGATTTCCTCTGTGGCATATATTTTTTTCCTGCTTCTTGAAGCTGTGCATCACAAACTAAATTAGGGAAGCTCCTATTGGATGTCGGACGTTTCAGATTATGCAGGAGACGTCACTGGCGGTGTACGTGTGCAGGTGCTCCAGATACATACGGGATCATTGCAGGAGGAAAAACACTCTTGCAGCCTCAGCTGTAGTTGGTGTCTACATTATCCAGCTACTTTCCACCTTAGAGATTCTCTTTCCCCATTAACCCCAGTTGTCTCAATGACTAATGTCATTCTAGATTCTATAAACCCTCTTAATAAGCATCCTCATGCTGGTGTGTAAATGCATTTTTATTGCCACAGTGACTGTGCTAATACCAGTCTCCTCCCAGAGCATTAGTTGAGTGATATTTTGCCTTTAGCTTCCATCAGTCTCAACCAGCATATCTGATGCAATACAGGCTTGTGGGAGTTGCAGTCTACAAACTCTGGAACCCGGGAATTCCCCACAGTTGCTCTTCTTGATGAGATTGTACTTTGTGAACCACAGCTGACCCATTGATGACTTTTTTTTAATGAATATGGATTAATTAATGAATATGGGCCCTCTGGTGATGCAGTGGGTTAAACCGCTGAGCTGTTGAACTTTCCCACCGAAAGATCAGTGATTCAAATCCGGGGAGTGGGGTGAGCTCCCCCGCTGTTAGCTCCAGCTTCTGCCAACCTAGCAGTTCAAAAACAGGCAAAATGTGAGTAGATCAATAGGTACCACTTCTGCAGGAAGTCAGCGGCGCTTCATGCAGTCATGCTGGCCAGATGACCTTGGAGGTGTATATGGACAACACCAGCTCTTCGGCTTAGAAATGGAGATGAGAGTTGGACACGTCTAGACTTGATGTCAAGGGTAAACCTTTACCTTTACTTTATGGCCTGCTATTCTCAAGCAAGAGATGTTGGTGGTGTTGGACATACTGTGGAGCTCCATAATATCTGTGCCTTCCTACCGTCAGTTATCATTTTTATTCCATGCATTTCTTAGTTGCCATTCTAGACCACAGTTTTCCTGCTTCCTTTGCATAGTCCCAGGGTTACTCAAGCCATGTTGGTGCTCCTTAAAGGCAGTACGTGTTTAGTTTCTGTATTGTCCGGCTCCTGGAATGGCAGTGGTGGTGTTCTTGACTGTCTAACTCAGTAACATGATCTTACTTCTTCCTTGCAATTGAGGCTACATAAAATGTGGCCATGGATTGCTTGACACTGTGTTTGTACTTATTGTAATTTTATATTGTTATGTATTCACATGTTTTATGTAATTATGATGTTGTTTATTGTTTGCGTTTTCGGTTTTACTCTGTTGTAATTTGTTGTTTGGGCTTGGCCTCATGTAAGCCGCTCCGAGTCCCCATCGGGGAGATGGTGGCAGGGTATAAATAAAGTTTGTTATTATATTATTATTGTGGCCTTGCTGGGCAGCTCCCCTGTCATACTAGTCTCCCCCCCCCCCCCCTTGACTCAATAAGTATCCTCATGCTTCTAAAGGATGGGATTTTACCACATTCGTTCCCTCTCTCCAGACTTGCAGGTCCAAGGTATACCTTGTTTTTTTGTTTCTTCCTGGCCATAAAGATAGTGGACTTGGGTGATAGGAGTGGCTGTGTCTCCTGTGTATGAAATTCAGCTCCGGTACCCTAGTGAGGCAGCCGTGGCTCAGACGTGCACACACAAACCCTCCTTTGACTCCCCAGAAGGACAGCTGCCCTCCAGCCAGATTTCTGACATACCATTGGAACAATCCCTTCTCTCTCTTCTGCTGCCGACTCGGCACCATTTCCTTTCCTGTTGTGTATATCCGCCTCATTCTCTCTCCCCCTCTCCTCCTCCCTCAAAATCTCAGGGCTGCTACTCCCTTCCTGAGGTGTAACCCTTGGTCTGAGCAGGCCAGAGCTCATGTTTCATGGGATTCTGGTGTTTGTTTGCCTTGCCATTGTTTTGGGGAAAGCGACTGCCCTCCTTCTGTGTGTGTCCCATCCCCCTTTTAAAAAAGCCTGTACTGTGGCTGATAATGTAAATCTGTAAACATACCCGATCACTGAATTTTCAATAGCAGCAGGACTCCCATCAACAAGAGGCAGCCAGCATCCTGAATACAGAAAGAAGGGTGAGGCAGAAATCTAGAGCAAGGATACAAAAAAGACTTCAGGGATTTGCATTCTCAATGTAATGCCGCTTGAATGTGGAAGAGTTTGCGAGGAGTCCAAAGCTTGCACACTTCTGTGTTATGTTTGTTGGGCCTCACAAAGAAATTTAGCAGGTTTGCTTTGGTTTTGCCCAGACCAAAATAGGGTTTATTTCTAAATCCACCATATAGAAATAAACCCTGAAGCCATTACCTTCTCAAGCTACTTCCCTACGCATGGTAAGGTATTTGTCTTCATTAAGGCATTGTGTTGAACTGTCCTTGAGGCTTGCTGGTGTCTTGATTGCATTGATCTTGATGCTTCCCTGCCCAGTGGTCTCATGTCTTCCGGTCATTCTCTCCAGCAGTATAAACGTTAGCCCTTCCTTTCCCTTGCCACCCCCTCCCCTTATCTCTGCGTTCTTATCTTCTTCTCCTGGTTGCTTAGCTTTCCCCTTATATGGACAGGTAAAGCAGTCATGAGTATAAGCCGGGATACTAGTAATGTGCAAGTGTTCTGCCTGATTAGGTGTGTAATCTTCATCCCTTGAGGGTTCGGGGGTTGGCCGCAAGTAGGATGAGGAGCCAGACGAGCCTCTTGGAGAGATCAGAACAACTAGCTAAACCAGTCTGGTGTATGTGACACATACTGTTGGGCGAAGCTTTACTTTTCTGCCTTGGGCCAGTTCTACTTGGGTGTGGGACACACCCTGCTTTGGCTAAAGCCTTTCCTTTCCCTTTTTTTTTTCTTTTGCTGGCTAACAGGAAGAAAAGAGAGGCAGCCTTTTGGAAAGGATTATGTCTTCCTGTAAAGTTCTCTAGTGCCCTTAACGTTCTTCCTTGCGCAGGAGGAACTTGCTGGTTTAGGGAGTGGCAGAGTGTTCAAAGTCCACACAAGGAGGTGAACAAAGCGATCTCAGTGAATTTCCCATCTCTTCTGGACTTGGCAGATGAAGGCATCTTTCTGGTTAGAGTTAAGAATCAGTGTGTGCGTATTGAAAGTACATATTGGGGTAAGGTTTGAATCTAGGGAGCGATGTGAGCTTCTGCTGTCAGTTCCAGCTTCTGCCAACCTAGCAGTTTGAAAATATGCAAATGTGAGTAGATCAATAGGTACTGCTTCAGCAGGAAGGTAACAACGCTCCGTATATTCATGCCGGCCACATGACCTTGGAGGTGTCTATGGACAACAATGGCTCTTCGGCTTAGAAATGAAGATGCACACCAACCCCCAGAGTGGGACACGACTAGACTTAATGTCAGGGGAAAACCTTTACTTTAATTGGGATAAGAGACATGTGAATGAAATACAAATGAGTAGGAAGGAACCTTTCCTTCGTGGCTTTTAAAAACGCTGATGCATTTCTTTTCTTCAAAGCACTTGAATCTTTTCCATTTGTTTCCTGACCTCTCCTTTATACTGCATTTTTGTAGAGAAGGGTGTGAGTATGCTCGCAGCCACCAGACTGCTTGCTAAACCGAACAGATGTTGTTAACTGAAATGCTATCTATAGCCCACATTATGAAGTACACACTCTCCACCTAGACTAGGTGCATTCTGCAGTCTTTAAAAACATTTCAGCTAAAGTACATGGAAACTACACACAAAAGGAGATTTCCTTCCATTGGTTAAGTGTGAAGCTAAACAAAACACTGAAGTCTAGTTTGTGTTGCTATGGGCCTTCACAATTTTGGTCTCAAAGTCCTTCCCCCACCGAAGCATTACTGTTTTTTTAAAGAACTTACCAGGTTGCAGGTTCAAAACCGGGGAGCAGGGTGAGCTCCCGCTGTTAGCCCCAGCTTCTGCCAACCTAGAAGTTGGAAAACATGCAAATGTGAGTAGACTAATAGGTATGACACCCCATTCAGTCATGCTGGCCACATGACCTTGGAAGTGCCTACGGACAACTCCTGCTCTTCAGCTTAGAAATTGAGATGAGCACCAACCCCCAGAGTCGGACACAACTCGACTTAATGTCAGGGGAAAACCTTTATTTTTACTGTTATATAGCCACAGAGTACAAACAGACCCACCGTAAGCAAGAGATAGGCACCTGTCAGCCACTTTGGCTATAGATCAGGCATGGGCAAGCTTGGGCCCTCCAGGTGTTTTGGACGTCAACTTCCACCATTCCTATAGCAGGCATCTATAGCAGGCATGGACAAACTTGGGCCCTCTAGATGTTTTGGATGTCAACTCCCACCATTCCTAAAGCAGGCATCTATAACAGGCATGGGCAAACCTGGGCTGAGGGGGAAAAGGAAGGGGTCTTAGGCTGTTAGGAATGGTGAGAATTGAAGTCCAAAACACCTGGAGGGCCCAAGTTTGCCCAGGCCTGCTATAGATGCTCCATAATCTAGAACGGAATCTTGACTGCCTAGATTAAAAAACATTTACTCACTGTATGGCTTTAGAACAAGTCTTGAAACATCTTCATAAGTGTAGGTACCGTGGTAATTTGGCACATGGCTCCTCTGCCCTAATCCTGTGCCTTTGAAGGAGGTGGACCTTGGCAAGAAGATATAGGGCCAAAGTCAGTGAATGGATGAAGACTCTTTGATCTGTGCTTGCCTAACAACAGCAGGAGGTGGGAAATATATGAGTTGTGAAGCAAGGGTTCAACCGAAGTAAGTCTGAAAAGAAGTCCTGAGCCATGAAGAAATACAGGGGTTGAGAAGGGTAGTTCAGTGAAAAAACAGCGGGCATAACATATCAAAGTGAGCCTTTTGCTTCCAATAATTAAACAATATTAATTAAATCATAAACACCATAATTAAACAAAGAATAGAACTTTTGACACACAAATAAAATATATTATTGGAAGCAAAAGGCTCACTTTGATATGTTGCAGCAAGCTGATGTGGAGTTCGATACAGGTACCCCTCATTGCAGCCGCTATTTTCCTGTACAGTGAATATGATGGCAAGCGTTTACACCAGTGTTTCCCAACCTTTTTTTGATCAGGGACTACTCTCCAAAATTAGTACCAAAAGGGTTACAAATCAGCTTTTGGTCAACTTTAGATTTGGTTTGGCTATTTGGGGTGCTGATTCAGAAAATTGCACTGGATAGACCACATCAGCTCTAGTTTCTGATGCAGAACCTATGCCATCCAGTAGTCGCCACCTGCTTACCCATAGAAAATCATATTTAATAATCCTTGGCACTGTAAGACGGTTTTGCAAGACCAGTCGCTCTCATTGCAACAGTGTGGTAACGGTGACGCCGCGGACCATATTTTAGTTCTTGCAGACCACTGGTGGTCCATGGACCACAGGCTGAGAACCACTGATTTACACACACAAAAAATTAAGTGTACACTTTTAACAAAGTTCAGAGATCTTTTGGAGTATACCTTTTGGGGTCCCTTTACATATTTACAATTTCCGTACTCCACAACTAGCACTTTTCTTGACTGAGGATTGTGGGACTTGTAGCTCAACACATTTGAATTGTCTCAGGTTGTCTACTCTTAAAGTGCAAAACCGAAAGCTAGAAAAGAGGAGAAAATGTAGGAGATCACACAGCACTGCTTGACGTTTTGTTCAAATTGTATTATTCTCACTTTCTTGGTGTGACATTAGGGACAGTCTGCAGTTCAGTTGCTTTGGATGCAAAAGATTCCCCGATTCAGTCCGTCTCTCTAGAATTTCTGGAAATGCCAACTGCTAGAAACCCCAAAGAATTGCTACGAGCAGTCAGTGTGAAAAAAATGGAAGGTGGCTCCGTTAGTTGATTTTGATCTAGGGCAGCTCTTATATTCGGTTTTCTCTGCTTCTGAAGCTGGAGAAAAGTCCCAAGTAGCACTCCTGCAGTGCATCCAGAGGTCATGCATAGTTAGTATGACCTTTTGTGCATGATCGTAAACAGAGCACAGGATCCCTGGACACAAGGAGTCCAAGCCCTATCCCCAAGTTGTGGTGGTCATGTCAAGCTGGTAGCAACTACATTTCTACTCATCTCTTCATTTCAGGATCCTTAAACCTTTTGCCAAATTCTTTCAGTTGTGGTTTGAAGTATTACTGATTGAACTTTAATATGAATTATAAAAAAAAATGGTGCATCAGTATGCTAATGATTTAATACATTGTGTTACTGTATTATTCTAGCTCGAGCATGGGCAATCTTCCCGGTGTTTTGGACATTAACTCCCCCTATTCCTAACAGCACGTAGGTTGTTAGGAATTGTGAGAGTTGAAGTCCAAAACACCTGGAGAGCCAACGTTTGCCCATGCCTGTTCTAGCTTTAAAATAGAGAGAATGAAAACTGAAAATGTATTTCAAGTATACACCTGTTTTCCCCAACCCAGTGTCCTTAATCTGTGTTGGACTGCAACTCCCACCATCCCTTTAGCCAGTATGGCTAAGCTGGCTGCTATGATGGCAACTGTAGCCCAATTAGGTGGTGGAAGTCTGGTGTAGCTGAAGGCAAGCCCACAAGAGTTGGCAAAAGTGTTCACAAAATATAATGCTTCTTTGGGGACTACTTTGAAGACACTGATATTCTTCCTTTGTAGCCAAGTATTGATTTTCACGTCACAGTTTAACATGAGGCAGGAGGGCTTGCAGGGGTTGCTGACAGTTGCCTAATGCTTGGATATCAGGGGAGATAATCTCAGGAATGCATAATGGAGTAGAAGGTTGCAAGAAATACTGTTGTTTTACCAAACTTTTGGTAGTTGGAAATCCGGGAGCGAGCTTTTTGTGCATGTGCATTGTTTTATTCTTTTCTTTGATTGCAATTTTTGTAAACCTTCAGGAAGCATTTAGTATCTTCAGTGTGTTTGTGTGATGAATATTGCCCCTTCCTCATGGACTTACAAAATCCATTAGAGAACATACAAAAATGGCTAAATAAAATTGAGGAATTTGGCAGTCTCGCAAGTCTAAAAGTTAACAAGAAAAAAACAATGATTTTGTCTTAAAACATGACAAAAGAAAGACAAGAAGAACTCAGATAAGACAGTATTCCAATTATATATTCCTAAAGAAAATTTGCTGAAATTTTTGAAACATCGCTTGAAAACCTGGCTTATACTTTTTATTGGTGAGCTCACTAGGGTGATTTCCTACACATACTGTGTAACTTAAACACCATGCAGATCTTTTTGTAGGAGCATTTTTCCATAGATGATGGAGGCCAGAGACCATTATGGGCATATTTTGTATATCTAATAGCTGTGAAACTGTGGATCAGTATAGCGCAATATCTAGCAGGATATTGGTCTGTGAGATAGAGAGATTTTGCAATTCAGGAAGTCATTGTTAATAGCAAGTATGTTTCATCGAACTGCTAACAAACCCTCATGTGGTCTCCAGATGGAGTTTTGACAGGAAAACTGGGCTGGGGGCTTGTCCTAAATATCTGTCTACTGCTGTAATAAATGTGGCTAATCCATGTTTTTGGAGTATGGCACACAGTTCATCCTGTTCCTGCTTCCTTTGCTGCTCTCTGCTCTAAGGAAGATGTACTTAGGGCTAGACATACTTCAGCATTTGGAGTCTGTTTTGTTTTTGTTTTTCTAGAACTCAGAGATTCATCAACTGGAGGTGAATATTCAAAAACATCTGTTCTTACAAAAAGTTTTACTCTGAGTATTTATTTATTTCCGGTATTTTGACTCCGTTCCTTCTCAACCCCCAAAGGGGGACTCAGGATGGCTTACATTTGGCAGCAATTTAATGCCACTACATATAACATAGCAATATAATAACAATAGAACATTAATTACAAGCAATAAAATAGTTAAAACAGTTAAAACAGTATTAACAGCCATATCATCATTCCAGTCGAATTCCGCCATGAATAGCCATGCAATTGCAGTTTGTAAACAGCACTTTTTTCCCACCAAGATAAAGCTCACGGTGTCTAAAACAACAGGTTAAATGTCTTTTGTTGTTCTAATTTTAATTATGACTGTGAAATATTGTAACTAATTTATAAGGGTGGGCTGGGGCAACAAAAGGTGTGCCTGGGTTTCTTTTAGCATCATGGTATGCCAGATCATTGACTCCTCAATGTTTCCTCTTCCAACTCTTTCATGGCAAATGTATACTAATTGATACCAGAAGTAAATACAGTAGGGTCTCACTTATCCAACATAAATGGGCTGGCAGAACATTGGATAAGCGAAAATGTTGAATAATAAGGAGGGATTAAGGAAAAGCTTATTAAACGTCAAATTGAGTTATGATTTTACAAATTAAGCACCAAAACATCATGTTTTACAACAAATGGACAGAAAAAGCAGTTTAGTACATGGTAACGTTATGTAGTAATTACTGTATTTATGAATTTAGCATAAAAACATCACAATGTTTTAAAACAGCTGCGGATCTGGGCGGTAAGCAGAGTGTGTTGGATGAGCGAAGGTTGGATAAGCGAAACTCTACTGTAGTGTAGTGGGTTGAGTGCCGGACTATGACTATGGAGTATAGGGTTCAAATCCTCACTTTGCCATGGGAATCCACTGAGTGATCTTGGATAAGTCGCATACTCATACTCAACTCTGTTTAGTATTTGGATGGGCAACCCCCAACAAATAACAATTTTTGTAGGTTATTCTTACAGTGGTTCCCAACCTTTGGGCCTCCAGGTGTTTTGGACTTCAACTCCCAGAAATCCCAGCCATCTTACCAACTGTTAAGATTTGTGGGAGCTGAAGTCCAAAACACCTGGAGGCCCAAAGGTTGGGAACCACTGCAAGGAACTGGCAAAGCCACCTCTTGAGTATTCCTTGCCTAAGAAAACAATATGGAATTCATGGGGTCTCCATAACGTAACAGATAACTGCCCTGACACGAGAAATAAATAAATAACGTAACAGATATCTTGAAGGCACATATACATGGAGACAAAGTGGTAGTGCATGATATTTCATCATCGCTATGTGAATGATCAAACAACAGATAAAACATAAAAACATTCTTTTATTGCTTAACATTTTTTTCAATTCCTGTCAATCTAAATAGGCAAAAAACTAGGAATTTAATAAAAAAGGTAGAATAGAAGGATAAAATGTTATATTCACCATGTATTGTTCCAAACAATTCTTTAGCAGACCATTAAGCAGACAGTCTGTGAGCACTTTGAAAGGAATGCCGTGATTACTAAAAGTCAGCATGGGTTCCTCAAAAACAAGTCTGGATTTGTAACTGCACCAAACTCAAAGAGTATTCATCAGCATTCTTCTTTAACTTGTAAAAAAATGGCTAGTAGGGTGCGACAAGGCTAGGGTTTGCATATTTATTGATGATTCGGACAATGGAATTGAGGTCATACTTATTATATTTGCAGATGGTACCAAGTTAGAGTGGGTAGCTAATACCCTAGAGGACAGGATCAGAATAAATTGGATCACTTGGCAAAAATTAAGAGAACAATTTCCAACCAAGATAAATGCAAGATACTGCATTTAATTAAAAAAAATTATAGGATGAGTGATGCCTGGCTTGGAAAAGGAACTAGGGGCATTTTCCAAGCCAGGAAAAGGAACTAGGGGCCTTAGTAGACCACAAGCCTAATTGTTTATTTATTTATTTTATTTATTTATCTGTCTGTCCTGCTTCCCCCAAGATTGGGACTCAGTGGGGCTGTCGAAAACACCAATGCAATGCTGAACTGCATCAACTGAAGTATCGTGGCCAGATTAAAGGATGTGATAGTACCAATCGCTTTAATTTTTGTTAGACCTCATCTGGAATAATGTGCCCTGTTCAAAAAGAGTGTTAACAAGCTGGAACAATTCAGAGGAAGGCAGCCAAGGTGGTAAGGGGTCTGAAAATAACGTCCAGTTAAGGAGCAGGTTAGGGAACTGTGAATCACAGAATCATAGAGTTGGAAGAGACTGCGTGGACCATCCAGTCCAACCCCCTTGGAGGAGAAAAGACTGGGAGACATGATAGCCATTTTAAAATATACGAAGCCATGTCATGTTGAATATTAAGCGAGCTTGTTTTCAACTGCCCCAGAGACTGGGTAAATTTGCAAGAAAGGAGGTGCTACCTGAACATTAGGAAGAAGCTCCTCTCGGTAAGAGCGGTTCCACGGTGGAATAAACTGGTTTCTCCTTCTTTGGGGGTCTTTAAACCAGAGGTTGCATGACTATCTCTTGAGATCACTTTGACAGCTGGTCTCCATGGCAGAAGTTGAACTTGTGTAGTCTGCTCATTCCTAAAATGCTACGATTCTGTAATTCTAATATTAAAATTTTTGTTTTAAAGTCAGAGGTAGATTCAGCATATTCTGATTCACCCAAAATTGCTTATGACTTCGATTCCGCAGCCCTGCTTGCTGTGCATGTTTAACACACAAACTGTGTTCCTAAATACATGCAAGAACTGCAAAATATGACTCCTGCATTTCTCCAACAAGCAAATAACATGCCATAGAACTGCTGGAAAACATTAGATTGGCAGATTTCTGAATTGCTTCAAATTGCCATAGAATAACTACTACTGGTTGTACTTGTTAGCGTGCCAGATTTTCACAAGTAAGCTCTAGTAATGAAGTTCAGACTTAAAAGAACTTGTCATATTTAGTGACATGGAACTCAGAGGAAGAGAGTGGGCTCTCTGATAGCTTACTCAATCTATACTGAGACTCAATCTCATTTAACCAGAAAGTTTAGAGAGAAGGCTTTTGAGATTGTTCTGACCTCGTCTTGCCGTGTGTGTACTCTGTTCACCAGCTGTTACGCCAGGAGTGCTCTTTGGATGACATCTCTTGTTCCTTAGAAACTTCACCCATAGAAATGCTTTTTAATTTGTGCATTGACCCATGCTGGAAAAATACAAACATGCCCTTTTCGGGAAGAAATTCAGTGAAATACTGCCCTTTCCCTGCTTTATAGTCCATAAAGCTTTTGCACTGAAGTGTACCTGACTGAACATGTGTAGTTGAGCTGTGCTTTATATGCTTGGTTAGAAAATGTCCAAGTTGGTAAGAATCACATCTAGCTCCACCTCTGCCCTTGGCCCCATCAGTTCCTGGAAGGCCATCCTCAAGATCCTTCCCATCTTGAAAAGAAAAAAAAACCTCAACAAATCTTTAGATTAGAAAGAGTTTAGGACTTATCAGTTTTAGATTCATGAAGGTACCTCAAGCTCTTTAGGTGGGATAGGGTCATATTTTTGAATATTTATTTATTCATTTATTTAGAGTATTTCTACTCCCTGATGGCGCAGTGCATTAAACCGCTGAGGTGCTGAACTTGCTAACCGAAAAGTTGGTGGTTCAAATTCGTGGAGTGAAGTGAGCTCTTAATGTTAGGCCCAGCTTCTGCCAACCTAGCAGTTCAAAAACATGTAAATGTGAGTAGATGCAGGAAGGTAACGGTACTCCAGGCAGTCATGCTGGCCACATGACCTTGGAGGTGTCTATGGCCAATGCCGACTCTTTGGCTTAGAAAAGGAGATGAGCACCAACCCCCAGAGTCAGACACGGCTAGACTTAATGTCAGGGGAAACATTTACCTTTTTAGCCCACCTTTCTCTACATTGCAGACTCAAGGCAGCTTAAAACATAAAAACATACAAATTCCAACAATTATAATTTGTAAACAACAATAAAATAAGATCACAGTAAACATCCAACAATAAAACCAGTAACATTCTTATCCATAACTGTCTCCACTCAGCATAGAGGTGTGCAACTTCTATGGATTGGGTGGGCTACATTGCCTCGCAATGAGTCACCCCTTGTCTACCCATACAAACTTTAAGCTGCCAATTTTGGGAACAGTGGAGCAGAGGGTGAGGGTCCGTAAAGCTGAAAAAGTATTTGGGGGCCACACATTATCCATTCTTGCACGATTGAAATGCAAAACATGGCCTTGGAATCTGGGTCTCTGCAGAAACATTAAAATAAGGCTACAGGAGCAAATTTGTAAGCCTACCAGTTGTAGAGAGAGATCACTCCCCCCAAACCCACATTTTTCCTAATACAAGGTTAGGTAGCCCATTGCCCTCCAGAGGTTCTGGACTACAGCTCTTGTAAGCCGAGCCATTGTGACCAGTAGGAGTTGGTAGTCCAAAATACCTGGAGGGCAACAGGCTGCCTATCTGTTGTTAATGTATGATTCAGCTGATCTGAAATTACCTATTGCAAGGCACATGTGCCTTTCTTGGCATCAATTATAAAAGCTCCAGTCGGCTGGCTTAAATTCTTCATGACAAGCGGCAGAGCGTTGCGTAAGTAGGCCTGCCTGTTGAAAGCCTGCTTGTTTTTCCATTTTTAAACGGCAGAGTGGGCTTCAAGGTGCTGCTCCTTTTATCTCTGTAGCCAGTCCCAACTCAGATAATTTCAAGATACCCAAGAGGGATCTGGGCTTGCTCTCTGCCTTTGATCCTGGGAGTCCAGTGTGGCGTCTTCGGCACAGGTTAGAACATGACTTGTCCGGGTGTGTTACAGCTGGAACATGACAGCCTTGCAAACAAATTCTGCAGTTCTCGGTTGGGCGATGTGAGATCCAGAATATAGAAGAGAGATCCGAGGGAGTTTGCATAGGGATTTGCATGTGCACAAATGGCTGTCGTCACATTCATTTGTGATGGCCACTAGCAATATATTCTGCTGAGGCTAGCTGTGTCGGTTACTATAGCCATTCCTCCACATTTGTGGTTTTGACTTAGGGATTTGATTATTCACAGATTTGATTAAGTTCTCTCTAGAAATCTCTGTAACTCTGTGGCCAACTTCTGCCAGTCATACTGGAGGACCTAAAGATCTCTAGTGAACATCTCTCTAGGAATTTCTAGGTCCTCCAATGAGTTTCTGTGCTTCATTTTCAGTGGAAGTGGACCACAGAGTTGTGCTAAGAGACTTCGATATTTCTAGAAAGGTTTTTTCTCTAGTTAAAAAAGCAGTGTTTTTATTTGTGATTTTTCACTTTCATGAATGTGGAGGACTGACTATAATTGCCATTACACTGTTAACAATTTGAGGGTTGTGTGTGTTTCAAATGCCAGGGATAAACAAGATCTTCCTTAGCCTAGTTTGGACATACATAGTTAACTCCCGGTGGTGCAGTGGATTAAACCGCTGAGCTGCTGAACTTGTTGACTGAAAGGTCGCAGGTTCAAATCCGGAGAGTGGCATGAGCTCCCACTGTTAGTCCCAGCTTCTGCCAACCTAGCAGTTCAAAAATGTTCAAATGTGAGTAGATTAATAGGTATCGCTCCGGCAGGAAGAGAATATTGCTCTGTGCAGTTATGCCGGCCCCATGAGCTTGGAGGTGTCTGCGGACAACACCGGCTCTTTGGCTTAGAAATGGAGATGTGTACCACCCCCGGAGTCGGATATGACTGGACTTAATGTCAGGGGAAAACCTTTACCTTTACTACCTTAGTCAACTCCTTAACAATGTGGAATAGAAGGCATTATCTGATCTAGCAGAACCATTCTCATCTAAGGATTGTGCTACCTTTCTGAAGTGTAAACTGGATTTGACCGGTTTCTGACATTAAAAAACGCAATGGCAAGAAAGAAGGAAGGTTGTTTCTTCCTGCCCTGTATTCGGTAATGATGGCCTTCTCCTAGGGGTGGTTGTATAAAAACATAGACTAGTTGAAAGGCTTAAAAGGCTATTTGAGTTTGTGGCTGGAAACCATGGCAATTTCCACTCATGCAGCTTGCTGTGGGCTGCCCCCTCTGTTGCCACACTCTCAAAGTTTGGTAGCAAAATAGAGAAACTTTTCACACAAGCAGGAAAAATTAGTTGCAGAGGAGTTTTGCAATTGGCCACAGAGTTTTGCAAGTAAACAAAGTCCCATTAAATCAGATTCAGGGGACCCTAGAGATTGAGAGAATGGCCTGGGGCAGTTCAGTCCCAGAGGCTGCATGTTGCCCAACCATTTTATGCAATCTTGGTCAGTCCAGCTCTGTATTATAATTTTTGACACTACTTTCTTAGATTACCTGCGGCTGGGCTTTTAAGGGACATAGCACCTGCTTGTGGCATTGGAGAAAGGCAGTTTGACACTTTCCTGTACCATAGGGGACTTTCTATACTGTGTGCCTTCAAGGCGTTTATGATGTATAATGATGTAGTTTTCTTGCCAAGATTGGTTTGGGGGGGGGGGGGGTTGCCTTTGCCTTTGCCTTCCTTTGAGTCTGAGTGTGTCTTGCACAAGGCTACCCAGTGGGTTTCCTTGCCCAAATGGGCTTTGAATTCTGGTTTTCAGAGTTGTATTCCAGTATCTGATCATTGCATTGCCTGCTCTCACTACTTAGTGATTTTACTAATTCAAATATTATACAAGTGTTGTGAATATGCAACGCCATTGACGAGCCCTGACTTTTAGCCAAACATGAATTCTCATGGGTTGATGTAGGTTTTTCCGGGCTATATGGCCATGTTCTGGAGGCAATTTTTTGCCTCCAGAACATGGCCATATAGCCCGGAAAAACCTACAACAACCCATGGATTCCGGCCATGAAAGCCTTCGACAATACATGAATTCTCAGCTACCTTCCTGGTTGGATAAACAATAAAGAAACAATACTATCTGGGGAGTATTGCAAAAAAATAAAAATACCTGTAAATGTTGATTTACTGGAAGGAATGTCAGGAAATCTTAGGAAAAGGAGAGATTGCTTGTACTGAACACTTGGAAGAAATATCCATAGATCGTAGTAATGTAGGGTACTTAAAACGAATATAGAAAGTTACAAACATCGGACTTACAAATAACTCTTAGTTAAGAATGGGAGTGAGACAACAGGAAGTGAGAGAAATCTACCCCTAGGAAGGGAAATTCGCTCCTGTAAGCATTAACATGGGGAGAAGATGTCTCCACAGAAGCTTTCTCACCAATCTTTGTTTACACAACAAGCCAAATTTTTCAAAATCCAATTATTATAGGGTCAGAAAGTGAGGTGAATCTTCTGAATGGGCACAGACTGCAAAGCAAACAACACGGGGGTGTTAATGCTTCCCTATGCTATTCAAAGCTTGCATGTGTGTGTGTACACACACACACACACAAACACACACACAAACACACACACAAGCTTTGATTATATATGTGTATATGTACAAGTTTTGGATAGTATACGGAAGTATAAACACCCCTTTGTTGTTTGTTTTGCAGTCTGTGTCCCTGTTCAGAAGATTCACCTCACTTTCTGTCCCTATCTATATAAATAAAAATGTAATGTTAGTTTGTGGGATTAACATAACTGAAAAACCACTGGACGAATTGACACAAAATTTGGACACTACACCCTTAACAGACCAGTGAGTGATCAACACTCATACCTCATCCCCAAATAGCGGAAAGAACTTAAAAATCAAAAAGCTAAATGACAATACAGTTCATATTTACATTTTCCTATTCCTGGACTGGAATTCTCAGCAATCATACAGTTCATATTTACATTTTCCTATTCCTGGACTGGAATTCTCAGCAATCATCCAGATAGATAAGTTAGATAGATTACATAGAGATAGGTAGGTAGGTAGGTAGGTAGGTAGGTAGATCAATCAATCGATAAGGAGGACTGCTGGGAGTTGCAGTCCAAGAATAGGTAGAAAAGGAAGAAAGGAGAGAAAGAAAAAAGAGAAAGATAAAGGGAGGGGAAGGAAAGGAAGAGGTAGAGAAGGAAGGAAGGAGAGAAAGAAAGGAGAGAAAGAGGGAGGGAAGGATATTTATTTACAGTTTAATGTTGTTTAATGATTTGTGGTGCTATTGCTTTTAAATGCTTAATGATTTTGTATTGTGTATACCTAAATTGTTGTAAACCGCTTTGAGTCGCCCAAGGCCTGAGAAGAGCGGTATACAAATAAAGTAAATAAATAATAAATAAATACAGTATTTATATTCCATTTACAGTATTTATATTCCGTCCTTCTCACCCCACAGGGGACTCAGGGCGGATTACAATGTACACATATATGGCAATCATTCAATGCCAAAGACACACAACAAATATAGACAAACAGTCAGAGGCTATTTAACTTTTTCTGGCCGCCAGGGCAGCTGTCACTTTCATCATCCATCTGCGACACTAATAAAGTACTTCTGCATGCTTTTGCTGGAGTCTTTTTACGGCCTCATAAATTTTGTTAAATTAGCCTCCCCACATATAGATGGTACCTAATTTTCCTACTTGACAGATGCAGCTGTCTTTTGGGTTGCAAAGGTCGACAACAAGCTACACAATTGGTCGGAAGCTCACTCTGACCTCGGCTGGCTTCGAACTCATGACCTTGTGGTCAGAAGTGATCTTAATGCAGCTGACACTCAGAGTGTCGGAACCCAGATGCCTTAAAGACCCTCCTCTAACACCTGGGCGCCTCATTTCCCTCCTCTATCACTCCTACTACCAGTTGCAGTGCTGCCAACAGACTCTACTACAACACAGATCAGTGTGCCACAATCCCGGATAGCCACAGTGATGTGTGGCGGGTACAGCTAGTGATATATATATATATATATATATATATCTCACATCACTTAAAATGTACCTGTTCCAACTGACGTACAAATTCAACTGAAGACCAACCTTACAGAACCAATGTTGTTTGTAATATGGGAACTGCCTTTAGTTGGGATTAAGGACTAAATGTTTTTGGACTGCAGCTAACACCAACCCAAAGCAGCCTGGGCACTGCCCCAAGAATGATCAGAGTTGCAGTCTACCAGTAAGGTTAACAGTCCCTTAGGCTTAGTTTTTATAGGATTCAGGCTTTCTTCTTTTATTGTATCGGCAGCCTGTAGACAATTGTTCTTTCATGTGAGTGGAAGGACTCCTTCATTTTTTGGAGTTTCTTCATTCAGGAGAGGGATCCCTGCTGGTAGAAGTGATTAGTGTTTTCTATATCACAGTGTTTTCTTTCCCTCTCCCTTTGATTCCCTGTGTCTCCTAGGATCTCCTTAAGTGGGTTGAAAACTTTCAGAACTGGGGAGGAAACGGTGACATAGATGGGCTGGTGGAAATGCTTCCTTGTTGCTCTAAGATGTATTTGGGAAAACCTCCATGGAGGGGATTATTCTTTTTTTTTTGGAGAGGGTGCAGGGAGGGTAGATGTTGCTCAGCTATCTCCTCATTTGTATTGCACACATGTGCCACCTAGAAGCAGAAAAGCAAGCCTCTGTTGCAGGAGTGAAAATCTAGCAGGCAGCTAGCTCTCTCAGTATTATTAGATTGCAACTTTCAATAGTCTTAGCTAGTATAGTCAGTGCTGAGGAACACTTGAGAGTTGCAGTCTAATAGCATCTGTATTCCTGCTGTATTCCACGAATATTGTCCTCACCGTACTTGTGAAGCCAAAGTCGTTAGTGTCAGTTCTCTTTATTTTTTGGAATGTAGTGCTCCATTAAACAGTGTCTAGACCAGGTATGGGCAAACTTCGACCCTCCAGGTGTTTTGGACTTCAACTTCCACAATTCCTAACAGCCGGTAGGCTGTTAGGAATTGTGGGAGTTGAAGTCTAAAACACCTGGAGGGCCGAAATTTGCCAATGCCTGGGCTAGCTCTATGCAGTAAAATTATTGCAGCTTCAACATCATTTTAACTGCTGTAGCTCAATAGTATGGAATTCTGAGATTTGTAGTTTGTTGTGGCATTAGCACTGTGACAAAGATGGCTAAAGACCTTGTAAAACTATAATCCCATGCCATAGCATTGAGCCATTGCAGTTAAAATGGTGTTGGGCTGCATTGATTATACAGTGTAGATGCACCCTGAGTCTCACCTCTTTCTTTTTTAAGGAAGTTGTATAGGAAGGAGTCTGTATTCGGTCTCCGTTAATACAATAGCTCATAATCATGTCTATCAAAACAGGCCTATAGGAAATAAAAGAAGCAGCATTCTAATGTGAATTTAGTGTCATGCACCCTACTTTCAGAGTGGAGAATATTGTGTGTGAGTTGAATCCAAGAGGCCTATTTTGAGATAGGGTTAAGGGTGGGGCTCTGCATTTGGTGGAGTTTGCCCCATGTTGGTCAGTGGGAGGGACACCACTATTCTGCCAGAAGCAACCCTGGACTTTCTTTCAGAGTGTATTCTTTGCTCATTGCGTGCAAAATGTGTTCCTCTGCTGGATTGGGAGGATGTGGTTCTACAAGTGGCCTGGCACTGCCCGCCTTAAATGCCAGTGGCTGCAGCTTTCCTTCGGACGTTTAGTCAGTGAGGTGCTCCGGGGTGTGGGAGAGCCCTGACTGTGCAACGATGCAGCGTCATTGGTTTATGTTGCACAATTCATTACTCCCGCTGGATCTTCCTCAGAAGCCCTAGAAAAGAAAGAATAAGTAATGGGTCTTGCCACTTCCAGAGTTTGGGCACATCCTTGTTACAGATCTAGACTGATATGTTTCCTTAAAAAAACAGAGGAAGATTACAGGGTGGAGGCCGTCAGATGGCAGAGCATGAGGCCATCTAAAGCAAACTAACAATCTCTTCTGGGTCAAAGTCCTCCTGGTGCCAAGGTGTCTGAACCGAAGTTGAAAAAAGTTCAGTTGACAAGTAAGCAGTTATTTGAACATGTGACTAAAATATGACACTGGGATGTGTTTTACTGTTGCAGTCCAAAGTTACAATGCATATTAATCTCTCTTGACTATGGTTGCCTCTAACTCAATGGTTCCCAACCTGTAGTCCGTGGACCACCAGTGGTCCACAAAAATGAAAATACGGTCCGTGGTCTCACCATTACTACACCGGGTTGTTGTAGGTTTTTTCGGGCTATATGGCCATGTTCTAGAGGCATTCTCTCCTGACGTTTTGCTTGCATCTTAAATTGACTTTATTACTATGTGGACTATTGATGAACTAAAAGGGGATTTAACTAATTACCCTGTTGTTTAGTTTCATTGACTCCAATACGTTTCATTGACTGCAGCACATTTAACAGTCTGCTGAAGAATTTTGGCAAGAAGCCATAGATGTCAAACCTGCAAGTCTCTGGGGTTTTAAAAAAAACCTCCAAGTTGTGTGTGTGTGTGTGTGTGTGTGTGTGTGTGTGTGTTTGGGGTGTGTGCATGTGACCTCTAGGATCCATTGTTGTTCCAAAGACATCTTATCAGTAATTCTAATTTGCATCAGCAAATGACCGCTAGGAATGTATGCTGTGTGTGCTTTTGTCCTGCTTACATAATCGTGGCATCTAATTAGTGGAACAAAAGAGTTCCTAGGATTTGTACCTGGCGATGTTGGAATCATTCTTCATGATCATCCTCTGGAAGAACGTGACCCTCAGGGAACAAATCTCTAACAAAGAAAAAAAATCACTCTGCATGTATTGGAGGCTTCAGAGTAACCCACAACAGCTCTCTCCTAAAGTCTCCTCCAGCCAGCTTTTCAGTCTTGGGGTGGGTCTTGGCACATGTGTGTTTTCAGGTGGGAATTGCTGAGTGAAAGACTCCTCAGTGAAAGCTGTGGGTTGAGTATGTTGGATTACTGCGGAACGGGACATCGTGTTCCAGATAATAATGGTCATGGGATTCAGCTAGATTTCTTTCCCTTGCTTTGTTTTTTCTGTGTTCTTCAAAGATATTTCCTCTCCTCCAGTGGTTATGCCTATGGCCTCCTGGTTAAATCACTTGTAGGGGATGGTGTGTCACCAGCAGCGTGGGAAAGTGGGTTGAGGCGCTATCTGTCTTGGAGGCCTGACTAGTCCAAGCACGTCATCCCTGCCTGGGTTGTGTTTTTCCTTTCGCTAGAATTTTTTTAAACTTCCAGCATGTTTTGGCAAGTTTTTATCTTAGGGTGGGATAGAAGTGCTAGAGGGAGCAACCCCTCCTGACTCTACCGTCTACCTGAGAAATGCAAATACTTGGAAGGCCTACTGAATTAGGAATTTGGGGGGGGGTAGTCTCTGTACATTCCCCACTTTTGCTCTGTTATGAGTCAGAGGCTGCATTCTGAGCCTAATCTTGTAAAATGTGAGAATGACAACTATCCACTAAAATCATAAGACAATGGATTCAAATATGGTAAGATCCTGTGAGAGCTGGCATGGTATCATGCAGTGGTTCTCAACCTGTGGGTCCCCAAGTGTTTTGGCCTACAACTCTCAGAAATCCCAGCCAGTTTACCAGTTGTTAAGATTTCTGGGATTTGAAGTCCAAAACATATGGGGATCCACAGGTTGAGAACCACTGGTATAGTGGTTTGAATATGGGACTGTGACTCTGTAGAGCAGAGTTCAAATCTCTACTCATCCTTGGAAACTCATTGGGTGACCTTGGGCAAGTCGCCTTCTCAGCCTCAGAGGGTGGCAAAGGTAACCTCCCTCTGAACAAGTCTTGCCAAGGAAATTTTGTGGCACAAATCAGAAATGACTTGAAGGCACTCAGCGACAAAGGTACTGTAGTGCATTGAAATATTTCTCAGATCTTTTTGTGTGCAAACAGAAGAGTGAATCCTGCTCTTGGAAAAGAGGCTCAGCCTCACAAAGCAGCCAGGAGAAACTCTTGAATCCACAAACTCATTTCTCTGATTTCCACCCAGTCCAAAAATTGGGCAAAATTGTACCAGTGTTGGGCCAGTATTGCTTCCCTTCCTCCAACTGAGAGGAATGGAAGGGAAGGGGGCAAAACAAAGTGCAGGTGTAGGAGAAACGGACCTTGCCTTGCCTTGACTGTCTTTGCTGGAGGGCTGGAGGCAAATGAAGGAAGAGCTCATTCCATCTCTGTTTCTTGGTCATCATTGATTTGCCAATAAATAAAACTCAAATAGTAACAGAGCTGAAGACATCCAGTAAGTGAAGGCTTTCAAAATGTGTGTGATGGTTCGTCTTGTATTCAAATTCAAGCGTGTGTATGTAGAGTTTCTCTTTTGAAATTTCCCTTCCTTCCCTCTTCCCATGACCTCTTACTGGTTAATGAGTTTACTAGAGTTTTGTAGATGTGTTGCAAAACTGTACTAAATCTTGCATCCCCTTCTGGATTTTTTTTTTTTTTTTGTGTCAGGAGTGACTTGAGAAATGCTTCTGGTGTGAGAGAATTGGCCGTCTGCAAGGACGTTGCCCAGGGGATGCCCAGATGTTTTGATGTTTTACCATCCTTGTGGGAGGCTTCTCTCATGTCCCTGCATGGGGAGCTGGAGCTGACAGAGGGAACTCATCTGTGCTCTCCCCAGCTTCAAACCTCCAACCTGACTTCTGGATAAATGATGGAGATTATATATGGTCTCTTAAAAAAACAAATACTGTTTTTAATATAGTTCCTTCCTCACCACCCCCCTCCCTTTGCTGTCTTCCTTTTGAAACTCACACTTGTGTATTTTTTTATCTCCTCTCTGCTGTTTCTGCAGCCTTTTCTCTCCTGCTTCCTTGCTGTTGGTGGCTGGGCTGTTTCTCCCATGATTTTCTGCACTTAGACCAAGCTGTGCCTTAGCCAATCAGTTCAGACCGGCCTTCTTCCTTCACAGGTGTGTATAATACGGGGAAAAATCCGTCTTTAATGTCCTGTTGTTCTCTGTCAGTCTGGGTGGTGGTTTCTATTGCCTCTTGACTAACCATCTCAACATGTTTGGAATTCCTCCTGTGGTAAGGGGAGCAGGAATTCCAGGCCCAGCGGAGGGAGGAGGAGAGGGGGATGTGCAAACATGGGTCTCCGTTTCTGCCCCAGCTTCCTCAAATCCACCACTTTTATATACGTGTGCCTGTTGATTTTATTAGGACATACCAGCTCCATCAATTCAGTGTAAAAGGGTTGTTTCTCAAGATGCTTCTGTTGAACATAATGCTAATGCCTTGTTATTAATGTACATTGGCATCAGCTCTAACAAAGAGAATTGCAAAATTGCTTTCTCTACTATCTTATTCACCTTGTTAGGATTGCTGATAAACCCATCAGGGATTTATAGCTCAACACGGGTGGTTTAAGATGGATAAAAAACCGAGGAAGGCAAGATTACTAGACAGAGAAACAAGGAATATGTTGGACTGCGAAATAAATTCAAGTGCTACTCTAGCCCACTTTAAATTCCAAATATATTTAATGTATTTCTGCATTGCTTCGTTCTCTGAGCGACACATAATAAAAGCCTAAAAATATAACTATAAAATTGAACAAATTTGTCTATAAAACTGAATAAATATAAAAGTCACACATAAGTAGATGCACAGCCAAGAAGATGGCTATTGAGTCCTCAAAATATATTGGACCAACTAGCGCAGTGGGTTAAACCGCTGAGCTGCTGAACTTGCTGACTAAAAGGTCACAGGTTCAAATCTGGCGAGTGTGGTGAGCTCCCGCTGTTAGCCCCAGCTTCTGCCAGCTTAGCAGTTTGAAAACATGCAAGTAGAGTAGATCAATAGGCACTGTTCCGGTGGGAAGGTAATGGCGCTCCATGCTGTCATGTGAGCTACATGACCTTGGAGGTGTCTACAGACAACACCAGCTCTTCAACTTAGAAATGGAGATGAGCACCAACCCCCAGAGTTGGATATGACTGGACTTAATGTCAGGGGAAAACCTTTACCTTAGATAGATAAGACCAAAAACCAGTGGGGAATCATAAATATGTATTAGTGGGAAGAATGTAAACAGCCTCATGTGGCAAATCTTTAATGTATGCACATGACAACATGTTGTTGTCACTTGCAACCACATGTGTTTGTGTTTAAAATAAGATGTTGGGTTAGTTAAGCCCCACATCTTTCTCTTTCCCTGGATAGGCACCTCACCTTGCTGCTTGATACAAGCACCGCTTTTGTGAACCCAAGTAACTTCTCATCCTCAAATAACGTGTCCTTGTAGAGGTAGAGAGTGTTGCACTCTGACAGGAAGTGCTTATGAACTGCGATGACATTTAACTTCGTGTTTAGGAGACAAGGCCTCGGTCCTAGACAGGCCAGTCAGATTTGGAAGTGCTGATACAGTAGAATTTAGAAATTGCAGCCAGTTTGTACTAGACACACACACACACACACACACACACACACACACACACATATATAACATATATTGAAGATGAGGTAGCCTCCTATAAAGCCTACTGAACTATACATTGTGCAATAAGAAAGATTATCCAGCAGTTGCTACTTTGACCAGACTTGTTTGCAAGAATAATTTCTATGATAGAGATGCAGTCCAAACTGCTGCTTCAAGTCAGGTAATCCCGCTCTCATCCATTACATACTAAGATGGCTGAGAGAATTAGAAGATTTCTTAATAAATCCAGTAGCTACTATCTTCTGCTTGTTGTATTCTTTTACGTAAAATAGTAGGATTCGAAAATATTTTTTATTCCAGAAGGTCACCCACATAATTTGAAAATAGGTATTCATAGATTAAATTATCAGAATCTTAGTGCAGAGGAAGTGGAGAAGTCCCTAACATGCCTCAAATGAAATAATTGCTTGGGCCCCCAGTATGGGTGATTGATAAAAGTTGTGTTGTTGAAGGCTTTCATGGCTGGAATCACTGGGTTGCTGTGAATTTTCTGGGCTGTATGGCCATGTTGCAGAAGCATTATCTCCTGACGTATCTCCCACATCTAGGCGAATGTCTAGGAACACTCCAAAAACAGGGGAAATCCTGACATGAAACAGTCAGGGCCAGGTAGGACCTTCCAACAAAGGATTTCCCCAGGCAGGAATCAGCCAGGCTTTGAAGCTTCAAGGCAATTCAGTGTTAATCAGGGTGGCCAATTGCAACATTCACACTTGCCTCAAACAGGCAATAGTTCTTTCTCCCACCCTGGAAATTCCACAGATCATATAACCCCACTTGCCTAGTTTCCAACAGACTTCACAACCTCTGAGGATGCCTGCCGTAGATGTGGGTGAAATGTCAGGAGAGAATGCTTCTGGAACATGGCCATACAGCCTGAAAAACCCACAGCAACCCCCCAAAAAGTTGTTGGAAATGTTATTGGTACCTTGCTCAGCATACCCCTTTGTCCACTGTTGAAGGAGAACCCTTGTGAATATGATTTTTCTTTCTTTAACATACTGCTTGCTGTACTTAAATCAATTAGCATGTTGCAGTTGTTGCTTTGGGAGGCTGGTGGCCTTGATTTCCCCCCCTGATCTGTTGATTTGGTGGGGTTGGGGGATTAGGTATAATTTGGCTTTAAGTTTAAAAAACACCTCTTTCTCTTCCCTGACCTAAGTTCTTTCTCTCTCTCTTTCTCTCTCTCTCTCCCACTTTCTCCCCAAATTGTGTATGAAGTGAGGGGTTCCTCTTCCCCTCAGCACCCCCTTTCTGTGTGACGTCCTTTCCCACAAACCCTGTGGCGTCTCCCTGCCTTGCGCCCACTTCTCCCCCACGTGGGGCCTTCACAACCATGGATGACTCGGAAGTGGAGTCGACCGCCAGCATACTGGCCTCCGTCAAAGAGCAGGAGGCCCAGTTTGAGAAGCTGACGCGGGCGCTGGAGGAGGAGCGGCGCCACGTCTCTGCGCAGCTGGAGCGTGTGCGTGTCTCCCCACAGGATGCCAGCCAGACCATGGCCAACGGCACCCTCACCCGCCGGCACCAGGTAAAAATGCCTCAGGTGAGGTGGGCAAGCCGGATGCTTGTCTTCCTCCAATTAAATGGTGCCTGCTGGAATGCCACCGTCTTGGTAGTATGGCTGCTGTCAGAAATGAGTATGTGGAGCATCCTGGTCCAGGGACCTCCTTCAAAATACTACCTGCCGTATTAAACAATTTCTGGGCACAGGTGGGCAGACTGGTTCAACTCAGCTGAAGGATAGGGCTGTTGGATAAAGTGCGTAAGTCAAATAACTTTAGGGATAGAGGGCAATGCAAGATGGAACATTGTAACTTTGGGTACAGAGCAGAAATAAAGTGCGAGGATGAGATTTTAGGTCCTGGTTGGGGCCAGGTTATCTGGGGGATTGTCTAATCGAAGGCACAGCAGAACATCCACATTTTTTGATCTTTGCGAAAGATGGACGAGGTGGGTGCTAGCCTAATCTCCAAAGCTGGGGGGGGGCACCACCAAGAAGGCCCTTTCTCATCTCCATAAGCCATGCTTGTGATAGGGGTGAGAGAACAGCCTCCCCAGAAGATCTTAATGATTGTGTAGGTTCGTAAGGGAAGATGTGGTCATGGAGGTAGGCAGGTCCCGAACCATTTAGGGCTTTATATGTGATAACCTGCACTTTGAATTGAGACTGGAAACTTGTCAGCAGCCAGTGGAGCTGATTGAACAGTAGGGTTGACCGCTCTCTGTAATTTGCTCCAGTTAGCAACCTGGCTGCCAACCTTTGCAGCTTCGGGGCCATCTTCAAAGGCAGCCCCATGTAGAGTGCATTACAGTAATCCAACCTGGAGAGAACTAAGGCAAAGAGCACCATGGTCAAGTCAGACTTCTCGAGGTATGGCTGCAGCTGGCACACAAGTTTTAATTGAGTTGCCTTCAAGCTGAGAAAGGCGGTATATAAATACGGTAAATAATAAAATAATAATAATTGTGCAAAGGCCCTCTCGGCCACTGCCGACACGTTTCTCAGTCTTCGTCTCCAGAAGCAAAGATGATTTTCTATACTTTCAAATAACATGGCATTCTGGCACTCTGGCTCCCTTCTGCCATAGAAACCTATGCCCCCACCACATCTTAGTGGCAGTCCTTGGTTTGGGGCAATTTTATAGCACCTAGCTCAACATACATTCAGAGTTCTTGCCCAGTGCTTTATATTGTGGAACACCTGAGAGCTCAAAGCTAATTTTTGTGTGAAGGGAGTGCAGCAGGAAAATGGAGTTAAGCCATCGCAAGCCACTGCACTAGAGTATTTTGCTGTCTGGAGATTATTCTACATTTTAAAAAACTGTCCTGATTTTTTTCCAAGCTGCTGCTTGCCTGCCAGTTCCTTACACAAACTGCTGTATTAGCTCAAACAGCAATTGAAGTCTCCTTCTTCAAGCGGTTTTGTCATATATTTGGCAAGAAGAGATCTTTTAAAAAGATGAGGCAGACAAAATAACTAATAAACCGAAGAGAAGGCCAGACAATAAAATGAAGCCATCCTTGTTCATAGCAGTAATACCTGTCTTAGGCTTCGATAGTAAAATGTCCTCAAATGTGGCTGCCAGCTTTTAAATCTGCAGGCAAACAGGAATGAAGTATGACAAAGGAAATATCTCAGTAAGCTGTAGGCGGAACCTCAGATGACTTCTAGTAAGCTTTTAGGACAAGCTCATATTTCTTTTCCCTTTCTCTTTGGTTTCTACTGCCTGTTTCCATTCTTACCCTTTAGCGTAAAAGATACAGATGAGAACACAGGCACCACCAGAGGGTAAGAATAGCTGTTTTAAGTTTAAATGTAGGATGTACATGCTACTGTGTGAGTCTGTTCAGACCAGGAATTCAGAATTCCTGATCCACTAGAAGTGGAAACTAGAACGCGTGACAGAAGAATGCATTCAAATAGACATGGATGTGGGATGTGGCACAGCTAGTTAGTAGCCAGCTGCATTAAATCACTACTGACCGAGAGGTCATGAGTTCAAAGCCAGTCCGGGTTGGAGTGAGCTGCCCATTAATAGTCTAGCTTGCTGTTGACCTATGCAGCCCGAAAGACAGTTGCACCTGTCGAGTAGGAAATTGAGATACTGCTATATGCGGGGAGGCTAATTTAACTAATTTACTACACCATAAAACCTTCCAGCGACATGCATTAGAATGAGGAAATACTCCATCAAGGACTTGGTGTCACAAGTGGACAGTGAAGTGACAGCTCCCCCTGTGGCTGGAATCAAGCATATCTTCATGAAGCTGGAAAGCTGGAATGTTAAATCACCTCTGTGTCTGTCTATCTATGTTGTATGTCTATGGCATTGAAAGTTTGCCATGTATATGTGCATTGTAATCCGCCCTGAGTCCCCTGCGGGGTGAGGAGTGCGGCATATAAATATGTAAATAAATAATGGAAATGTCCATACATTAAAGTGCTTCACTGCACAGATCCTGCATTTATTTCCTTTTAACCAAGGATGGGCAAAGTTCGGTCCAGGGAGGGGGGGGGGGTCACATGTTTTTGCAGCTCTGGATGTCTCCAGGTTTCAAGGTCTGTTCCTCTTCAGTAAAAGTTTGAATTTTCTTTCCCGAGGGCCAACAAGGAATGGTCGGGGAGGGGGGAGGAGTTCTGTTTTTGGTTCTTAGCCTAACTGTGCAGCCACCAGATGTTTTCTGGGGCATTAAATTATTACCCTGGACTAAGTGATCTTCTGTAGCTGCTCACCCTTGCTTTTTAGTTTGCGCTGTAATCTGTTTGCTCAGATGGCTCACCCTAGAGCTGTCAAGTGGCTCTTGATGATTGTGATTCTTGAACTGTTTGTGGATGGACATTTCCTTCACTCTCTGGATTGTGTCTCTGTGTGTCCTCCTCTGACTACTGTAGTGAGAAGCGAATGCTTTCTGGTGCTGTAGGGTTGTATAGGATCTGTGTTTGAGTCATTTATGGAATGTGCCATTTTGTTCCAACTAGGCTTTGGTGGGTCCTTAGGAGAACCTGAATATCAGTGGTTCTCAACCTTTGGGTCCCCAGATGTTTTGGCCTTCAACTTCCAGAAATCCTAAGAGCTAGTAAACTGGATGGGATTTCTGGGAGTTGTAGGCCAAAACACCTGGGGACCCACAGGTTGAGAACCACTGCTGTATATGTTTCTTCAGAAGGCCAGAGCAGTACTCATAGGAGCGGTATACTCCTGGCAGCCATTATGTACCATACCACTTTCGAATTATAGCAAACTCCGTGCCTAGCTTCTCAAAGGTATAATGAACCAAACCTTTCTATGGTCCCTGTGCTCTTGCTCATGGCGGGATGTTTTGACCTAGTTGAGCAGCCAACAGTGGATTCTTGAGCCTTAACCACTGTTGTCTCTTGCAGAACGGCCGTTTTTTGGGCAATGCTGACCTGGAAAGGCAGAAATTCTCAGAACTGAAACTCAACGGACCACAGGTAAAAGGAAGAGACAAAAGGCTTCCCTTTGACCACAAACTTTAGCTTTTTTAGGTGGTGGTGGTGGTGCTACTTGTTTGAATTGATAGATTCCAAGTGTGGTAGATTGGATTCTTCTGCTGAAGTTGTGACCTGCATTTTACCACGAAATTCTGAGAAGTCATAATAGGAAGGGAGCCATGTGACCCTTGAAATGTTGTTACTTGTTAACTCCCAGCTTTCCTTGCCACTGGCTGTGCTGTATGAGGTGCTGGGACTTGTAGTCTAATAGCATCTACAGGACCCATCAGAACTAGACAACATTGTATCCTCCAGATGCTTTAACTCTATCTCCCAGTATTGCCAATAATCAGTGCTTATGGAATTGGAATCTAAAACATCTAGAGGTATACAAGGTCTTCTAGGTCTTTCTTATCAGAGATGTACATTTGGAGGAAAGGAATCGTGGGTGGCTATAGAAGTGCAGGATGTTGTGGGAGAGGGGACTTATTCCAGCTTCTAGTATTTTAGACTAAATGTCGTCCAGTATTTTGCATCTTGATTCACAAGATCATCTTGGATTCATAACTCTGATGTGAATTACAACTTGAATTTGAAAGCCCTGACCAATGCGCTGGAACCATAGTTTTCATGTCAACCATGTAGCTTTAGAGCAACCTATGGGTTTCCCAGATATTTTGGCCTTCAGCTCCCAGAAACCCTAACAGCTGGTAAACCGATTGGGATTTCTGGGAGTTGTAGGCCAAACACCTGGGGACCCACAAGTTGAGAACCACTGCTTTAGATAATAAAATAAAATAAAAAACCTAGCTAAGGGCAAAAAAGCTATTTTTTTCTTATTACTAGTGTTCGTGATTGAGAAAAATTTGCAATTGGTGCTAGGGCAGAGTTTGGACAAACCTACACTTCTTTAGATCACAGCTCCCCAAATCCCCCAGCCAGCATGGCCAGGGACCAATAGTGGTTTGGAAATCCCGAGAGTTGTCACCCACTTTTCTAACCTGCCTGCTGGGAATAAGCCCTTTTAGTATTGACTGGTCAGACTGAGGCTGATGTGCTGCTCCTACTTCCATTTTCTAGGACCACAGTCACCTTATCTACAGCACCATTCCCAGGATGCAGGACCCAGGGCAGATTGTGGAGGAGACTTACACCATGGAGGAGGACCCAGAGGGTGCCATGTCAGTTGTTTCAGTTGAAACCTCCGACGATGGGACAACTCGTCGCACAGAGACCACAGTGAGGGACTAGAATGGAGTTAAAACATTTAATGCGTCCTGGAGCATGCCTGTCCCATAGAGACAGGATAGGGAAGAGATGAGGGTTGTGGGTATCAGTAAAGAACTTCTGGTAGCAAAAATAAAGACCGATAACACAGACAAGTGGCACTTAACATTTTTGTCTCTGGCAGTGATTTGGAGCTGCTGCCACATGACGATTTGTTCCATTTGTTATCACCCCCAAAGGTCAGTACGGCCCTAGCGCTGACAACTAATCTGCCAATAGAGAGCGGGCAGCAGCATCACAAATTCCTGCCTCTTTCCCTTCCAAATAATTTCTGAAGTATGAATTCTGCCTGGCTGGCCTTACTGTTACTAACAGCTCTTCTGTTAGTAGTGCTGTTTGACACCAGGGAAAGCAAAGACGGGCTCTGTGGGTGGAGGCTCCCCTCAGCAGGCTGTACCACCACTCTGAAAACAAACATGATATGACATTTCTTCCAATTGTGTGTGTGTTTTACTGATCTTTGGGTGATTTTCTTACGTCTTTGTTTGGGAGTTTCTATGGGGTTAGAAAGCTGATCAGAATGAGAACAATGGATTTTGAAGTGTTTTTTATTGGTCTTTGGTATTTTACTTGTGCAAAATCTTTCCCTGGAAAATATATTTTTTAAATGGACAGGAGCCAAGGGAGGTGGTTTGGAGCCAACCATAGGTCATGCTTTCCCCACACCTTAGATCAGGGGTCCTCAAACCTTTTAAGCAGAGTGCTGGTTCACAGTCCCTCAGACTGTTAGGTGGGTGGACCATAGTTTTGAAAACAACAACAACATCATTTTAACCAATATAAACTTACCAGTATTTCAATGGGAAATGTGGGCCTGCTTTTGGCTGAAGAGATAGTCAAGTTAATTAGAATTGTTGTTGTTTACCTTCAAGTCGTTTCAGACTTAGGGTGACTCAAAGTCTAAAGTTGAAGGTGGGACTAGGTAAATGACCTTGGATGACTGCACCTGGCCAGTGGGCCTTAATTTGGAGACCCCTGCCTTAGATAGAGTATCTGGTGACCTTCTGTAGGTTGTTTGACTATATCTCTAGTAATCCCTTGCCATGGTTTTATGGAAGTTGTCGTCAAGCAGCATCTGGAGGACTTAAGTTATCCATCTCGTTAGAGTTAATCATAGAGGAGGGTTGTTTCCTGCTTCTCTAGGACACAGGCCAATGGCTTCAGATTACAGGAAAAGCAATTCCATCTAAACATGAGGAATTTTTTATGGTAAGAATTGTTCAACAATGGACTAGATTGTCTCAGATGGTTAGGAAATATTTCTCTTTGGATGTCTTTAAACAGAGGTGGCATAGGCATTTTTCAGGAGTGCTTTAGTTGTGTATTTCTGAATGACAAAGGAATTGGACTAGATGACTTTTGTTGTCCCTTCCAGATCTAAGAATCCATTCTATCTTACTGAAGATCTGAGACCTTGGCTGCTGGGGAGCTGGGAAGAGAGAGGGTTGCTCTGGCATAAAGGGAGTGAGCATATGATTCTGCTACCAATTCCCCCCCCCCCCCTCCAATTCTTGATTGCTTAATCAATTTCTATGTTGCATCATTCTGCATCTTGGCAGTGCATGGGATGTATAGGCATGCCACTGCAGTATATATTTTAGCGCAAGAGTGGGATTGTGCAGTCCTCCAAATGTTGTTAAACTCTTAATTCCCAGCCATACCTCCCTTTTGGCTGCAATGGCCGGGGCTGCTGGGGATTGCGGCTCAGGATCATGTGGAAGGCATCACCACCCCCATCTCTACTCTGTAACTAGGTGGCCAGGAACAAGAGAGTTTCTGAAACTCTGTGAGTATGCAGCGGACAGCATAGAGAGCACTGCCTTGTGGAATGAATTGGGAAATACACTACAAGAAAGAAAGAAAAACAAACAACAGTATTTATTGTGGTCACAGACCAGTTAAGCCTCAGGAAATGAACAGTGATCCATGCTTAGCACTTTGACTTACTGAGAGAGGACCTGCCAGATGACTAATTGCTCTCGTTACATTTTTTGTAGGTGAAAAAAGTAGTGAAGACAATGACAACACGCACCGTGCAGCAAGTTCCAGTTGGTCCGGATGGGTTACCTGTGGATGGATCTCCAGTTACTAACAGCTACATCCAGACCATAGATCGGAACTTCAGGAAAAACACCAACGGCGGCCCCGATGCCTACATGAGCCAACCTGGCACAGCTACCCTTCCGCGCAACTACCACTACCCCGATGGTTATGGCCGCCCGTATGAGGACAGCTACCATGGCAGTGAGCACAATTATGGGAGCCTGTCTCGCGTGACGCGCATCGATGAGCGCTACCGTCCCTCTATGGATGGCTACCGGGCTCCCAGCCGGCAGGATGTCTATGGGCCTCAGCCACAGGTGCGGGTAGGGGGAAGCAATATGGATTTGAACCGCTTCCACGCAGAGCCTTATGGGATGGAGGATGACCAGCGCAGCATGGGATATGATGACCTGGATTATGGCACAATGCCAGATTATGGTACAGCCAGACGGACCGGGACTCCTTCTGATCCTCGCCAGCGACTCAGGTAATAGCAGCTTGGCCCATTAGAGCCAAGGATTAATTGGTGTGTTTATGCCCTGTCCTTAGAAATAGAATGGTGAGGAGTATTGATGTTTCCTACTTTTTGAGGTGGTGTAATTTTGGGTGAGGACACAATTCTAGAAATCAAAACTTTAGCAGTCCAATGTGAATTCTACTCTTGAGATTTAAGGAGGAGCAAGATTTTTGTTTATGTAATTTTGAATTCCACTTCTTAAGAGAAAAAGTGAAGTCAGCAAAATAGACACTACTTTTTTTCCAATTTGTCCCAACTCCACCAAACCCAGTGCGGCCCGAACTCTATCAAGTATTTATTCTGTAGCATTATTGTTTATTTTTCTTGGGAATAAGTCAGGTCCATATCAGGAATATGGTAACCAGCAACCTAAAGGGAGGGGGAATGTCATTTTTTGGTCACCCTGTAAAAGTTCTTTCCAGAAAGGTTTCCTTAAAGGGATTATGTACCCGACCCTATGTGTCCAGTCATATGTAGTTGGATAGTTAGGTATGTTAGATGATACTGTATCAGGATGTGAATCTGGGATTGTTGGTGTTTTTGCTCATGCTTGAGGCTAGTGTTGGAATGGAAAGTTCCTACTGCTGATCTTGCTTCATCTGTGCGCTTAGTAAGCGACCTTATGCACGCCTGTCACCTGTGCTGATTGAGATCATACTATCTTCCTTTTCACAATTGGCATGGAAAATGTGCCCTAAATTACCCGGAAGTGACATGATGGAGCACCTTTCTCTTTCTTCCCTTGTTAAAGGTGTTTAGAGCAGCCAGACTAACTACAGTAGTAGACGGGAGTCCCGCCCTGATTTGGCAGTGGCTACTGCCTATGAGGGCCAAGGGTGACATGGGTGCTGGAACAGTAAAGTGTGCTCCATTCAGGTGGCATTGGGATGCTCACATCAGCTGAATTCCAGATCCAGATTCTTAACCAAGTGTGGGGAACCTGTGACTTTACAGATGTAGCTGGACTGCAAGTCCAACAGTCCTAGCCAACATAGACAATGCTGAGAGTTGCAGTGCAACATCCTCTGGAGGGCAATTTGATTCCTACCACCCTTGGAAACCAGGGATGTGGCATTTCCCCCCCCCCCCCAGATGTTTGGATTACAACTTCCACATTGGGGGGGGGGGGCGTTGCCATTAACTGGTCTTAGTTGGGGCTTTGCAGGGAATAAAATTCCAAATATCTGGAGGGCCAGAGGTTCTCCATCCAGATCTGAACTAGATTGCATAACCTGATTGATAAAGTAAGTAAAGGATAAGGTTTCCGCTGACATTAAGTTTAATCGTGTCTGACTCTGGGGGTTGGTGCTCATCTCCACTTCTAAGCCGAAGAGCTGGTGTTGTCTTTAGACACCTCCAAGGTCATATGGCCAGCATGACTGCATGGAATGCTTTTTCTTTCCTGACAAAGTGGTACCTATTGATTTACTCACATTTGTATGTCTTCGAACTGCTAGGTTGGCAAAAGTTGGGCCTAATTGCGGAAGCTCATCCAGCTCCCCAGATTCGAACCACCAACCTTTTGGTCAGCAAGTTCAGCAACTGAGTAGTTTAACACACTGCATTACCAGGGAGCCCACTAATAAGTAATGAATTGTAAATATGTCACAGTCTGTTGACTATGGTAAGATTCTGGGAACATGAAATTAGTTTGATTTTTTAAAAAAACTTTCTAGTTTTTAAAAACTGAGAGATGTGATTATTTATCTGCTGTAGAGATGTGAGTTTAATCATTTTTCCTAAGCATTCAAGTGAAAGAGGATGTGGTTGACGCTTCTAATAAAACAGGGCTGGACAGTGGCTGTTTACTTGGAACCACTTCCCTCCTTCTTCTGTGGTCTCAGTCTGTCTTCATGCCAATTTGTGCTCCCGTTCTCCCCTTTGCCCAGTGCTAAAGGTCTGAGATTCTAGTCAAGTCAGTTTGTATTTTCATCAAACCAAAGGCCACAGCAAATTTAACAAGTACAGGACATACCAGCAAACATGACCAGCATTAAAGGATGTGAATACTGATACTTTAGAGAGCATATATCAGAAATGTATCTCTTTTACTTAAACTGGAGAGCCTTGACAGACATATGAAATCTTTAGAGGTCATTTCACACAATCAGCTTAAAAGCATACTAATATCAGACTAACAGATATCAAAATATATTTCTGGTGCTGAAATTGAAAAGCCCTAGCAAGTCCATAAAATCACTGAATTGATTTAAAGATAAAATGGTACAATTTAAAACTGGAGATATGATTTACAGCTTGCATTTTAACAGCACTTGCTGAAATGTTTTGCAGTTTTTCACTTAACCACAGAATCACGGTCTTCAAAGAGAAAAAAAATCACATAACAATCAGCTGAGTGCCTTGAGTGAGGCGGCAGTAAAGGGACATGCGCATCGTGATTCAAAGAGCAAAATTTATATTTTTTCATGTCAGGACTTGAGAAACTGCAAGTTGCTTCTGGTGTGAGAGAATTGGCCGTCTGCAAGGACGTTGCCCAGGGGATGCCCGGATGTTTGATGTTTTACTATCCAGTGGAAGGCTTCTCTCATGTCCCTGAATGGGGAGCTGGAGCTCGACAGACGAGAGTTTACCACGTTCCCTGGATTCAAACCGCCAACGTTTTGGTCAACCAGTTCAGCCAGCACAAGGGTTTAACCCACTGCTCCAAAATAATATTAAAACTGGGCCACTGCTTCAGTATTTCTGTCTCCAAATACATACACCTAATTTTGAAATTGTTGGCTTTCAAGTGCTGCTGACTTGTTTGTTGAGATGGCTTTCTTTGTTAATCCATGATGATACCAGAATATTCTAGTTCTGCCCACCATCTTCTGGTTTACATTCTGCAGCTCTAATGAAGCACATGCAGATTAAAGACACACTAATTGACCAGTTTGTGTAATAGTCACTATTTGACTTGTTATCAGAGAGGAAGAATTCCACCCCCGCTCCCTTTGTTAATCCATAACATATGCATCTAGTTCAATAGAGCAATCTGTCAGGATAGCTCTTGATGCCTTGTGTTGAAGTCTTATGACGGCTGACAGGTGTAGTCTCAAAGAGGTGAAGCAGCATGTCATTGTCTGATTATCTGTTAGCTTGCCTCTTGTATGTATTCCACTGGTGGTTCTTTCA
The DNA here is from genome assembly GCF_037176765.1 of Anolis sagrei. Classification (NCBI taxonomy): domain Eukaryota; kingdom Metazoa; phylum Chordata; class Lepidosauria; order Squamata; family Anolidae; genus Anolis; species Anolis sagrei. The sequence goes on from NC_090021.1 coordinate 234,441,088, forward strand.
TCTGAGTATTTATTGATTTGATTTGTATGCTTCTTTCCTCCCATGAATGGGACTCAAGGTAGCTTGTAGCAAATACATAAAACGAATACAGCATAACAGATTTAAAGCACTGTTTGACAGCACACCAGTAGAAGAAAAATAAAGCACCCATTCAGTTGAAAGTCCTTTCTGTAGCAAGGGAGGTCAGTGTAGTTTTCATTATTTGTAGAGTCAATTTGACAATTATAGACCTCACCCACAAAACCATGCATGGCTTGGGTCCAGACTACCTCAAGGACTGTACTCTCCCATATTCACCTCCTACAATGGAAGGGCCAAAAGAAGATGGACGATCTCAAGGCCCAGATAGATTCATATGGGAGAATGCTGTTTTTCAGATAGCCTGGACCCAAACCATGTGGGGCTCAGTGACTATATAGACCAGTGGTTCTCAGCCTGTGAGTCCCCAGGTGTTTTGGCCTACAACTCCCAGAAATCCCAGCCAGTTTATCAGCTGTTATGATTTCTGGGAGTTGAAGTCCAAAACATCTGGGGTTGAGAACCACTGATATAGATGATGACTATAATGATCAGATTGACTTTACAAATAATCAAGATTGATGAAAGTTTACAACAACTGAAAAAAATGGCATTCTGGTGCAGGAGTGAAAACCTGCAACAATACAGAATTTCCTGTATGGACTAATAGATTACTTCCAACCAGCTTTGGTCCTGTTTTTCAGCTAAACCAGATGTGATATGAGACCTGTGTGGTTAAGATCTCCCTGAAGTTCTAACATTCTGCATTAGCTACACCCCTCCTTCCCCAGATCCTGTTGAGACTGGGTTTCCTGATTAAAACCACTCCTGAGCTCGTGTTTGCTTTGCTGGGTATTGGTGAAGCTAATCAGCATTCGAGTAACCTTTCCCCTACAGCAGGGGAAAAAGACAGCAATGTGGGGGAAAGAGTGAGGATCTTAGTTCACCAACGTTGATGCACCTTTGATCTTCATTCAGGAGTCTGTTTGTAAGCTTTGACCTTTTAATGGCATATCCTGATCATGGATCTCCCATATTGCAGCCATATTGTTCTGTTCAGAAGCCACATTATTAGGCCTCTCCCATCAATTGTCACTCAGCAACAGCCATGACATCAGACTGGGGTAGAGGGAGAGGAAGGCTGTGATTTGCTCAGAAGCCACCTCAGCAGGTTCTGTTCTCTGCCATCTGCTAGCTTGCAGTTGGCATTGCGTTGGCTGTCGAAGAACATTAGCCAGATGCTAAGGGTCCACAATGGAAAGAAAAGAAGGATTGTTTGCCAACAATTATTGTGAAAGAGGACAACAGAACCACCCACAAGGAGCCTAGAGCCTTCGGTTTTTGGCTGTTCAATCTAGACTTGGTGTCTTTAGTCAGAGCAGTTGCCAGCTGCCAGGAACTTACACTGCAAATCACTGATCATGGAAGGCAGCAGAAAGGCTTGTGGCCGTTATCTCTTCCACCCGCTTCCTCCAAGGCTTCCTGAGCACTGCTGTGGTGAAGATTAGTGGTTTGTCCTGAGCTAGTACTCGCTTTTCCTCACGGCATGTAATTGTGAATGTGTTGTGTCCAGTTCTTTGGGAAAATAACAGTGGAGGCACTCCTAATGAGTGGTAGTATTGGACCTCTCAATGACATTTGATGTCATTCTGATTCATGTGACTGGATTGGCCTTGGGATATACCATTGTACAGTGGTTCCAGTCCTGTGGAAGGCCACAGTTAACATACACCCAAGGAGTCAGGCTTGAAATTGGATTCTCAACGTTTCTAGACATTCCCTGAGGATCATACCATGATTATGGTAGCACAGGCTTTAGGGATAGGCCAGTATAGCTTTCCAGGTGTTGTTGTACTGTCGTTCCTGTAAGCCAGTAGTTCTCAACCTGTGGGTCCCCAGATGTTTTGGCCTTCAGCTCCCAGAAATCCTAACAGCTGCTAAACTGGCTGGGATTTCTGGGAGTGTAGGCCAAAACATCAGGGGACCCACAAGTTGAGAACCACTGCTGTAAGCCCATGTCAACATAGCTATTTATAAGGAATTATGGGAGTTTCAGTTCAACAGCGTTGGAGGACTACAACGATCTAAATCTGCTTCTGTTGCATCTTGTTTGAATCACTATGAAATTACCTCTTGGTGGGTTCCTTTGAGGAGCGTCAAGAACAGTGAAGCCAAACTGACCAGGACGACATATGGCAACTCCTGTGTTCAAACAGGCATACGGCCTCTAATTAATTTCTAGACACAGTTCAAAGTGTTGAGCATGATCCTAAGAGCCCTATGGGACTCACAAGCTGGAGACTGTTTGATTTTACGGAAAGGTGGGATACAAATCTATATAAAAAGTATATGTCCCTACACTCTGAAAATAAAAATACACTCCTTGAGGTGAGATTGTGGCCTTTGTAAGAAATCTGCCAGTAATAATACCTCTTATGTTTGTCCAGAGGACTGAAAGATTAAACAACATGCCAGCCGTTGGCTGTAGTATAGAAACGATATTTGCTACTACATCAGCATGACCCAGAACCACATAATTAACGCTGCTATAAAAACTGCCCTGAAAAGAATCTGCATGCGTGGATTTCAACCTCTAACTTTCCAGTTGTGAAACTGCTGTGTCTTGTACAGACTGATAAGGATCACAGAAATCTGTGGAATCCATGTATTAGTTGCAGTTGGCTCCTCTATCTACTTAATTACCATTCTGACTCAAACAGTCCCCCCTTCCCCAAACCGCCATTCCCTCAAAACCCCCTTCTGTTTTTAGGGAAGGTAAGTAGGAACAGAATGGCCTTGTCTGCTTATGCTGACATAATAAGGTTAGTGTTCGAGGATTCGTAGGGCTTCCCTTGACTGGCTCTGTGGCAACTGGGTCAGTATGGTTGCTCTCCTGTGACTTGGGCAGTTTGCCCTTAGAATCATAGAATCATAAGAGTTGGAAGAGACCTCATGGGCCATCCAGTCCAACCCCCTGCCAAGAAGCAGGAAAATGGCATTCAAAGCACCCCCAACAGATGGCCATCCAGCTTCTTTTTAAAAGCCTCCAAAGAAGGAGCCTCCACCACACTCCGGGTCAGAGAGTTCCATTGATGAACAGCTCTCACTGTTCAGGAAGTTCTTCCTAATGTTCAGATAGAATCTCCCTTTTTGTAGTTTGAAGCCATTGTTCCATGTCCTAGTCTCCAAGGCAGCAGAAAACAAGCTTGCTCCCTCCTCCCTGTGACTTCCTCTCACATATTTATACATGGCTACCATGTCTCCTTTCAGCCTTCTTTTCTGCAGGCTAAACATGCCCAGCTCTTTAAGCCACTCCTCAAAGGGCTTGTTCTCCAAACCCTTGATCATTTTAGTTGCCCCCCTCTGGACACATTCCAGCTTGTCAACATCTCCCTTCAATTGTGGTGCCCAGAATTGGACACAGTATTCCAGATGTGGTCTGACCAAGGCAGAATAGAGGGGTAGCATGACTTCCCTGGATCTAGACACAAAATCCCATTGGCTTTTTTTGCCACTGCATCACATTGTTGGCTCATGCTTAATGAGGACTCCCAAGATCTTTTTCACACGTACTGTTCTTGAGCCACGCATCCCCCATTTTGTATCTTTGCATTTCATTTTTTCAGCCAAAGTGGAGTATCTTGCATTTGTCACTGCCGAACTTCATTTTTTTAGTTTTGGCCTCTCTCTCTAACCTTGTGGAAGAGGACTTTCCCAATCCTGAAGCTTAAATGTGCCGTGAACCTTGGAGAGACCCAACTATGAAAGTTTTTTTATGTAAAGAGGTTCAGGAGACAACCTGGTCTTGACAGTAAATCTCTTGCATAGAATAGCCTTTCTCGCTTGCACTCACATTTTCACACAGAAAGACTTTGGATTGTTGTTGTTAACTGTTGCTGCTCCTGCTTTGAGAGCATATAATGCATTTTGATGCAGTTTCCAGACCAGACTTTAAAAAGATCCCCCCACTCCAAATTGAGTGGAGGAAAGGGGAAGCCAGGAGAGGGCTAAGCTTGAGCAAGTACCTCCTGCGTGCTCTGTGATCTCAGAGATTAGGACATGCAGGGAGCAGTAAGCACGACTTCAAAAGCAAGCTGAAACTATGTGAATGTCTTGTATGAACAAGTTTCCAAGATGGATAGCATTTGTAACAAATGTCTTCTACTTTTGGAAGGCTCCTTGGGCACTTGAGAAGGAAGTTTTGTTTCTTTCTTCAGATATCGTTTTGTAGGACCAAATGGTTTGATAAAGGAATGCTGTATGTGCCTGTATAATTAAGGTGAGAGAGGAATCGGTTTGTACATAGCTACTCTTGTCAACTGTACTGGTAGTCCTAGTACTGCAGATCACGGAGAGATATGCCAATAGTTCTGGATCTAGGTAAAGGTTTCCCCCCAACATGAAGTCCAGTAGTGTCCGACTCTGGGGGTTGGTGCTCATCTCAATTTCTAAGCCGAAGAGCCAGCGTTGTCTGTAGACGCCTCCAAGGTCATGTGGCCGGCATGACTGCATGGAGCGCCTTTACCTTTCCACCTATTGATCTACTCATATTTGCATGTTTTTGAACTGCTTGGTTGGCTGAAGCTGGGGCTAAAAGTGGGAGCTCACCCCACTCCCCCGCTTCAAACCTGCGACCTTTCAGTAAGCAAGTTCAGCAGGTCAGTGGTTTAACCCACTGAGCCACCGGGATCTACATCCAATCTTCTTCTGCTTGAGAAAGAAGTGAATGCCCCTTCTCTCAGTCATGCATTGCAAAGAAGTGAGGTAATGGTAGAGAGTGAAGGGAAGCCTGCCTGCTATCACATATCTATCTCTGATAAGCTTTCCAGGGAAATCAAATGTCTAACACATTATGCTCTAGAACCAGGCTGGGCATCATGCAGCCTTTGAATGATTGCCTTTTGAAGTGCATTCAAACCAATGCTTGATAGAAGTTAACAAAAAACAGCTCTCTGATTCAGTACAGACTGGAAATAACATAGAGTCAGAATACAGTCCTAAGGAGGCAAAATACATCCTTATAGCTCTCCAGAGCTTAGAAGGTGAAACAAAGGTCTTTTTGTAACTCGCAATTGAAGAGCGATGAGTAGCACAGGAATTCATCTGGAAACACCTCTCATCTTTTTGAAGTTGATAGTTGGCAGGAAATAAAAACAGGAGTGTTAACTAATCTGCAGATAATCTGAAAGCAGAAAGTCTGGTGACCTGTCGGGTGAGGTGGTGCCCAATGAAAGCTTCCAGGGCCATGATATTTAGTGCCCAGAAACCGCTCGCTTTCTTGATTCTTCTCAACTCTGATAAACTGAGAAAACATGAGATGCCAGCCTTTCATATCCAGTCATGTACTGATACTCTAAAATGTAACTAACTGGGTGGTAACTGCTCTTTAAGACATTTTTTGTGTCAGGAGTGACTTGAGAAACTGCAAGTCACTTCTGGTGTGAGATAATTGTCTACAAGAGTGGTCCTCAAACTTTTTAAACAGAGGGCCAGGTCACAGTCCCTCAGACTGTTGGAGGGCCGGATTATAATCTGAAAAAAAAAGGATGAATTCCTATGCACACTGCACATATCTTATTTGTAGTGCAAAAAAACCTTAAAAACAATACAATAATTAAAATGAAGAACAATTTTAACAAATATAAACTTACTAATATTTCAATTGGAAATGTGGGCCTGTTTTTGGCTGATAAAATAGGATTGTTGTTTGTTGTTGTTGTTGTGTGCTTTCAAGTCATTTCGGACGTAGGTTGACCCTGAGCGAGGGCCGGGTAAATGACCTTGGAGGGCCGTATCTGGTCTACAAGGACGTTGCCCAGGGGACGCCCGGATGTTTTACAATCCTGTGGGGAGGTTTCTCTCATGTCCCCACATGAGAAGCTGGAGCTGTCAAATGGGAGTTCACCCCACTCTCTGAATTTGAACCACTGACCTTTTGGTCAGCAGTCCTGCCAGCACAAGGGTTTAACCTCACCAGGGGCTCCTCTTTAAGACATAGAATACAGTATATACCAGCAGTCCAACACCAGAAGAAGGTGTGCAACTCTACAAGGTTTCAGACTTTCCTGGAGCTAGATGTGCCAGGGCCTGAACATGTGCTCATATGCATGTAATCCATCAAGATAATAGAACAACAGCTGGAAAGTCCACATGCAGCAATATAGCATGCCATACAGCACTGTACAGCTAAAGCGCTCATGAGATGCACAGCTAATCACTGATTAAAGATCTCCAAAGGAACCTACTACTTTTCCAGGCTGTCTGTTCCACTGTCAAACAATTCATCCATCCAGAGATTCTTCTTAATAAACATGTGGAATCTTTGCAGTATACACTAGGGCAGTGGTTCTCAACCTGTGGGTCCCCAGATGTTTTGGCCTTCAACTCCCAGAAATCCTAACAGTTGGTAAACTAGCTGGGATTTCTGGGAGTTGTAGGCCAAAACACCTGGGGACCCACAGGTTGAGAACCACTGCACTAGGGTCTCGCTTATCCAACCTTCGCTCATCCAACGTTCTGTATTATCCAACGCAGTCTGCCTCCCTTCCGGATCCACAGCTGTTTCAATACATTACGATGTTTTGGTGCTAAATTTGTAAATACATTAATTACTATGTAACATTACCGTGTGATGAACTGCTTTTCTGTCGATAACTTGTAAAACATGATATTTTCGCTTATCCAATGTTTTACCAGCCTGTTTATGTTGGATAAGCGTGACTCTACTGTAGATCTATTGGTCTTTTTTCTAATCTCTGGAGCAACAGAAAATAAACTCGCTCCATCTTCTGTGTGACATCCTCTCAGGTGTTCAAATATAGCAGTCATTTTGCCTCTTCATCCCCTTTTCTTCATGCTAAACTTACCCCTTTCCCAAAACTGTTTCTTTTACGTCTTGGTTTCCAAACTTTTTCTCATCTTAGTCACCCAGGATGCATTCCAGCATGTCACGATCCTTAAAATGTGGTGCCCAAAATGGGATACAACTATTTCAGTGCGATCTGACAAAAGCAGAACAGTATTGTCACTTCTGGAGGTACAGCATGAACTCTCAAATTTTAGTCCTCCAGATGTTTTTGACTGTATTTCCCAGAAATTCCACCCGTTGTCAAATGCTCAGGAAGTCTGTGAATTGAAGTCCAAAACACCTGGAGAACCAGATGTTGGGAACTGCTGAATTAGGGGCTTCTTGGTTCTATAAGAGACTGATGGCATGTGCTCTTTGCTACTGGGCTGTCTTTTTCCAAACTGGATTTCACAAGAACAGTGTTTGTCAATGTTTGGCCCTGCTAGATGTTTTGAATATCATCTCTCAGAATCACAGTCCATTGACATTGTTGTCTGGAGACTGGTAGCTGAAGTTCAAAACATCTGGAGGACCAAAGGCTGAAAAACATGAGACGGAGAGGCTGCAATGGGAGGGAATCCTTGCTTCTGTGCCACCTTCCTCCAGCCCAGCACCTCTGTGTACAGAACGGCTCCAGATGGTGAACTGAGGCGGCTTTAACTGTACATCCGTGGCACTGCCTCTGTGTTCACATAAATTACAAGTCATGTAAATGTCCAGAGCACTTCCTGATAGCATGCTAACGGTGTGTGTGTGTATATGTTTTCTATTCACATATGGAAGAGACTGCAAGAATGCATTTCCCTGGTGTCTCACTCTATGTCTCCAAGCATAGTTCACTGTCATTATGTGTGGTTTACCGTTTTTATTTTTACATGTTTTGTGTATATTGTTTATATGCTTATATGTTTTATACTTTAATGCTACGTTGTTTATTTTATTGTAATTTGTATCTTATTTTATTGTAATTTGTTGGTTGGGCTTGGCCTCATGTAAGCTGCCTTGAGTTCCCGTTGGGGGAGATGGTGGCGGGGTATAAATAATGATGATGATGATGATTATTATTAGAAATGGGTACATTGGCCAAAGTGAAATTGTTCTCAGCTAAGAGCAGGCAAAGTTTGTTTTGATGGTGGGGAAAATAAATTGCAAAAAAGCTAGGCCATGGCTAGTCTTTCTTGACGTCAGCATACTTTTCTCTAAACTCGTGATTGACTGGCTAGTATGCTCTGCATAGTAATGCCTTCTCTAGCTGCCTTTAAAAGTATGCATAACAATCAAGGATAGGTAAGGATCTAAATTCTGCATGATCAGGTTTCGGCATTTAAAGGAGGGGAATGGACTGACAGCCCCTCTTTGCAAATGTGGAGCGAGCACAGCTGAAATCTAGTAAATTCTTCTCCAAAACAGTAAAATCTGTTTCTGGTGTCAATTAAATGGCTCCTTCTTCTGCGTCTTCCAGCAGTAAGGTTGAAATAAAGTTAGAACCCTCAGCACCGTTAAATCTATGTTATCTGATCTCTGGAAAACCTTGTCTAGCTCTGTCTTTTGCATTAATGAACCTCATGGAAAACCTTTGTCACAACCAGTGTACAATGGACGGTAAATCTTGTGTGTCTATGTGTGTGTGTATTAGAGAGAGAGAGAACATGAGAAAGAGGGAACGTGTTTCTTTGCGCACTGAAAGCTTCAGTGCCACATGTTCCTGCTCACATATAAACACAAAAAATACTCATTCACAAGAACATTGAAATGTTCAACCTAGGATTTTTTTTATGCTTACAAGAACTGAAGCACCTACTGATCGTTGTCTTGTAACTTTCTGTTGTTGCAAAGTTTGGTAATGAGAGTAGCTTCTGTTTTCCTTGGTGTTCTAAAAGAAAGATCTTTGCCATTCTTTCCACTCCAAACAGGTCTTGCATTATTTCAGTAGCACTTTCAAAGATGTATAGTATGTTTTAAAGGTCTTGATACCCTCCCTTCTAAGAGGCAAGAGTGCCCAGGCAGGAATTCTTATCACAGGGCAGAGTTTCCAGAACAAGCCTTACTTTCAGTAGAATGAACAGAGCAATGGGGTGTATTCTGGGTCCCTAAAGGAACCTGGTAGGGAAAACTAGACCATCTCTCCCCTGACCCCATTTAACAGCAGTTCCAGAAGAGCGGAAATCACCTTAAACTAGATGTGAGAAGTAAACAAGTTTTGCTTATGTTTTAGCAAGATTTTATATTTTATGATGTTTATTTTAATTTGTCTGTATGGTTTTCCTTTCTGGCAATTGAATGTTTTGCCTTATATGTTGGAAACTGTCCTGAGTCCCCTTGGGGAGATAGGGCGGTATACAAATAAAGTTTTATGATTATTTATTTTATTAAAGCGCTGTTATATGGCTTGGTTCCATGTTGTTTAAAGGATTGTATCTCCCTCTGTAGGCCCATTAGAGCTGTATGATTATCTGGAGAGACCCTTCTCTGCCTCATCACATTCTCAGGCTTGTTTGATGGGCGAAGGCCTTCGTGGTGCCTATCCTCAGATTTTGCGACTTCCTAGAAAGGCCAAGATGACTCTCTCCTTTCTTTCTTTTGGCTCGCAGCTTGTATTGCTATCAGGCTCATATAAACTGATTAGGGCTAGGCTTTTAATGCTGTGTGGTGCTGTTTTTATAAATCTTTTAAATTACTTTTAATACTTTTTAACTTTGTAAATGGTTTGATTGATTTTTAAATTTTATATTTATACTTTTAGTCTGGACATTTGAATTGTTTTTATTTGGTTTAAACATGTTGTTAGCCACCTTGAGTCCCTTTATTGCGGGAAAGGCAAGAGATGAATTAATATAATATTGATGGTGGTGATGCTGTTGTTTGGACCAGAGGGACTGGGCTGGATAACCTTGGGTAGACAGATGTATTGTATGACAACTCCCATAACCCCCTGCCAGCATGTCCAAGAAGGCTGGCCCAGGAAATAGTATGGATTAGGCATGGATTACACTAACCCGCCCTCTAGTGGCCGGATTGAAAACTATACTTTTTCTAATGCTAATTAAACATTGTTTCTGAACAATACTACACTGGAAAAAATCCCTTCAAAATCCCAAATAACATTAATGACCATTAAAAAAATTAAAAAGTCTTCAGAATTTAAATTCTCATCCTTCTTGAGGATTAATGGCTTTGTGCCTTGCTTAGTTACCTGTATAAACATTGCACATTTTTAATTGGCCATTTCTCATTCAAGCCCAGGCTTGAGCAATGAGTTAATAGTCCAACCTTCTTGTGTCTCTAAATGCTTGAGACATAAGTGAGAATGATGAGAAAGTGGCTACTCCCTTGCATACTTTTGGACCCTTAAGGTGGTTCAAGGGCTGGTGACTTATCACAGAATCAAAGACCTAGCAGGGTTGGAAGGGGCCCCGTAGGCCACCGAGCCAAATTCTAGGTAGATCACCAACAGAACCAGCCCCTTTTGAAGCCTTGCTAGATAATCCTGGAAGTGCTGCCACCTTCTCTGTTCCCTAGAGGTGCTGCCAGAGAAATGGCCATGAGAATAAAAGCCTTTTGATGTTATGTGTGCATTTGGAAGAGCTGCCTCCTGTTTCCCTGATTGACTGACACATCTAGGACATTCTCTTGGTACCTAGGGCTATGGCAGGAAGAGTGAGATTTCCTAATTCTGCCCCAATTTTCTAAAACCAAAGCTTTGCACTTTAAGTAGATGAAATCTCATTGTTTTTCCTATATAGTGGAGAACTGAATTTATTTTTAACTAGGGCATAAATACACTAAAGTCACCTGGTCCCGTCTGCGCTTGGAAACTAAGCAAGTTCAGCCTTACTTATTTCTTGAATGGGAAACCACGAAGGAATCCCAGGTGTTATAGGCTACATTTCAGAGGAAAGCCCTGGCAAAACCACCTCTTGAGTATTTCCTGACTGAGAAATCAACAGGCAATTTGAAGGCAAATACACACATGCACATTTATTGTTGTTGTGTAGTGATGGAGCCAGTCAAGGTGTCTACCAACACCACCAGCAGTAATGGTTTGGTCTGCTCACCAGCTGCCTTTCTTTTCTCCCTCTTTCCTCCCTTGTTTGCAGGAGTTATGAGGACATGTTGGTGGATGACATGGCTAGAGACCAGTATTACTGGGCCCCATTAGCCCAGCATGAGAGAGGCAGCTTAGCAAGCCTTGACAGCCTGAGGAAAGGAGGCCAGCCCCCGGGCAACTGGCGCCAGCCTGAGCTGCCGGAGGTGATTGCCATGCTGGGGTTCCGCCTGGATGCAGTCAAGTCCAATGCTGCAGCCTACCTCCAGCACTTGTGCTTCCGCAATGACAAGGTGAAGACAGATGTGCGCAAGCTGAAGGGCATTCCTGTCCTTGTGGGGCTGCTGGACCACCCCAAGAAGGAGGTGCACTATGGGGCATGTGGGGCCCTCAAGAACATCTCCTTCGGGAAGGACCAGGATAACAAGATCGCCATCAAGAACTGTGACGGTGTCCCTGCCTTGGTGCGGCTTCTGCGGAAAGCACGTGATATGGACCTCACGGAAGTTATCACAGGTAATCACATGTGCCTCACTGGGAGAGTGCTGGATGCAGAGGGGCGAGCTTCTGGGACTCTTCCTGTGTTGCTGTGGACTCCTGACTCATGATCTGCTCTCTGTCATAGGGACGCTATGGAACCTCTCCTCTCACGACTCAATAAAGATGGCCATTGTGGATAATGCCTTACATGCCCTCACCGATGAGGTGATAATTCCACGCTCTGGCTGGGAGAGAGAGCCCAACGAGGACTCAAAACCCCGCCACATAGAATGGGAGTCGGTGCTCACCAATACCATTGGCTGCCTTAGGTAAGCTAGAGTGTACCTCTGTGCTCCAAGAGACTGTATTGTCCTGCAGAAGGAATGTGATGTTTTCACTGATTTTTGTGGTTCTCCCGTACTCCCTTTATCGTCACAACATCCCTGAAAAGTAGTTTAGACCCGGAAGAGAGTGAAAGACAGGCTCAGGATCATCTGGTGAATTCCATGGCACCATGCAGGGTCTCTTATTGGGTAGAGGCACTGTGGAGAAAATAATTAGACTAGCTGAAGAGACAGTGTTGGGGATAGATTTACTGTCATTTCCAACTGTAGGCCACTGGTCTCCTAGATGCTGGTGTCTTTCCCTACAATCTAAGGCTGAGGTGAGCTGTGCGGAGGAACAAGCAAGGCTAAGTTGACACGGCCTTCACATTATTGCAAGCAGTGGAAACATGTAAAGTGTGTGAGGGGCTGCAGTGGCCCTGCTTTGATTAGATAGCAATTGACCAAAATTAATCACAGCTAATAGAGTATTGGGCAGTATTGGATGAAATATCAATATTGAGCATGGTGGTGTTTGTTGAAGCTTCTGTAGAAGGCTTCTGCTACATCATACCAAGTTTAACATGGCAGGGGTAGGAAGCAGTCCACACACTTCTACCCATCCATCACCCTGGAGGCTTGGTCATTTTTTTATTTTAAAAAAGGAAATTGTTGATTTGAAAAGTCTCACTGGTGTTTATTTTTGCTTGCCTTCTAATGTTTATCCTTCTCTTATGGTAGAAACGTCAGCTCTGAGAGAAGTGAAGCCCGCCGTAAGTTGCGAGAGTGTGACGGACTGGTGGATGCCCTCATATATATTGTACAAGCTGAAATCGGCCAGAAAGATTTAGACAGCAAGGTAAAAATAAGGAGTGGAGAAGGCAGCGTGATTCTTAGTTCAGCTTTTGGGCTGGAGGAGTATGCGTTTTCAGTGTTTTTTTCTTTCACCCCAAGCTTAAAATTGTCTGTGATCTCTCCTCTGATTAACATTTTTGGGACAGAAGAAAAGTAATGGATGGGCATAGACCCAAGGATTTGTTAGCTTCAGGAATAATCTCTGATCTTTAGAGGTCCTTCATACAATATGGGTGTATTTTCCATTTCTCTGTTTCCTTGCTCTTAGATCATGCAAAATAGGAATAAGAGAGAAAATTGGACCTCCCCAGTATCTTAGGAAGGTCTATCTGATATTAGAAGGGGTTATCTATTCCTTTAATTACATCTTACATACACTCCGCCTTGTTTTGCTGAACGTCTACCTTTGTTAACCTGCTGTATACCATCTTAGCCCCAGTAATTTTAGTCGAACTTTAGGTTTTAAGGATCTAATATGTTTATCATGTGAATGTATTATGTCTTTTCGAGTTTATATAAGCTGTTTTTGATTTGTTATGTGTACCTTCGGCATTGAATGTTTGCCAGTGTGTTTTACTTTGCTGTACGCCACCCTGAGATCCCTCGGGGAGATAGGGCAGGCTATAAATAAAGCATTATTATTATTATTATTATTATTATTATTATTATTATTATTATTATTTGAAACACAACAAGATGAGTCCACAGCAGACACTCTGCTGGCTGTTGAATTGGATCACACGTCGGACACTTCCCAAGTGTCTAGGTCTGTGTGATGTATCGGCGAATAATGCGTGGCCTTCTGCAGCTGGCAGATGGTAATTTTGTCAGCGCCGATTGTGTTTAAGTGCAGGCCAAGATCTTTAGGCACCGCACCCAGTGTGCCAATCACCACTGGGACCACCTTTACTGGTTTGTGCCAGAGTCTTTGCAGTTCGATTTTAAAATCCTCATATCGTGTCAGCTTTTCCAGTTGTGTCTCTGCAATCCTGCTGTCACCTGGGATTGCGACATCAGCGATCCATACTTTGTTTTTTAACACGATTGTGAGGTCAGGAGTATATGCTCCAAAACTCTGTCTGTCTGAATCCGGAAGTCCCAGAGGAGTTTGGCGTGTTTATTCTCTGTAACTTTTTCTGGCTTGTGATCCCACCAGTTCTTTGTCGCAGACAGATGGTATTTGTGGCATAAGTTCCAATGAATCATCTGAGCAACAGTGTTGTGCCTTTGCAGCAGCTCAGGATTACTATTATTATTAATATTATTTGAAACACAAAAAGGTTAGTACACAGCAAACAAGGATGATGATGATGATGATGATTATTATTAGTACCACCCTTGAGTGCTTCTGGAAAATATGAATACTTGGGAATATCCCCTCTCTTTAGGACAACTTATATGTACCCATTTCCATCAACTCTTACTAGCAGTCTCCATTTAACTGTGATGGGTTGACATAGGCACCCCTTTCCCTCAGACACCGGATTCTATCCTGAGTGCTGCTACTTTCTTTGTCACCGTTACACTTCAGTGTGTGTGCATCTGCACACTGTGGACTTACTGAATGCCATGGCTAACTTGGGGAACTATCTTGTCTTGTATCCAGCTTGTGGAAAACTGTGTCTGCCTCCTGAGGAACCTGTCATACCAGGTGCACCGTGAGATCCCGCACGCAGAGCGCTACCAGGAAGCCCCTCTCAATGCTCCCAACAACACGGGCCCTCATGCAGCCAGCTGTTTTGGTGCCAAGAAAGGCAAAGGTATGGTCCTTGGTTCCCATGACCTGCATAGCCCTGCAGGGGAGTTTGGATGGGTGGTGAGGCAAGAAAGGGAGGGAGAAAAGACAGTTCCTGAAGGCTCCCCCCTCCCCTTCGGCTTCAGAGCACAAGCAACTGCTGTTGCTTTCCACGGAAGCATTCTGTAGCTGTGGTAACCTCTTGGCTCTTTTGCTCTTTATCTCTCAAGGCATAATGGCTTGTAATGGTGGGCTTTTTGTTTGGTGTGTCAGTCGTGGTGATGGATGGCTCTTCAACTAATTTGTGGCCTGTCTCCCCTCCTCCTTGCTTTCCCCCCTGTTTTTCTTCCAAATGGGCTGTGGTCCTGCTGGCACCTCTTCTCTCTTGCCTCCCTCCTTCCCTGTCCTTCTCTCCTGCCAAAAAGACGAGTGGTTCGCAAGAGGTGAGTCAAGCTTTTTTCTCCATTTTTGTTTTGTTTTTTTGGCATGCTTGTTTTCATTATACATACGGCATAGCCTCCTTTCAAAATGTTGCTGCTTTCTTACCACTGTGTTTCTATCTATCATGTATGTGGGACATGCCCATTGTACTGCTTTGTCCTTTCTTGTGGGAGGATGACCTCTACTCTCTTCTCACCTTTGTGCTCCATTTAGCAGGAAATGTCAGAATGACTAACCAAGGGGAATAAAAGGTAGTGAGTGTAGCAAGGATTGAGTTTAAAACCATTTCATGCACCACAGTCTTTAAAGCAGTAAACTCAAATATGTTGAAAGCATGTATGCAACAGGCCTGTTTTGAAATGTATATATATTGTGCGTGCATGCTTTTCAGTAGAGTCATTTTGACTGTAATTCTCTGTGTGTAGCTCTGTGACAAACATGAGTAGTCCACATTGATAAGTCCTTGTGAAATGCCCTTCCCATGAAAGAAATAATGCCCATGAAAATGGCTTTCTTGTAGTCTTGCTTGACTTTCGAGGCTACTTCCTATTAGCAGAAAGTCTTCTACTAATCAGAAGAGTTTCTGCATGTGTTTACCTGTGTATCCCCTGCCATCTTCGTTCCTTCTCCTGCTTCTGAATTTCTGCCAGTTCGTGTAGCTGCATTCCCAATCCCAACTCCCCAAATTTTAGGAAAGTATGCCTGGCATGTTAAACCGCTGAGCTGCTGAACTTGCTGACCGAAAGGTTGGTGGTTCGAATCCGGGGAGCAGGGTATGCTCCTGCTGGTAGGCCCAGCTTCTACCAACCTAGCAGTTCAAAAACGTGAAATGTGAATAGATCAATAGGTACCCCTTCTGTGGGAAGGAAACGGTACTCCATGCAGTCATGCCGGCCATATGACTTTGGAAGTGTCTATGGAACACGTCGGCTCTTCGGCTTAGAAATGTGAGCACTACCTCTCAGAATCGGACATGACTAGACTTCATGTCAAGGGAAACCTTTACCTTTACATTATGACTTTGGAGCAGAATAAATAATGCCAATTGAAGGAATGCCAGCTTGGCCTTATCTTCATTTGCTGTTATTCAGGTTCTTTGGATGCAGAACCCAAGTTGAGCTTAACCCAAAGACTTTGCATGGATTTGCATGCTACATCTTTTGTGGTCTATATGAGAATAATGTTGGAATGGAGATCCCCTTCCTCTGAACTTGAATGGGGCAACAACAGCCATTTGAGGAAAGGGAACTAAACTGACATTGAGTTAAGGTGAAGCAAGCAAGAAGTCAAATATGTTCTGCTTGACGGTATAGAAATACTACTAACACAAGAATTTCTTGAAAGTTAAAATGGGTTAAAATGGAGAGATGACTATCCCATGGCATGTCATTACATGTTTAATGCCCTCAATTCATGACTACTATTTCCATTTAAGGAATTTTTGATAGAACTATTGGGAAAGACCTACATCTCGTTTCCCCTTTCTCACTCAGATATATTGAGGGAGTCACTATCAATTCTCCTGTGGGATCCTGTGGGCAACGTGGAGCTTTTTGGAATTGATTTTCCTTTCCACTCACTCGTAATGTTGTTTGTTTGTTTCAAGGTAAAAAACCAACAGAGGATCCTTCTGCTGATATTGTGGACTTCCCCAAAAGAGCAACACCTGCAAAAGGTATGGTTCCTGTTGCATTTTATACAAGAGACAATGTGAGATCTCCCCAGAAGATCTGAAAACATGAGAGGCATATGGTGCTTCAGATAACCTGAACCTGACCTGTATAGGACTTTCAAAGGTTATAACCAGTTTAAAAAGAGAACTTCTCCACTAAAGGGCTCATTTTTGCCATGCACGAGCACTGGGGTGGGGGGTGATTTTAGATTTTAAAACTGTTTGGAATTTCCCTTATCTATGTGTGCCAGACATAATCTGTATCCCTGCTGTTCATTGGCAAATAATAATAATAATAATAATAATAATAATAATAGCAACAACTTTATTTATACCCTATCACCACCTCCCAAAAATGGGACTTGGGGCCTGCCCCGAGAAATATAAATACAATATTTATGTTAGAAATTTGGTGTAGCATATTTCAGAGGGTTATAGCTAGTGCCTGTAATTTGGAAAAAAAAGTTTATTTTTCAAAAGTTTAGGTTTATTCCTTGATTCCAGGTAGGATGCAGTAGCAGAGGAAGGGAAATTCCTCTATCTGAAACTTTGGAGAGCAATTTCCAGAATGGACAATGTCCTGCATGGTACAGAGGCAGCTCTCAAGGCCTCTAATTCAGGCATGGGCAAACGTGGGCCCTCCAGTGTTATGGACTTCAATTCCCACAATTCCTAACAGCCTCAGGCCCTTTTCTTTCCCCCCTTAGCTGCTTAAGTGGCTGAGGGGGCAAAGAAAGGGGCCTGAGGCTGTTAGGAATGGTGGGAGTTGAAATCCAAAACACCTGCAGGACCCAAGTTTTCCCAGGCCTTCTCTAATGAGTGCCTTTTCCTCTCCTCCTGGCCCTCTGCCTTTTGGAGGCAGAAGGGTTAACTTGTTCTTCAACTACGTCACTTCTTGTTTGACTTATTGCGTATACCTCCCTGTGTTCAGCCTTCAGAAAGAGAAATGCTTTGCCAGAACATGTTTTATTTGGGATTGGGTGGAGATACGTATTTTTTTTGTTTGTTTTCCAGCTTTAAAAACGATTCCAACTCTAACAAAGGTGTGGTAGGCAGGTGTGTGAGGGGAGGAGTCTGGTTTTGTAGCTCCAGTATCTGACCTCAAAGGAATAGTTTCCATTGTTGTACTTAAGCATTAAAGAAGTGGGTTGGGGGAATAGAGAGGAAGAAAGCATAATGTTTGTGTAGTGCAACAGGAAGCTGCAGAGTGAAATGAGAGACCTGACGTAAATAGCTGCCAACCTATCAGATTTTTAAAAAGGATTCTTCTGGGTGATGTATTATATTAGATGACTATCCTTGAAGAGCAGCTGGATTTACAACTTTTAAAAAGATCAGTAGCACTATTTAGCTAATCTTCTGGATCAGTTTATCAAAACGACTTATACTATGTACTGAAAAAAATTATCTCGGTGTTTCCCAATCTCGGGTTTTTGGGGTGTTTTGGACTTCAGCTCCTATTAGCAAGAAAGAAAGCAGGACTTTATACACTTGGGTTAGATATTATGGGAGTTGCAGTCCCAAACTTTATCTCAACTGTTTCCCAAACTACCTTTTTTGAATGTTTTGGATTCAATGCCCATTGGCTCCAAATAAGCATGACTTTTCATAGACTTGAACTGAGTGAGGGGATTATGGAAGCTGTAGTCCAAAACTCCCAACTCTTCCTAGTTCTGATCTTGAGTGTTTTGGACTCCAGCTCCCATCGGTACTAAAAAGGCATGACTTTCTATAGACTTCCATTGGTCCAGGGATGCCGGGAGTTGCAGTTCATAATGCCCAACTTCCTTTTCAGCACACATAAAAGAAGCCTGGTTTGTTATACTATGTAAACAATAAGTGGGCCTAAATCTTAGTCTTACTCCCAATTAGATTGGGTTTATTGACTCAGTCGTGTGTTGATGGATATTAATTTGTGTCAGAACTATTGATTGAGTGGGCTTCCTCTAGCTGAGTTTAGGATTTACAGTAGGCCATTAAAAGTAATGTTATTGGTGTTGAAAATATATTCAGAGACTTAAGCGAGTGAGAACATAATCTAGTGGCACCGAACAGATATGTTTGGGCACCAGGCAGGCCTCTCTGGAAAGGCTGCATACCATGCATCACTGCAGACTGCATACCATGAT
Organism: Anolis sagrei; assembly: GCF_037176765.1. Lineage (NCBI taxonomy): Eukaryota > Metazoa > Chordata > Lepidosauria > Squamata > Anolidae > Anolis > Anolis sagrei. Next base: position 234,459,633 of record NC_090021.1, read on the forward strand.
TCACCAAGCTGAGTTTCTGTTTGTCACCCACTTTATCTTGAATGGGAAATGGAAATGGTCAATAAACGCAAATGAGTTTCATGTGTCATGAGTGGGAATCCTGTGACCCCCCAGAAGCTGTTAGACTACCGTTCCTGGCAGATCTAGACACCTTAACAAATGGTGAGGATGTTAGGGATCGTAGTCCAAAAACACCTGGAGCATTGCATGATTTAGCCTTCTGATCCGTAATGTGGCTTTCATGTCATTTTCTAGGTTATGAACTCCTTTTCCAGCCAGAAATTGTCCGTATTTACATTTCATTGTTGAAGGAGAGTAAAGCCCCAGCTATTTTAGAAGCCTCAGCAGGAGCCATCCAGAATCTCTGTGCAGGCCGTTGGACGGTGAGTGACCATAAAAAAAAGAGAGGCAATGCCTGCAAATGGAGTACCTGTGATCTTTTAAAAAAATGCACTAACGTGTTGGGCATCAGGCAATGTGCAAAGCAGAAAAAGGGTTTATTGTGTGTGCAGAGGCGGAAGCTCACATGATAAACCCCAAAGCATATAGAACTGGTGTAAACAAGTATGGGCCATGGAAAGTTGAGTTTGTTTTGGTGGATGGAAAAGAACAAAAAGTGACATTTTCAATAATGAAAGAGAATGGTTCCGTTTCCTTGGCACTGGGGCTAGGCTGCCCTCTTTTCCCATTTCTCTGTGTTTTTCTGGGCCCACCTGCAATCCAAATTTTCCAATGCCACAGATGGAGAGGGATCTGACACTTTTATCTCATGCCAACTCAAGAGTTTCTCTCAATTTGGGCTCCTGGTTTCCCCAGTCCACATAGTGGTAATGGGGAAACTTCCTCATGTGCCTTCTTCACTCACCAGCTCAGAAGCTGCAATTAGTACAAAGATCTGTGGCCAGGCTGCTGACAGGAGCAAACTATAGATAATATTCCATCCCCTGTTAAAGCAGCTTCACTGGCTACCTATATGCTTCCAGAGCCAATTCAAAGTGCAGGTCATTACCTACAAAGCCCTATACGGTTCAGGTCCAGCCTATTTACGCAACCGCATCTTCCCTAATGAACCTGTCCAGGTCTTAAGATCTGCCACAGAGGCCCTCCTCACGGCCCCACAATTGTTGCAAGTGCGGTTGATGGGGATGAAGGAGAGGGCCTTCTCGGTAGTGGCCCCTTCGCCTTTGGAATCCTTCCCAGGGAGATTAAGCAGTCCCCCATGCTCATGATTTTTAGGAAAGATTTGAAAACTTGGCTTTTTAAACAGACTTCTGGTATTTGTGAAATGTAAGAATACCCAATAGCCATCAATTAGATTTGATGGCTTATTTTACCATAGCAGTGGCTGGGATTTTCAAAATGTTGTTCAAAGTTGCTTTTATATAATAACTAGCCGTCCCCCGCCATGCGTTGCTGTGGCTTAGTCTGGTGATCTGGAAAATATAGTAATGAGAAAGTGCTGGTTTCTAATATATGTAATTTCTTTATGCTTGTGGGTAAATGGTATTTCTTGCTGTTTCTTTGTCAGTGTTGATGTGGAGAGTGTTTGGTTTGCCTACTCTGGAACATGCAACATATCATAGTCCTTCATAGGGATCCCTTTCAAATCTATGATACTATATCTGTGTGTGTGTGAATCATATAGATCTAGATATATCTATGGCTGGATGGCTCTTTGTTGGGAGGGCTTTGATTACGTTTTCTTGCTCTGGTGAAGGGAGTTGGACTGGATGGCCTTAAGTATTTTCTGTTGGTCATGGGGGTTCTGTGTGGGAAGTTTGCCCCAATTCTGTCATAGGTGGGGTTCAGAATGCTCCCAAATGTCAAAGTCTATTTTCCTCAAACTCCATCTGTGTTCATATTTTGGCACATCATTGCTTGATTCTACAGTGCTCTCTGGATGTAGGTAAACTACAACTCCAAAACTCAAAGTCAATGCCCACCAACCTCTTCTAGTGTTTTCTGTTGGTCATGGGAGTCCTGTGTGCCACATTTGGTTCAGTTCCATCATTGGTGGAGTTCAGAATGCTCTTTGATTATAGGTTAACTATAAATTCCAGGAACTACAACTCCCAAGTAACAAAATCCGTTTTTTTTTTTTGAGTGATGGTCTCTCCTTGTGGCCAAATTTGGCGACAATTCATCCAGTGGTTTTTGAGTTATGTTAATCCCAAAAATGAACATTACATTTTTATTTGTATAGATTATTGTTATTATCTTTATATGCTTTCTTTTTTGTATTCTGTATGCCATTAATACACTCAATAAAAACTTCTGAAATTAAAAAAGGAAAACTTTAGAAACAAGGGACTTTTCAAACACTGAGAGTATTCCTGTTGTGTGCCCCTCTGTACAAGAAAAGGATTGTATGCAAGTTTCTGCTCCCTTCATTTCTTTTCCTGTCCTTTTAGTGCTCCAGTGAGCCTTGCTCCCCAGTCTCCACATAATATACATTCTTTTCGTCCTCATTCTCCTTCCACCGTCTATTCTCTAACTTCAAAAGGTCACTTTGCTTAGTTTATTTATGGTTACCAAGAGGTTCTAATAGTAGAACAATGGAGGGTTTTCCACCCTGCAGTTGTGGCCAAAGGCTGTTTGGGGAGGGAATGAATGCAGCAGATACTGACATCCAACTAAGTCCTGAAACACATTCCACGTAAAATGGGGTCTGGGACAGGCAGAGACGTCAACTCCTGCATGACAGGGGGGTTGGATTGGATGGCCCTTGTGGTCCCTTCCAACTCGTTATGATTTTATGATTCTATGGATCAGGCAATTCTACTTGCCTTTTCCCATCACCACTCTGTTCACTTTCTTCCACAGTCCTAGCAGTCAGAATGTACATTCTGGTTACTTTTGTGGTTAACATGTTGAATTTTGGAGTCAGCAGCCACAGAAAAGTTAAAAATGAGCCAATGCTTCTTCCGTGGCTGCATAACCTTATGTCCCAATCTTCTCTGGATAAGATTTCAGATGGAGACTGAAGGTTTCTTCTGTCTCTCCTCCAGAGCCTTGGGGCAATGTGGAATTTCCGGAATTGAATACTGAAGTCAACATTGTGGTAGAAAGGCATGCAACCAGTTCTGTCTTTAACTGTAAAAAATAGCCAGCTGCTTTTGGGGAAAATATATATTTGCTGTAGTCCTGAATTGACTGGGGACATTGGTTTTGAGGATTTGTATGGAAAAGAAACCCACCGTTAGGGTGGTTGTATTTTGTTTGGGCACCAAGAGCAGAAAGTGCAGTTCTGCATATGGGAAAAAGCCCCTCTCAAGCTGTGTTGTCTTCTTAACAGTACGGGCGGTATATTCGTGCTTCGTTGCGCCAGGAGAAAGGCCTCTCTGCTGTTGCTGACCTCCTAACACATGACGGAGAGCGTGTGGTGAAAGCGGCGTCTGGAGCTCTGCGCAACTTGGCAGTGGATTCCCGTAACAAAGAGCTGATAGGTGAGAAAAGAAAAGGGTGAATGTGTTGAGATGTTGTCTGGTTTAAAGTGAAAAGATACCTTGGACACACTATATTTTTTTACAACTTCCAGAAATCCCTCTGCAGCATGGCTACTGCTCTGCTGCAGGGGGATTTCTCTGTGTTTTGAAAATTGGCCATTTGCTTCCTGAGAAATTTTAAAACAGCAGTGGACAACTGTAGAAGAGCAGGGCCTCAAACTACAGGAAAGTTGATTCCACCTGAACATGAGGAAGAACTTCCTGACTGTGGGAGCTGTTCAGCAGTGGAACTCTCTGCCCCAGAGTGTGGTGGAGGCTTTTAAATAGAGGCTGGATGGCCATCTGTTGGGGGTGCTTTAAATGTGATTTTCCTGCTTCTTGGCAGGGGTTTGGACTGGATGGCCCACGAGGTTTCTTCCAACTCTAGGATTCTAGGGGCTACATTAACTCCCTTGTCCCCCAGAAGGCATTTGGGAACAAAAAAAGTTGTGGTTTTTTTTTTTTTGTAGAAGCAGATGGGGGGGGGGGGTGCATGGAGGGGACTCCCCTCACCACACCTGCTTCTACAAAAAATTCCCAGTTTTTTTTTTGTTCCCAAACGCCCTCTGCAGGACAAGGGAGCTAATATTGATTTTAGAATTTATAAGTGGCCTTGGGTTTCATATCAGGCACAAGAAGGCATGTGAGTGAGATAGATGGATGGACAGATAAAGAGCAGATGGCCATCCTTTGGCCTTCCATATGTTGTTAAGACATATGGCCTTCCATATGTTGTGTGACTGATATTATGTACATTGTTTACTCTTGTTGTAAGCTGCCCCAATTCCCCTTGTGGAGCGGGGGTGGGATATAAATAAAGCATTATTATTATTATTATTATTAGACTGCAGTTTCCAGGGCTCCTCACCATTAACTATCATGGATAGAGCTGTTCGTACATGCAGTCTTGCCGTAACTGGAAGGCTATAAAATTATCAATTTTGAGGTATTGAATTAAATGTCCCTGCTTTTGGCAGTAGACTTTTTCCATGCTCTCTGCAACTCTCCTGATTGCAGATATTGCATTTTAGATCTTGTTGAAAATGGCTCCACTTTTGGCAGGAGCTGCCTCCAAAGCTATCTGAGGCACTCAAGCAAGATCTGTAGGTTTCATAGCTGCCTTACTCTTCTGTCTTCTGCCCAACTCTATTCATAGTGTTTCCTCTAACTAACCGCAACTCTGATCTACTCTCACTCCTAGGTAAACATGCCATCCCCAGTTTAGTGAACAATTTGCCAGGGGGACAGCAGACGCCAGCCAAGAACTTCTCTGAAGACACCGTGGTCTCTCTGCTAAATACCATCAATGAGGTTATTGTGGACAACTTGGAAGCAGCAAAAAAACTTCGGGAGACACAAGGCATTGAGAAACTTGTGTTGATCAACAAATCTGGGTGAGTACAGCTCCCAAGTCGGGGAATGGGGTAGGGTGTGCCTGCCTCCATTTTTGTCCACAAAGTTTCCCTCATGGATGTTTATTTATTTATTTATTTATTTGATGCACTTATTAACCGCCATTCTCAGCCCTTACGGGCGACTCATGGCGGTGTACAGTACACATAAAAAGACAGTTACAAAGGCCAGTATCAACAACATATAACTATACGACAAATACAAACTACATAAAAATCCGCTTCGTCTCTTAGTAGAATCATAGCCAGTCTCATCTTCCTTATACCATTCCAGTTCTCATTACCGTAATGTTGTTGCTTAGCACTTAATTAAATGCCCTTTCGAACAGCCAGGTCTTAAGGCTTTTTCGAAAGGACATGAGGGAGGGCGCCTGTCTGATGTGTGCCGGGAGAGTGTTCCACAGCCGGGGGGCCACCACCGAGAAGGCCCTCTCTCTCGTCCCCGCCAGCCGTGCCTGTGAGGCAGGCGGGATCGAGAGAAGGGCCTCCCCAGACGATCTCAAGGTCCTCGTGGGCTCGTAGGCCAAGATGCGGTCCGAAAGGTATTTTGGGCCGGAACCGTTTAGGGCTATCTGAATTAAATGTTTGTGGACCAGGTGGGAGTAGTTCTTCTGTCATACTCTTGCACTCCTCTGTCTTTCCAGGAACCGTTCAGAGAGAGAGGTCAGAGCAGCTGCTCTTGTATTGCAAACCATCTGGGGTTATAAAGAGTTGCGGAAGCCACTGGAGAAAGAAGGGTGGAAGAAATCTGACTTCCAGGTATTGGACAGGAGGGAATGAACTGGGGAGCTATGGAGGGGCCGTGGCAGAGAGCAGAACCAGTTTGGAGTATAATATGACTTGGAGTTAAGTTTGATGACCCATCCACACTTTCTGCTATTAGATCTATGTTCGGATGTTCCTGGAAGTCATTTAAAACCACATATAAATTCTCAGGCTTAGAAACTAGGCCAAGTCAAATAAAAAAAGATTCTCAGTGGCTGCTTTGTGGAACCAGAGGATCATGTGAGGCCTGACTTCTCATTGCCCTTCTCTGTTGAAATGCATGAGAGCACAGCAGAAGTATTTTGGGTATTATATTTATATCTTGCCTTTTTTTGAGGCAGGATACATAGCACACTTCCTTTTTTTTCTCCTGACAGCCTTGTGAAGTTGGTGAGGCTGAGAGACTTGCCCAGGGTTGCCTTGGCTATGAGGATCATGGCTGAGGAGGGATTTGCACATTAGTCTTCCTAATCCCAGTCCAGAAATGGCCAACCTATTGCAAATAGTTTTCATAAAACTTACTGGGACCCTCAGTGCACACCTCCCAGTTTCACTCTTGCAAAAATATGGTGCAATAATGGCCAGTCTTGCTTTGAGTGGGTATAGTCAGCCACTTAAAGGTGATACAAAATAACTCCTCTTGTTTCATTTAAGTCCACAGCAGTCTTAACAAATGGAAACGGGTCTACTTTTTTTAAAATGTGCAGGTGCATCAGCCTGCCAGTGCCTTGGGGAGGGCATAAATGGCCATCCAAATGTGTTGACCTCTGCCCCAATTACTATACTGCACCAGCTCAGGATAATTAAAGAAACAAGCCCTGTAGATCTAGTTTGTAGTATCTTGTAGTTGTACAAACAATTCATCATTGTTGTTGTTGTTGTTGTTTCTTTTACCTATGCATGTACTCCTAGTACCACCTTGACTCTAGATGGCATTACTTGCTGCCATGTACTGAGAAAGTACCTAGGAGTATATGCCCTGTATCTTGAGAGTATAAGCCTACTGATGAAATCCCTTCATTTCAGGTGAATCTGAATAATACTTCTAGAAGCCAGGGTGGCAACTCTTTTGATGACAGCACCTTGCCTCTCATTGATAAGAACCAAAAAGGAGGTAAGATCAGGCAGTTGTGTCAATCTGAAATCCCAAATTGTGAATGCAAAAACACAGAGAGAGAGAAGTAAAAGAACTAGTCTTAAGAGAAGAGTTATATACAGTCAGATGCCAAATGGCTGAATTTATGAGTAAGGCTTTTGTTTCTAACTGTTTTGATTTTTATACTTTGTCTAGACAAGAAATCGTCTCGAGAAGAGATCCAAATGGGCAACATGGGACCAGGTATGGGCAAGAGCAAGATAATGTTTGGGCATTTTGACATGTTGAAGAGGAGGGGTGTTTCTGAATAAATCCCAACATCTCAGCAATGAACCCCTTCCTTCTGTATAGTTGCAAAATGGCGCTAAGCCTGTTTCCCAGCCCTTCTCTGCCACAGAGTTAAATCAGTGGTAGGCAAGTGAGAGACTTCCGATATACTTTGCCTATATATTTCCAATTGTCTCTAATCCGCAAAAGCTAGTGGTGAAGAAGTATGGAAGTTGCCATCCAAGAAGATTCTGAGGGCCCACAACTGTTGTTGCTGCTACTTTAACTGTGTGCTTTCCAGTTGTTTCTGACTAATGGTGATTTTAAGGCAGCTCTATCACAAGGGTTTCAGGATTTGTTCAGAGTGGGTTTGCCATTGCCTTTCTCTGAAGCAGAGAGAAACTGACTTGCCCAAGGTCTCCCAGGGAGATTTGCATCCTGGTCTCCCACTGTATCACACAGGGCTCTGTGTTGCTCACTCTTGAGATGAACCCTTTGCCTGCAAACTAGTAATACACTTCCAACCCATCTCCTTTCTGAGTGTTACTAGGTGCTGCCCTGGTAATCATGCAAGGAGCCGACTTTCCTGCAAGCCAGGAGTTTTGCCTGCTTGTAATAAATACGCCAGAGTCCTTGCTGCCAGAATGCAGGGAGATGTTGCAGCTTTTGGAGCTGTTCATTTCTATTTGATTGCATTAGTTGGTGGCAACTATACAGTGTCAGTGTGAAGGTCATTTTAGCCCTTGAAACCTGCTTATGGCTACTTTTGTGTGTCTTAGGTACAATAAAAGTGATCCACACCACTATGGCTGTCATTTTGGCTGACGTTTGCTCCGGGGAAGGATAATTTGTTGGGTTTGGGTGTGGCCAAAATTGCTGCTTTTGAGACAGCTTTGGGGCCACTTTGGGTAGTATCCAGGTCACAAATTGCCAAAAATGAGTCCAACCTTTTTTTAAAAGAGGAGGAGCCTTTAGTGTCAACAGGGGGACGTTGGAGCTGGAAACTGACATTTGGAAGCTAAATGCATTCCATAACCCATACTTCTTCACTTTGATCTAAATACTGAATAAAAACATATTTTACTGTAAAAATGAAATAACATTATCAGTTATATAGAGAATAGTTGGCTCCCAGGGAAACAAAAGAGCTCTGTCGATGATACTGCTAAAACCTTCAGTTGCTCCCCCTTCTGACCATACTAATTTCTTTTTGAAATGTCTACAGCTAATGTATACCTATGACCCTCAGAATGAGATACATTTCTAAAAGTGTTTATTTATTTGCTACAATCAGGTGACATCTGATTTCTTGCGTAACCTTCTCACCCTAACAGGGGGACTCAGAGTGGCCTCATAGAAAGGCAGCAATTTGATGCCGTACACATTCATAAATACAGTAAAAATAAAGATATATATGCACTAAAACCAAAAAAATCAACAGCAGCATTAAAACAATTATGATAGCCTTGGGCAGCTTTATTATACCCAGGACAGCATTTACAATTTCTGTCCTTTTTAGACTTTTTAATTCTGCAACACTACCCATGCTAGAATGGACTGATGAAGGTATACTCTGAGGTTGGAAATAATTCATTAAAATCAGTTCATCAACCCATATGCGGTTTAGTTTTCAGCAACCACTTTTAAAAAATTAATAATTTTGTTAAAGTGTGAAGAGCCATGCCTGTGAGTAACCCTTAATGTTTTGCATCACCTTAGTTAACATGTTTGAGATAATTTCAGGCTTTCAAATGATTCGTTCATGGTTTAATAAAATTAGTTGCTGAAGTAATTTCATCAATTTTCCTTAACAGTTCATTATGAACAACTCAGTTTTCTTTGACAGTTTTTATGTTCGGGTTGCTGTGAGTTTTTCGGGCTGTATGGCCATGTTCCAGAAACATTGTCTCCTGACATTTCACCCACATTTATGGCTGGCATCCTCAGAGATTATGTTCATTTGTTAGTTACAAGAGCATGTTTCCAAGCTGTGTTTGCTGTCCACAGTCTTTGGAGGCACCAAGAGTGAAGAAAGGTAAAGACTACCTTTCCTAGCTGTGAACTGTTTGGAATTTTCTTATATGACATTTTCTTCAATTTCAGACAACTACTCAACACTGAATGAACGGGACCACAACAGGACATTGGAACGATCTGGAGAAGAAATGGACTCTATGAAGGGAGCACCACTGATGGTAAACAAATGGAGTTTCTATTGATCGAAGCCTCTCAGATATTACCATACAGTATGAGGTAGCATGAAACAGTGGGGAAGGGTAGGAAAGACTTAAGTCACTGCTTTCTGTGATGGGAAAGCTTCTGAGATACCCACTGGCCAAGACTTTTGAAAACTAGTAGATGAGGAGGGACCAATGCTGTTACAGGAAGACCGAGGAGCTAATCCTAACCTTGTTGACTTTTCTGCCTTCAGTTCAGCCTCTCTTTCACTTTTCCTGATGACTTTCTGTTTAGACTCCTTGTCCCCTTTCCCCTTCCTTACGTCACATGTCTCCCTTACTAACAATGCGTATGTCTGCAGCAGGAGGAAGGGCAAGAATTCCTTGAGGAGCATGACCAGTTGCTTTATCCTCCTATGGTATGTCTTTGTTTTCTGACAGGGCTCTTCTGCTTCTGCATTTAGACTCGGGTGTGATGGTGGTGGTGGGGACGCAGGGGCAGGAGAGAATGGAAATCAGACTTATTTCTCCATTCGAAAATGTCGTAAGGTGACATCTGATTTCTTGCTTAACCAATCTGCTTTCCGAGACTTATGACACCAAGATTGCATGATGATTATCTGTTTCTCTTCTGCTTGCTCTATGTTGACCTGTTGTTTGTGGGAATTGTACTGAGTCTGACACTAATCATGGCTTTTTTTTTTCTCTCCACAGCAGAAGATTTAGCGTTGACACTGTCTGCCTTCTCTGTTTTGGGTTTATAACATACTACGTATAACTCTTTGTGGTGAAATGGACTTACTTTTTTTTAATCTCTTGGCACACAAGTCCAGCCACCCAACCAAATCGACTGGCCCCCTCTGCCCACAGAGTCTCACACCTCCCTGTGGATGGCTGTGCATCCAGTCCTCTGGACACTTTCCCCACCTTACTGTTTTTTTAAAAAAATCCAACAGCAATTCCTGAAGACCAAATACTACTCATGATGGATCTTTCTTGAGCAACTTAGGCAGACGCTTGAAAAAAAGTAGAAGCTTCTACTGTGTCCACAGTGGAAGATAGAAGCCGTCAAGGCAAATGGATCTCAGCTGAACTCAACCATCCTGGAACTAGGTTTTTCTCTCCCTTCTGGCGATGTCAGCTTTCTTCATAGAGAACTGGAAAAAGAGAACCTATCTCCTTCTTCTCTTAGCCTATAGAATATATTTTTGTGTGTGATTCATTTTCTTTCAACCAAGGATGCTGGAATACTGGAACATTCCTGGGGTGGGGGTGATGGTGGTGGTGGTGGATGTGAGGGAGACGGGTGGGGGATAACGAATGACGAAGGAGGGACAACTGGCAAGTGGCAGCATCCAGGCCATCTGGATGCAAGATGGCCTTCAAGAGTCGTGCCTCTTTGAGGTGACAGCCCTCTGTATCCTCATAAGCTGAGGAGGAATGTGTGGGTCTGCAGCTGTTTTCTCCATTTCTTCGTTGTTTCTTGAGGGTCTAAGATA